>NC_058134.1:216011122-216033289 GCF_016433145.1 Gracilinanus agilis | reverse complement strand
CCTCCATCTCTCTTCCTCCTCCTCTTCCACCCTCCCTTCTCCTCTTCCCTCCCTCTTCTTCCCCTTCTCCCCATCTTTAGTCTTCTCTTCCTCCTCCTTTCCCTTTCATCCCTCTTTCCCCTCTCCTCCTCCTACCCTCCCTCCTCTTTTATCTCACTCTTCCCTGTCTCAGTTCTCTCTCCCTGGACCTTCCTTCCTCGTTCCCTCCTCCATCATCCCCACCTCTCTTATCTCACCCCTCCCTACTCTTCCTCTTCTTTTTCGCCTCCCTCCTTCCCTTCCTCCTCTTTTCCTTCCTCTTCACCCCTTTCCACCCTTTCCCCCCATTCTCCTTCCCTTCTCCTGCAGTCCCAATACTCTAGCCTCCTTGGGGCTTGAAACACTTGACCCGTGACCCTTGCTGGGCATCACTTTTACCTTAGGGCTAGATTTTTGGTCGAGTGTCAGGAAAGAGGCAGGCAGTGATGGTGCTGCTGCCCCTTTGTCTGCCCTGCCCATCTGGAATGGCCTCTGCCATATTCAATTCTGGGCACCATTGTTTAGGACTAATGATAGCAAGACTAAGTTTTCTAGAGGGTTTTTCAGATTTGCAGACTACTTTTTGGATGCTATCTTATTTGATCCTCACAACAGCCCTGGGAAGCAGATATTATTATCCCCATTTTCCAGTTGAGAAAACTGAAGCAGACAGTCTCAGTCACACAGGAAGGACATACCTAGGCTAGGCAGCCTCAAGAGAAGGGCATAAATGAAAGAACTGTGGATGTTTATCTTAGAGAAAGAATTGGGAGGAACATGATAGCTGTAATCAAGTCTTCAAAGGGTTGCCATGTGGCAGAAAGTTGAATTTATTAGATAAAGCATTTATTAAGCTCTTAATATATGCCAGCTACTGTGCTATGACAAAAAGGCAAGCAAAAAAAGACAGTTCCTACCTCAAGGAGCTTATATTCTAGTGGGAAAAT
The DNA here is from genome assembly GCF_016433145.1 of Gracilinanus agilis. Taxonomy (NCBI): domain Eukaryota; kingdom Metazoa; phylum Chordata; class Mammalia; order Didelphimorphia; family Didelphidae; genus Gracilinanus; species Gracilinanus agilis. The sequence continues at coordinate 216,032,324 of NC_058134.1, read as the reverse complement.
ACAGTCATAGAAAGAAACTAGTAGGGACAAGCAGGGTAGCTTAACCAGAACTGGAGACTGGAGGTCCTATGGCCTCAGACACTTCCTAGCTGTGTGACCACGAGCAAGCCGTTTAACTCTCATTGCCTAGCCCTCGCCACTCTTCTGACTTAGAACCAATTCACAGCATTGATCTGTCAACAGGGTCTTCTGCCAGTTTCAAATTTGCCCCTGCCCCTTGAGAACTCACCCTGAAGGAAATACCAGGCACACCTGTTTCAGACTGAACAATAGACCTTGAATTGTTTGGTGACCCCAGTTTGGGTGGGACTGGTAGACATAGTCAAATGTTGAGTACACTTATTTGTCTTAGTAGCTTTTCCCATTGTATTAAAGTCCTTTCTCAGTAAGCCCAGCTCTTAGTTTGACCCTGTTTGGTTGAAAGAAGGAAGCAAGAAGGATGGGAGAAAGGAAGGGAATAGAAAGTAGGGAAGCCAGAGGAAGGGAATGAAGGTAGTTGGGGAAGCCCCCAGCCCTGGTGGGAAATTGAGCCCTTTGGAGGGTAGGCTAGTATCTTGAGGTTGAAAAAAGTCAGGCTAGTTTCTGGGGGTATTTAACTAGGTTTTATTTAGGTAGTAAAAGTAAAGAAAGGTTAGGGAAATTAGGCTCTCCAGAAGTACTCCTCCATCCTCAGGGGGGTGGGGTGGGGGTGGAGGGCACTCTGGGGTAAAAAGGCACCAAAACTCTCACTCTCTCTTCTTCTTATACTTTCCTCAGACACTTCCCACAAAGAGATGTAGTCTCCCAGGACTCAGAGCCATTTTAAAATGCATATTCCCCCCTGTGATCCTTTGGGAGTCCAGTCTCCCCAATGGATCATAATAAACATAAATAAATTTACAATCACAATAAAATGAAGGGTATATACATCAACACAAGGGGGGTGGGAAATGGCAACAATTTTTACAACAAAAGAAAACCAAATACTTGGTGATTTTTTACACAAAAAAAACATTGGGCAGTCCCCTTCTTTCATATATATATATATATATATATATATATATATATATATATATGTGTGTATATATATATATGTATATGTATATGTATATATACACACACACATATAAAACAAATGCATTAACAACAAATGAATTTAGCAAAACAAATGAATTTTTGACAAAAATGAATTTAAACCCCCCCCCAAAGTTCAAATTTTGCACATCTGGTTTTTCTCTCAGACTCCTGGATCAGCATGTGGTCTTTACGGGCATCTCCATCTGGATTCCACGAGGCAATAAACTTCTTTCACTAAAATAACTTAAAGTCTTTTCATATGAAATAAAAACACATTCCCTTCTGAGGAGGATGGAAACAAAGAAATCACACAGGGATATATGGCTGAGGCGTGAGGCATATGAATCACTGTCAATTAAAGTCATCAGAAAAATAGCACAAAAAAACCAAATGACTATTGGATGAAAATTCTAAACATCCAATCCTAAATTTCATATGAAAAAAATTCTAAATAAGAAAAAAAATCACAATAAGTCTTTGAATAATGTCCAATTAAAGTAATCAACTTCCAACAGCATGCACTTACCCACTCAGCAGCCAGGACCACAGTCAACCACCATAGTAAGAAAGGTAGGAAAAGGGGACTAGAATTTTAAAAATTCCTTGGTCTGATATTTCATTGTTTCTTCTTACGTCGTCATTTCTCAGGGATAGAATATGGAGCCAGAACAGCCAATTGTTAGGTACTTGATATAAATTTCACAAGGCAGTGTGATAAAAGGAGTCCTGTGTCTTAATGTATGTTAAGCACCTCAACCTTGAGTCTCACACTAGGTTCAAGTCCTTTTTTATTGGCGTAGAAGTCTCAGCAAGTCTCAGCAATCCTAGCAGGATTGGTTTCTCTTTTGACCTGTGTGCTCTTTTGGCATCATTCAGGTTATGTGCTTGCCTCTTTGGCACTGTGTAGATGAGGTTTGTGCTCCTTTGTGATCCCATTTTCTTGAATCAGACATATAAACTAAGTCCCATAATAGCAGAATACCAATGGCAGTTTCAATAGTCTAAGGTTTTTGGGCAGGCAGTTACAGCTAGAAATAATAGACATACTAAACCTTGTTATAGGTGGGATGGTGATATAGGATAGGGCCTGATGGAGATATGGCTCAAGGTCCTCTGATGATATGAGGACCTGAGCTGAGTGAAGATGGGAAGCCTAGGTGAATCAAGAAGTTGTGATAGTGAACACCAGGTCCCACAAATATTTGAAACTCACCTAAATACCAACTCCCACCTAACAGTGCCCAGGAATAAGTGATCAAGTGAGAAGCTGTGAATTAGATCATACAGCTTCTCTGATTGCTTATCCTGGGTTTAAGTTGATGGATAATGCTATAGTCTAAATAGATAATGCTGATGACTGCGATTTGACTTTGCTTGAGTAATCCCTTTCCCTCAAATCCAAAGGATATGATGAATGATCTTAGGACAATAATGACATTCACCTAAGTAAGCCTTTAAGATTTAGTTATAACAAACTTAGGGAAAGGAACAGGGTTGAAGGAAAGAGGTGACAGGAAAACTTCACTAAACTACTGATGATCAGGTTTGTCAATCAAAGGGTAATCAGATTTGAGACTGTCTGCAGGAGAGGTTTCTCCTCTCTGTGGCACCCTGACTGGGCCAGGAACCTTTGGCCTTAACCAGATTGATTGTGTTTATGTTGTTCTTCCTTGATGTTTAAATGATTAATATATAGCACAGCTTTGCCCAGAAGTTGAGGATGTGATAACTATTGGAGTAGGATACAGATAACCTAAGCAGGTTTGGCCTACCCACCCAACTAACCTAGGTCCCTTCTCAGGAATGAGAGCGCTTCTTATTCAAATTTCTCCCTTTTATAGTCCTGGCAGTAACTGCTTTTGCCTTCTGGTTCATGGCATCTGGGTTGGTTCTAAATTATAAAACCGTTGAGTGTCACTCATCCTGTTCTCCATTTTCCATAGCAAAATGACATTATAACCTACACTAATCTAATAACCAAAAACTCTTTCAATTTAAATAGATGACATGTGCTTCAAATATAAAAATTGCACATTCAATGTGCTAAAAATTCAAAAATATATCTCCCATTTTCAGTGACAATCGAAATATCTTATAATTCATGTCACTTAAGGAGGGGTAGAATATAAAGGTTCTTACCCAAGTATTTAGATGCATTTCCTCTTAATTTAGCCATGGTCCAAAGTGTGAGTACAAATGAGGTATATAAAATAATGGAGTTATAAAAGCAATAATACAAATACAAAAATTACACAAAAAGATACAAAATGCAAATCAAATCAATGGCAAATCAAGTCAATTCAATACAGGTTTCCTAATACAGGTTTTCTTCGAGGTAATATATGTACAAATCTTCCAAATACACAAAATGCAAGTATAAAGATTGATCAAATACAGTAAAACAACAACAACGACAAATAGTACAGATTCAGCAATAAGGAAGTCTCAAATGTAGTCATTGTAGTTGACCACTCCCTGATACCCCAGCTGCTGGCTGCAGTCTCTTTGCTGCCTGCTTGCAGCCTATCTATGAATACTTGCTGTACCAAGTTCTCCAGAGGGTATAAAAGATCCCCAAGTTCTGTCACTCTTTGGAGAATCATCAGTGGTGCATTCTCCCAGAGATAAGGTCCCCAGTGTCCCAGAGCCTTTGGCTTTGTGTGGTTTTCAGGTGCTTGACTCTGTGTGGCAGCCAAAACTGAACACTATCTCTTTACTAATTAAAGACTTGGTTTTTGCAGACTACTTTAGTAGTTCTATATTATTTCCAAATTAACAGATTCTAAGATGGAAATAAGGCTTTTTTTTCTTACAGAACTAAAATTTGAAGAATGTCCCTCAATTGGGAAGTGGCTGAACAAATTGTGGTATATGATGGTGTATGGAGTGGAAATTGAGGGGACCTTGACAATTTCAAAGTACACCCTCTTTAACTACTATTAAAGGGGGCAGCCGGGTAGCTCAGTGGATTGAGAGTCAGGCCTAGAGATGGGAGGTCCTAGGTTCAAATACGACCTCTGACACTTCCCAGCTGTGTGACCCTAGGCAAGTCATTTGACCCCCATTGCCCACCCTTACCACTCTTCCACCTAGGAGCCAATACACAGAAGTTAAGGGTTTAAAAAATATATATAGAAAAAAAACTACTATTAAAAAATATAACCTGGGGAAACCCATCACTTAAAATATGATGCTTTATTCAGAGAGAGAGGGAGGGAGGGAGGGAGGGAGGGAGAGAGAGAGAGAGAGAGAGAGAGAGAGAGAGAGAGAGAGAGAGAGAGAGAGAGAGAAATGTGGGGGCATTGCCTCAAATCATTGACCCAAGAAAGAGACAAGACATAGAGTTACAGAGAGAGATCTGTCCATGTCTGCCCCAAATACACCAAGGATAGACTGACTAGAGCCTAATATAATCTATATTGCCCATAATGTTCTCTGGTTTTTCCATGAATGCTCCCAACTAGAATGAACATTTCAAGAAGTTGGAGATAGACACTTCTGGGTTAAAATGGTGGCAGAGTAGAGGCAGGGCAACTTTCTCTCCTTAGGATATAGAGTACCTCCAAACAAAAAAACAAACAAAAAAACAAATCCAGATGAAAGAAGGGACCCCACAATAGGGTGCAGTATCGAAGGTATGTGGGATTTGGGCACTTCCACACTGTAAGGGGGGGAAATAGCTCCCATCAAAACGCAAGTGGATCACCCTTCCCCCACCCCACCTACAGTACCAGAGGCAGAGGCTGCGGTCCAGAGTTAGAGCAAGTGGGGGCACAAAAATCTAGCCCCTTGGTAGCTAACTGGCACCACTAAGAGCTTGCCCCTGAGAGCAGCAAGACCTGAGACCCCAGGAGGATGGAGAGTGCAGATCTTGGACATGGGAATGGGGCTGAGAGAGGCAGCAGCAGCTCCTATCACACTCAGACTCAGGGGGAAAACCTCAGGTGGAGAAGCAAGCATGGGCCAATTTCCAGGCTCTGAGATAGCTGGCTAGGAACATGGGGGCTCGACCCTGAAAACAGCTAGACCAGAGACCCCAGGAGGGTCCCCAGAGAAGCCAAGAGACTCACAAAGTAGCCTCAGGAAAAAAAACTGCTCCCTAACTCCATACAAAGAGAATCAGATTGCGTTACTCAGACTTCTGGCAGATAAAACATAATGATGCCAAGCAAGGCCCAAGAAATAAACAAGAAGACCAAGAAAAAAGCTCTAACACTTGATAACTTCTGCACAGAAAAATCCCAGAAAACAGAGGAGGACAAACAATTAAAGACATCCAAACCTTCCCAAAAATATGAAAATGGGTCACAAAATCTTGAAGAGTTCAAATCTGAAATCATGAGAAAGATGGAAGAGATTTGGCAAGAAAATAATAGTTTAAAAGGCAGAATTTCACAATTGGAAAGTGAGACTCTGAAATAAAATGAATTGATAAGCAAATTGAAGGCCAGAAATGACCAGCTGGAAGCCTTGAAGAACCAGATAGACCAGATCGAAAAGGAAAACCAAAAGATTTTAGCCGAAAACCAGTCTCTAAAGGCTAGAATTGGGCAATTAGAAGCCAATGCTCTCACAAGACAACAAGAATTAATAAAGCAAAGATAAAAGACTGACAAAATAGAAGGAAACATGAAATATCTCAATGAGGAGTTGATAGACCAAGAAAACAGGTCTAGAAGAGATAATTTGAGAATCATTGGTCTTCCTGAAAAAGCAGAAATTAATAGAAATTTGGACTCCATACTAAAGGAAATTATTCAGCAAAACTGCCCTGAAGTTCTACAACAAGAAGGCAATATTCGCATTGAAGGGATCCATAGATCACCCTCTACACTAAACCCTCAAAAGACAACCCCCAGGAATATAATAGCCAAATTCAAAAACTTCCAAGTAAAAGAAAAAATATTACAAGATTCCAGAAAGAGACAATTCAGATATCAAGGAGCACCAATCAGGATCACACAGGATCTGGCAGCCTCCACACTAAAAGACCACAAGACTTGGAATATGATATTCAGAAAGGCAAGAGAACTGGGTCTACAACCAAGGATCACCTACCCATCAAAACTGACTATATACTTCCAGGGGAAAGTATGGGCATTCAACAAGATAGAATATTTCCAAGTATTTGTACAGAAAAGACCAGGACTAAATGGAAAGTTTGATATCCAACCACAAAAACCAAGAGAAACATGAAAAAGGTAAATAAGAAACAGAGGGGAAAGAAATAAAACTCTTATTTTTAAAATTTGCCTCTTTAAGGGCTTTAATAAGATCAAATTATTTGTATTCCTATATGGAGAAATGTTATGTGTAATTCTCAAAAACTGTATTCACTATTATAGTAATTAGAAGAATTATTCTTCTAGGGAGAGGTTGGAGCACTAAATGGTCTAAGATGAGATGGCGGGGGGTGGGGGGGAGGAAAAGGGGGGTGAATAGTAGATGGCACCAAGAGAAACTTGAATGAATAAGAAAAATAGGATATTCTATACCACACAAAGAGAGCATGGGAAGGGGAGGGGATGAATACTATTATAAGAAGGAGAGGAAGAGAGCATTAAGAGGTAATATTTAAACCTTACTATTAGCAGAATTAATCCTGAGAGGGAAGAGTAGCTATATCCATTGGGATATAGAACTCTATCTAATCCTACTGAGAAAGTCAGAAGGGATAAACCAAGGGGAGCAGGGGAGTGGGGAGGTCAAAAAAGGGAGGGAAGGAGAGGGGGGAGGGAATTCATTAGGCCTTAAAAAATAAAAAGAGGGGAATAATAAGGGAGGGGTAGAAAGGGAAGTAAATCAAGGGCAGGGACAAGGGGGACTGGTCTAAAACAAACCACTGGTTGAAAAGGAAATAGCATAAGAAGAAGGGGTAGAACTAGGAGAGGATACCAAAATGTTGGGGAATACACAACTGATAATTATAACTCTGAATGTGAATGGGATGAACTCACCCATAAAACAGAAGCAAATAGCAGAGTAGATTAGAAACCAAAATCCTACCATATGTTGTCTACAAGAAACACATATGAGGCGGGTGGATATACACAGGTTTAAGGTCAAGGGCTAGAGCAAAATCTTTTGGGCTTCAAATGAGAAAAAGAAGGCAGGAGTGGCAATCATGATTTCTGACAAAGCCAAAGTAAAAATAGATATGTTTAAAAGAGACAGGGAAGGTAATTACATCCTGGTAAAAGGCAATATAGACAATGAGGAAATAACAGTACTCGACATGTATGCACCAAATGGTAAAGCATCCAAATTCCTAAAGGAGAAACTGGCTGAGCTCAAAAAGGAAATAGATAGTAAAATCATACTAGTGAGAGATCTAAATATTCCTCTTTCAGATCTAGATAAATCAAACCAAAAAATAAATAAGAAAGAGATAAGAGAGGTGAATGAAATCCTAGAAAAATTAGATTTAATAGATATATGGAGAAAAATAAATAGGGATAAAAAGGAATACACCTTCTTTTCAGCTGCACATGGTATATTCGTAAAGATTGACCATGTAATAGGGCATATAAACATTGCAAACAAATGCAAAAGAGCAGAAATAATAAGTGTAACCTTCTCAGATCATAATTCAATAAAAATAATAATTAGTAAGTGCACATGGACAGGCAAATCAAAAACTAGTTGGAAATTAAATAATATGATTCTCCAAAACCAGTCAGTTAAAGAAGAAATCATAGAAACAATCAATAATTTCATTGAAGAGAATGACAATGATGAGACATCTTACCAAACTCTGTGGGATGCAGCTAAGCCATTACTCAGGGGGAAATTTATATTCTTGAGTGCATATATTAACAAATTAGAGAGGGCAAAGATCAATGAACCGGGCATGCAAATTAAAAAACTAGAAAGGGAACAAATTAAAAATCCCCAGCTAGGCAGCTGGGTAGCTCAGTGGATTGAGAGCCAGGCCTAGAGACAGGAGGTCCTAAGTTCAAATCCGGCCTCAGACACTTCCCAGCTGTGTTACCCTGGGCAAGTCACTTGACCCCCATTGCCTACCCTTACCAATCTTCCACCTATAAGTCAATACACAGAAGTTAAGGGTTTAAAAATTTAAAAAAAAATCCCCAGCTAAAGACCCAATTAAAGATTACAAAAATTAAAAGAGAAATCAATAAAATTGAAAGTAAAAGAGCTATTGAATTAATAAATAAGACTAGAAGCTGGTACTTTGAAAAAACAAACAAAATTGACAAAATACTGGTCAATCTAATTAAAAAAAGGAAAGAAGAAAACCAAATCATCAGTATCAAAGATGAAAAGGGAGACTTCACCTCTAATGAAGAAGAAATCAAGGCAATCATTAAAAACTATTTTGCGCAATTATATGGCAATAAAAATAGCTATCTAGGTGAGATGGATGAATATTTACAAAAATATAAATTGCCTAGACTAATAGCAGAAGAAATAGAATACTTAAATAATCCCATATCAGAAAAAGAAATTGAATAAGTCATCAAAGGACTCCCTAAGAAAAAATCCCCAGGGCCTGATTCACAAGTGAATTCTATCAAACCTTCAAAGAACAACTAATTCCAAAACTATGCAAACTATTTGACATAATATGCAAAGAAGGAGTTCTACCAAATTCCTTTTATGATACAAATATGGTACTGATCCCAAAGCCAGGTAGATCAAAAACAGAGAAAGAAAACTACAGACCAATCTCCTTAATGAACATAGATGCAAAAATCTTAAACAGAATACTAGCAAAAAGACTCCAGCAAGTGATCACGAGGGTTATTCATTATGATCAGATGGGATTTATACCAGGAATACAAGGATGGTTCAACATCAGGAAAACCATTCACATAATTGACAATATCAACAAGCAAACCAACAAAAACCACATGATTATCTCAATAGATGCTGAAAAAGCCTTTGACAAAATACAACATCCATTCCTATTGAAAACACTAGAAAGTATAGGAATAGAAGGACCTTTCCTAAAAACAATAAACAGTATATACATAAAACCATCAACAACCATCATATGCATATGTATATATGGGGATAAATTAGAAGCCTTTCCAGTAAGATCAAGGGTGAAACAAGGATGCCCATTATCACCTCTATTATTTAACATTGTACTAGAAACACTAGCAGTAGCAATTAGAGAAGAAAAACAAACTGAAGTTATTAAAATAGGCAATGAGGAGACTAAGCTATCACTCTTTGCTTAAAAATCCTAGAGAATTAACTAAAAAGCTAGCAGAAATAATCAACAACTTTAGCAAAGTTGCAGGATACAAAATAAATGCACATAAATCATCAGCATTTCTATATATTTCCAACACATCACAGCAGCAAGAGGTAGAAATAGAAACGCCATTTAAAATCACCCTAGACAATATAAAATACTTAGGAATCTATCTGCCAAAAAAAACCACAGGAATTATACAAACATAACTACAAAACACTTTCCAAACAATTAAAACTTGATCTAAACAATTGGGAAAACATTGACTGCTCATGGGTAGGATGAGCTAACATAATAAAAATGACCATTCTACCCAAATTAATTTACTTATTTAGTGCCATACCTATCAGACTACCAAAAAACTTTTTTATTGAATTAGAAAAAACTATAACCAAGTTCATTTGGAAGAACAAAAGATCAAGAATATTAAGGAAAATAATGAAAAAAACGTGAAGGAAGGTGGCCTATCACTACCAGATATTAAGCTATACTATAAAGCAGTAGTCATCAAAACAATAAGGTACTGGCTAAGAGACAAAAGGGAGTATCAGTGGAATAGACTTGGGGTAAGTGACATCAGCAAAACAGTCTTTGATAAACCCAAAGAGCCCAACTTTTGGGACAAAAATCCACTATTTGACAAAAGCTGCTTGGAAAATTGGAAAACAACATGGGAGAGATTGGGCCTAGATCAACATCTCATACCCTACACCAAGATAAATTCAGAATGGGTGAAAGACTTGAATATAAAGAAGGAAACTGTAAGTAAATTAAGTGACCACAGAATAGTATACTTGTCAGCTCTCTGGGAAAGGAAAGATTTTAAAACCAAGTAAGAGTTAGAGATGGCAAATTTCTTATCCTCAAATTACTCTCAAAAGAATTTAAACTTTACATTATAGATTATAGAACATACCTTCCCTTCTGAGGAGAACCCTGAAATTACTCTTGAAAGAATTTAAATTTTACATTATAGATTATAATACAGACATTCTGAGTATAAAACGTACACCACCTCCTGAGGAGAATTAATAACACATTCTCCCCTGAAGAGGGTTAAGGCCAACACCCAGATCAGCTAAGGGTACATGGCTGAGTTTTGGGGTTGTGGGAATTGATTGGCAAAAGAAATAAAGATAAAAAAAAGAAAAAATTCAAATAAATGAGAAAAAACAACTTGTGAATGAAATGTAAAATGCCAAAGTCTTATGTGCAAAAGTGTAAGGAAAAAAATAAACTTATAACATGAATCAAGGCCCAATTAAAGTGATTTAAGCAATCATGCAATTACCCAATTCAATAGCTAGGGCTACAGAAAGTTGCCACACTTATAAGAAAAATAAAAGGATGTCAGGTAGATGTCTGAAATACAACTTGTCCAAAACTGAACTCATTATATTTTTAATTTACTTTAAGCCCTTACTGTCTATCTTAGATTAAATAGTGTGTATTGGTTCTAAGGCAGAAGAGCAGTAAGGGCTAGGCTTGTCCAGGTCACACAGATAGGCAGTATCTGAGGTCAGATTTGAACCCAGGATCTCCTGACTCCAGGCCTGGAACTTTATCCACTGAACCATTTGGTTTCCCCCTTTCATTTCATTCACATTTTCCCCTCTTTTAAACTTCCATATCATTATTGCCTTCACCAAGGCAAAAGACATTCCTTGCTTTCAAGTTGCTTACAGTATAATGGAAGAGACAATATGCAAACAACTGTCTATAAACAATATTTGGTTGTGGTTCAGTCATTTCCAATTCTTTGTGACCCTATCTGAGGTTTTCTTGGCAAAGATCCTGGAAGTGGCTGGCCATTTCCTCCTCTGGCTTATTTGACAGATAAGGAAACTGAGGCCAACAGAGTGAAATGACTTGTCCATTCTTAGTAAATTTGGAGACAACTTCTGGGAAAAATAACTAAACCAACAACTGAGGATTGTAGTCTCGGTAGATTAGAAAGGTTTTGGTGAGGAATTAGTGAGAGCCAGGGAGAAATAGTGTGGCTGGAAGACCTGAAGCCTCCATCATGAGCTGGACATAGATTGAAGGTTTGGAGTATCAGGACTTAGAACTAGGGCATCCTTGTATTTTAATCCTCATATTTTATAATAAATAAATAAACAAAGATGAAAGATACTTTTTATATAAATCAGTCTCCAAGGCTTGAGTGAATTGGTCCAGTGAAGGAAGGTCCACTTTGCCTTCCCTTCTACAATAGGGAACTGAGATACTTACAGACAGGCAATTAAGTATGTAACCCAGTTTCCTATTGTGGATATCACTATGTAGCCACATTATTTCTTCAACAGACAGGCTTCAGTTTGGCTTTTCACAACCTAGCCCCTTCCTACCGGTCATCTCTTCTTAGACTTTAGACCCTTCCACAGTCTACAGTCCAGTGACACGGGGCTGTGAGACTCCATCTCCCCATTCTATCTTTCCCTGGCTGTCCCACGTGCCTGAAATCCTCTCCCTCCTCACCTTTTCCATCAAGTATCAGCTTAAATTCCAGTTGAAGTGAGAAGTGTTTCCTTTACCATTAAGCCCCTTTCGTGGCAATGCCTTTCATTTGTAACTATTTCTAACTCATCACTGTAAGAATTAAAATTTAGTTATTATAGCTATATATTAAAATTATGTGGCCGCCAGGAATCAACAATTCAAGTTGATTCCGTAATTAAATCAGACCCAAGTCAGCATCGGGTTGAAGAGTTTATTTACAATCAGGAAGGTAAGTAAGGATAAAGAGAAGAGGGAGGTTAGAAGTCTAAATAAATGAAGCTGTAAGCCGCAAGGCCCAACAGCCGGATAGGCAGAGTTTAGAATTGGCCCAGCTAGGCCAAGGAAGCCAGCCTAACTTACCCACGTGACAATACAGGAGTGTAAGCTGTCTGTGGTCTCAGGAGATGCTTCTTCCTCTAGTTCCAGACGGCAACTGCCCCCACAGGAAGTTCACTCACTTACTTAAAGAGATCCTGTCTTTCATCACTTCCTGTGGATCCACCTCTAATTCAAATGGACAAATGGCAGTTTCTACATTGATTTGGACTGCCCAAAGGGCAGTCCCTTATTCTTGATTTGTTACTTATTGTCACGTGTGGGTAACTCGTCTCCCCTCCCCACTAAGGGAGGTGGGAGTGACATCATTAGCACGCCTGGGTTGAGTAGATTCTTGACTATTAAATGGGATCTGGCTAATTCTATTTACACATCACATATATATAAAACATATTGTATATAAATATATACATAACTAAACAATTCTGTACAACAAATAAGATAATAACGAATAATGTATATCTCTATATTTAGATGTAGCTATATTTAATAAGATATAGAGCTATATCTTATTTGTACGGTGGAAGCCTTAAGCTAAAGTCCTAAGGAAGAGATAACCTCAGTGTCAATCTCCTTTCCTACCCCCAGCCCCAATTTGACTGGATTTGGACTTTTGCATGTTGACTCCTCCACTGGACTGTGAGCTCCTTGAGGGCATGAATTAATTTTTTTGCTTTTCTTTGAATCCCCATTGCTTAGCATGGTGCCTAGTACATATGCTTGCTGGTTTGACCTGTTTCTAAAAGCGAATTAAATTTCAGGAAAAAACACCTTTTTAGTACTCTAACTTTTTACACCAAAAGGAGCACGATAAAGCAAAGCATTAGAAAATGATTCTTCTGAAATAAATTTATTCAAGTAAAAGTGAATTAAGTCTAGCTGACTAATTTCTTTCTTTTTTGTACTTATTTTTTATTTTAAAAATTTTTTTATTTAAATATTTTATTTTTTTAGAAAAATTTTCCATGGTTACGTGATTCATGTTTTTACTTTCCCCTTCACCTGACTAATTTCTTTCAACTAAATAATCATGACTGGGAGTTCAAGCTGGTAGAGGCTTGAACTATAGCATTAAAAAAACATTCCCTGAGCCATCTGGGTTACCTAGAACATGCAGAGAGAGATGTAGCAGCTTTCCCCTGGGGGTCCAATTCAACATCCAAGTTAGGGGTGGGAGAGCAGCTTTAGAACACATACTGGGGGCATTGAGGTAGCTCAGTCCTCTCAGACTGAGAGCCAGTCCTTGAAACAGGAGGTTCTGGGTTCAAATCTGGTCTCAGACACTTCCTCGCTGTGTGCCCCGGACAAATCACTTAACCCCCATTGCCTAGCCTTTACCTCTCTTCTGCCTTGGAACCAATACACAGTATTGATTCTAAGACAGAAAGTAAGAGTTTAAAAGTGTCAACTTGGAATCTAGAGACCCCTGACTTTGGTCACCTTGAAAGTTGGAGACCCAAGTTTTGTCCCTGTTCCCCTGAGAATTCGCCTGGTGAGGGAGGAGGTCTCAAACTTGCCATTTCAGATCAAACAATAAAGTACTTGATTATCCCAGCTTGACCAAACTTGGGGGTCTCCAGATTCCAAGTTGACAAAAGAAAATAAGAGTTAGAAAAAAAAAATAGAGAGAAAACATATGCTACAGATTCTTAAAAAAAAAAAAAAAGAACTCAATGGAGTGTGATTGGAAAAGGCAAAGTATTTAAAATCTCACCTGATTTGTTTCTGTTTAGTCTCATTAAGTTCAGTAGAGTGGATTCCTCAGTTTAGCTATTCTTTTAGGCTCCATGCTTATTCAGAGTACTTGATATTGGAATAAAAAACTATTACATTTCCCTACCCACCCTTTTCTTAAACCCTTACCTTCTGTGAAAGGGAATTCTTTATTCTCTTTGTCTATGTTGAGTTACCAAAAACTTAAAAACACCTCTACCTAACACTAAGTAAGGGAGTTCACAGTCACTTACTTGGAGAGCTCCACCCTTTTAAATCAGTCAGAAACTTGTGAATCCTTTGATAAGAGTTTACACCTTCAGAGGATAAGAGGTGTGAATCCCACAGACACTGCCCACTGGTCATTGCTAGACAATTTGGAAACTGTGACTGGCCTCTGTGAAAAGGGAAAGGAACAAGAAGTCACCATAAAAAGCAAGTTCCAAACTCCCTCAGAGCAGATTGTCTTTGAGAAGATAGCCTGAAGAGATTGTCTTCTGGAGATAGTCTTCGAGGGAGTTTCAGTGGAGACGGTGGCTTGGATCCTGAGTTTGGAGCTCAGCTTCAACTTAGACTCTGACTCCTGGACTACTTTGTTGGGTGAAAGGTTGACTCCTTTCCTAGTTTCCTAAGAGACTATCTTCCATCTTGGAGGAGTCCATGTGGTTACTCACCACCAGCCTTCCTGGTTAAAAGCTAATTAATCTCTGTCTGGATTAAGCAGACCCAGAGCAAACATTTAGGTTAATAGGATAGATAATCTCTTTAATCGCCTCACATTTCTCTTTATTATTTCTTCTATATATATTTGTAAATACATTTCTGATTCAAGATATAATAAATACTGGTGACTACATAATTTCATATAATTATTGTCCAACCATTAATTTTAACCTTTATACTTATGTCTTAGAATCAATATTGTATATTGGTTCCAGAGCAGAAGAGTAAGTAAGGACTAGGCAATGGGGGTTAGGTAAATTTCCCTTTAAGGCCATTTATTTAAAATCACCTCACTCTGAATTAGTAGTGACCAAAACTAATTTGTTAGGCAATACAATAAACATTTTTAAGTGTCTTCTATGTACAAAGTGCTGTTAATAGTGAGTGAATCTGTACCTTCCCTTGAATATCTTAGATTCTATCAAAGAAGATAACATGTGCATTATTAGTATATCTATAATATATAAGAAACGAATAAAAAGTAGTTTGGGGAGGGAATGGACTAGCAGCTGGGGGCATAAAGGTTTCATGAAGAAAGTGGTGGTTAGGGGGAAGAAAAGGGTCATTGTAAGCAAAAATTTTCTAACAATTAGAGCTGTCCAAAAAAAAAAAGGGAATGGATTGCTATAATGAAGGAAGGATAATACATTCCTATTCATCAAGGCTGGATGCCCACTTGTTATGGTTTCTAAGAGGATTCATGGATTAGTTATTTCTAATTCCACTGTTCCATGATCCTATGAAATGTTAAGGGTACCTACTTTATATAAAGCTCCATGTTGGGTAAGCCTGGCATCAGCCTCAGCTAGGACAGCCTGACTATTATCTTCAGGTTTTTAATTCTTATGCCTGCATCAAGGACTCACTTATCAGGAGCCCTAACAGAAGGTAGAAGACATAAAGATGTAAGACATAAAGAGAAAATTTCCCGTCTAAAATGTTAGCCTAAAACTCAACACTAAATATTCTTTACTTACTTTTATTAAAAGAATGATTTGTTCTAAATCATTACTGATTAGAGAAATGCAAATCAAAACAATTCTGAGATTTATCTCACACCTATCAGACTGCCAAAAATGATAAAATGGCAAAATGAGAAATATTGAAAGGCATTTAGAAAAATGAGGACACTAATACCCTGTTGGTAGAACTGTAAACTGATCCAATCATTTAGGAGAACGATCTGGGATTATGCCCAGAGAGTTATAAAACTGTGCGTTACCCTCCCAGCAGTCTAATTACTGAGTCTATTTCCCAAAGTGATCAGGGAAAAAGGGAAAAAACCTATATCTTCCAAAATATTTACAGCAGCTCTTTTTGTGGTGACAAAATTGAAGGAATGACCATCAGTTGAGAAGTGGCTAAACAAATTTTGGCCTATGACTGTGAGAGTATATCACCGCACCATAAGAAATGATGAGCAAGGGGCAGCTGGGTGGTCAGACCTAGGGGTGGGAGGTCCTAGGTTCAAATGTGACTTCAGACACTTCCTAGCTGTATAATCCTGGGCAAATCACTTAACCTAATTGCCTATCCTTTACTGCTCTTCTGCCTTAGAACCAATATATAGTAATGAGTCTAAGGCAGAAGATAAGGGTTTAAAAAAAAAAAAAGAAATGATGAGCAGGTTAATTTTTAAAAACCCTTACCTTCTGTCTTAGAATCAAAACTAAGTGTCAGTCCCAGGCAGATGATCAATAAGGGCTAGGCAATTGGGTTAAGTGACTTGCCTCAGGATCATACAGCTAGGAAGTGTCTGAGGCCAGGTTTGAATACAGCAGGCAGGTTAATTAAAAAAAAAAAAAAAAAAAAAAAGGAAAAACCTATATGAAATTTTGAAAAGGGAAATGTTTAGAACCAAGAGAACATTATATACAGCAACAGAAATATTGTTTGAAGAGTAACTTATACATCCACCTTCAGAAGAGGAATTGATCAACAGAAACAAGCAAGGCATAGTATATATATATATATATATCTTTTTGCCAAACAATGCCTTCTCTAGGTTAAGGGAGATACCTGGGAAATTTAATGTAACTGGCAAACAAATAAAATCATTAAAAAAATTAACAGACTTTTTAAAAAAAGAAAAGGAAAAAAGGAGGATTTGTAATGGGGGAAGATGAGGGGTATGTGAGTCCATTCTAAATCTGACTTCCCTTGGGGGTAAACAATTCAGAAAGATGCTTCATATCCTCTCATGTTTGAAGAAGTTAACATTCTAGGGAAGAGGTTTTTAACCTGGGGTCCATAAACCTGTTTTCTTTAACTACATTTTAATAAAATTGGTCCACTTTGCAATCTGATGTATTTTATGTTTTTAAAAACATGACTCTGGTATGGGTTCTATAGGATTCACCAGACTGACTGCCACAGGGGTCCTAAGATACATTCAGAACTGCTTGCTTGATATACAGCATTTTATTTAGTTTCTAATGAAGCCTTATAAGCATTCAGCTACTGGAAAGGAACATGCATGGGCCTAGTTTGTGTTGAGCCATTTCACCAGAAGAAGGCAGAAAGGATACTTCTTAGAAAACAGCAATCTAGGAATGTTGGTTTTAATTTAAGAAACTTCTAGGAAGTGCCTACCGTATTGTCCTAAGCATTGGAGATCCCAAGAGGAAACAAAATGTAGTCCCTGTCCTCAAGGGGTTGATTGTCTTTTAAGGGAAGTGAGATAAATAATACAAGTTATAATAAGTACACCGGAAAACTTTTTAAAAATGTTAAAAGAAGGCAAGAAGACTTATGGATGGGATTGGGCTACCATCAGGGAAGACCTCATGAAGGAGGAACACCTGAGATTGGCCTTGATGGTAAGGAAGGGTGGTGGTAAAGAAGAGAAGCCTTTAAAGCTTTGAAGAGTGAGTCCCCTACAGGTGAGGAAAGGTAGGAGATGATTGGGGAATCCTGGGTAGCCCAATTGCCTTGAATAAATGCTTGTGGATGGATTGATGGTAGGTCAGAAGCAGATTCTGGAAGGTCCTGAATATCACTCTATTCCATGTTCATACTTTTTTGGATAAGCAATGGAGAGTCATTGATGACTTTTTTTTAAAAAATCCTTACTTTTGTCTTAGTAACAACTCTAAGACAGAAGGACAAGGGATAGGCAATTGGAGTTAAGTGACTTGTCCAGGGTCACATAGCTAGGAAGTGTCTGAGACCAAATTTGGACCCAAGTCCTCCCAACTCCAGGCTTGGTGCCTATCCGCAGTACTATTTTGCTTCCCCTCAATGACAGCTTTTGAGCCTGGCAGCAACATGATGAAACTTGTGTCTAAGGAAAATTTGCTGGCAGGATGGTTGCTGGAGTCATAACTGCAATAGGATGAAGAAAGCCTCATCCCAAGGAGCCCCCATCCTGGATGGGGCAGGAACATCACTGGTCTTGTTGGCTAGCTAGCCTTACTCTCCACAGTAGGGAAGCTGGACTTGAGACTTGATTGGCCCAGAGGGGTCAAAGTTCTGGGGCCCTGACCAGACTTTGAAGGATCTTGGGGCATCAAAGGCTACCTGGGGAGGAGTCAGTGCCCTTTAGCCTTGGTAGTTAGGTTGGTCCCTGTGAGTCACCACATCTAACCTGCCCTGTTCACTAGATGGGTCTAGGTGTCTGGGAGATAAATTGAAATGAAGGGGGTGTCACAGACCTGAGTATCCTTTCCTTGCTATGACTAATTTTGTTAACTTTCTAAAATTTATCCAGGGAGATACCTGGGAAATTTAATGTAACCAACAAACACATTTTAAAAATTAAGACTTTTTAAAAAAAGAAAAGAAAAAAGGAGGATTGGTAATGGGGGAAGATGAGGGGTATGTGAGTCTGTTCCAAGTCTGACTTCCCTTGGGGATAAACAATTCAGGAAGATGCTTCATGTCTTTTGTTAGCTTTCTGGCTATACCTGAATCTGAAACACCAGGTGTGGTCTATAGTTTAGGGTATGGGCCATCTTCCCCCTTGAATAAGGTCAGATGCTATTATCCTGCCCCTCATGGTCTGGGCTTCAAGATGAGGTGCTGCTCTCTCAACCAAACCAGGTGCTAGGATTTTCCCCATGTGAAGCCTGCCTTCCATAGCATCCCACTTCATTCACTGCAAAGGCAGGGGTTAGACCCTCTGGGGGGGAATGCTATCCCCTCTCCTGGCATTGAAGCTGGATTATTCCCCCACTCATGTCCTTCACTTAGGTACTCCTGCCTCCAATTGTTTTTGCTCCAGATGAAATAATTCCTATTTAGGTAGGGCAGGGATAGTGTTGGATTTGGAATCAGGAGGACAGGAATGTGAATTAGGTACTTCCTGGCTATGTGACTCTGGGTGAGTCAGTGACTCTGTTTCAGTTTTTTTCAGCTGTAAAACGGGCATGAAAATAGGACTTACCTCTCAGGATTTTTGTGAAGATCAAATGAAATACATTTTTTCTTTTTTTGAAATACAGTTGTTTTTTTTTTTTAAAAACACTTACCTTCCGTCTTGGAGTCAATACTGTGTATTGGCTCCAAGGCAGAAGAGTGGTAAGGCCTAGGCAATGGGGGTGAAGTGACTTGCCCAGGGTCACACAGCTGGGAAGTGTCTGAGACCAGATTTGAACTTAGGACCTCCCATCTCTAGGCCTGGCTCTCAATCCATTGAGCTACCCAGCTGCCCCCTTGAAATACAATTTTTAAAGTGTTTTGTAAGCTTAAAAGTCCTACATAAATTTTAGTCATTATATTATTATTTAGGGTTTTGAGAAGAGGGGAAACAATGGAAGCAGAGGAGCCTCTTAGGACACAATGAATTATATTATTCCAGGTAAGAGGAAACTTGATTTCCTGTAGTTTCCACAGGTGTGGAGGTTAGAGATAGTGGTGAGTTTGGAACTTTTCCACTGGATGACAGTGTTTTAAGTTAATAAATAATATGGTATTTCTTCTTTATACCTTCTTCAAGTACAAATTAAGAAGAAATAGAAGGATTCTCTACTTGAATGGAGCTGCTGTTGGTTTACAAGGGAAAGCAAGGAACTGCTTATCTCTGACAGGACGGGGGCCCAAAGAAACCTCAGAATAGTTCAAATCCTTGCTCCCTGTTCACCGAGTATTGAGGTCAAGAGGCCTGGGCCCCAGAGGGCTTGGAACCTGGTTCCTTCTACTTTTCACTCAGGCCTTGATAAAGGCTATGGCTAATAGGCTTCACTGGGTATAGAAATTCAATTTCTGCCTTGATATGAAGAATAGAAAGCTTTATTTCATCTGATGTCCCTTTGATTTGTGACCTTCCACAATGCTGCCAGGTTTGGCCTCAGAAGAGGCCTCTTGGCTGGGTGATCCAGGAGGGATGCTCAGCCATGAATGGATATGGCATAGTCAATAAGACTCAGGGCTGCAAGTGACTTTAGACATCACTTGCAGAGCCATCACATATCTGGATCACCATGTTATAGGGACCCAACCTCAGTTAAACCTGTCCTCTCTCTACTATCAAAATAACAAACTTGCCTTTATTTTGTATATACTGTATTTACTTGTATATAGATCTTTAGATCTGGGGGAGCTCTAAGAGCCAACCAAGTCAATTGCACCCCCCTTCTGCAGATAAGGAAACTGAGGCACAAAGCCATTTAAGTAATTTGCCTACTTAAATTAAAGGCAAGGACTTAAATTCCGATCCTCAGGACCGCAAGTCCCGTGCCTTCCTCTGTAAGGAGAATGCAGCACCTAGGTGGTTCATTGAATCGGGAAGTCCTGAGTTTGACTTTTGCCTCACACACTAGCAAATGGCTCTATTGGCTTCAGTTTCCTCATCTGGAAAAAGGGGGAAGAACAGCACCAACCCTACAGGGTGCCTGGGAAGATCAGAAGAGTTCACAGTAGGTGCTTCACCAGCTGGCGGCTGAAGACTAGATAGTAGCAGAGAGGGGACTTAAAACCCAGCTGAACCCGGCAGCAGGAAGGGGTCGTTCGCTTCTTCTGGAGCTTGAGGCAATTACTGCAAAACTCTGTGCCCAAGGGCAGGAAGCATTTACTAGGGCCCACCAAGTGTCCAGATGACGCAGGACCTGGCAGCTTTGGTAGCAGGCCCAGATGTCCCGAGCCAGCGCTCCGGCAGCAGCGTCCCTTTAAAAGAGGAGTCCACCCACCTGGCTGGCTAGCCACGTCAATCATAGGGCCGCAGTCGCAACCTTCCCGCAGGTTACTTTGTGGTAACTTTGCGAAGTGGCCGGGTCGCGTAGAGATACCGGGCCAAGTGCCGAACCCCATCCCCGTCTCCGCATTGGATAGAGGTGGCATCCATCCCACTCTCCTTTGTTCCCATTGGCAGAGCGTGTTTGGCTTGGGGAGACGACTGCTGGAGGCCGAGAGAAAGGAGTGTGACGTTTCCATCTTTATTTGTTGTGGGGGATTCGGGATATTAATGGCTCAGACTCAGCCCGCGCGGCCCCGGTGGCGGCCATTGGCAGCTCGGGTTCCTGCTTGATTATTCATGAGCCGACCCCTCCCTAGGCTCGGTGCCCCAACTTCCCCGAGCCAGCGGCAGCTGCGCAGAAGGGCCGGCTGGCGGCAGAGGCGGGGCCGCGCATAAATTAGTCAAATGCAGCGGGCGCGGGGCGGGCCGGGAGGCCGGCGGCGGCAGCGGCGGTGGCAGCGGCGGCGGTGGCAGCGGGG
>NC_058134.1:215955997-216006193 GCF_016433145.1 Gracilinanus agilis | reverse complement strand
GGCAGGCGAGACAGCCGAGGCGAGTGAAGATGGCGGCGGAGCGGAGCCGCTCCCCGATGGGTTCGCCGGTGCCAGCTTGTATGTTCGCGCCGGAGCCCAGTCCCCCGGGTGCGGCCCGTGCTGCGGCCGCCGCCGCCCGCCTTCATACGGGCTTCGACTCGGACTGCAGCGAAGACGGGGAGGCGCTCAACGGCGAGCCCGAGCTGGACCTCACTAGCAAGGTGCGTGGGGGCCGCCGGGGAGAGCTGGCGGGCGACGGGGACCTAGGCCCGGCGCGGGGCATGCCGGGAGGGACCGGGTCGGAGAGAGGAGGGAGGGGGCGACACCATGGCAACTGCGCTCTGGCCCGGCCCCCCACTTGGGGTCTCGCCCCGCCCCCAAGCGCGGCTGGGGAAACTGAGGCCCAGGAAGTGGGGGAGGGCGCCTGGGCCATTGCTTCCTCTTCCCACTCCCTGCTGTTCCGGGGCCTCCCCCTCCCTGGAGAAGCGTCTTATCTGGCATCCCTAGGGAGGGGAGCCCCTGCCCCTGCCCCTGCCCCGCCCCCTCTCCTGAGATAAGCACTTGGTGCTCTTTCCCTGCCAGCCTCCGACACGTGGGCAGCTGCCCCCCACCCCCACCCCCAGGCAGCTGGGGACTGCCGGGGCTGGAAGGGCATCTGAGGCGGATGAGGGGTAGAGCCCTGTTTGATAGAGGAGGAAACTGAGGTCCGCTAGGAGTGAACCAGAGTAGAACTGTGAGGGACCAAGGCTTGTTTTGGCGTCCTCTTTTACAGAGGAGGAAACTGAGGTTCGGAAGCCCTGGGGGCTCGGAGGAAGTGTTTTGGCGGCCCCCCATTAATGATGGTGATTCACAAGACTAAGCTTGGCTCCACACCCCTCCTCCCTGCCCTACCCTGTCGGACAGGTAGTGCAGGGATGGCTGGGTTGTGACCCCGACTTAAAAGCCTCTAGGAGCCCCAGCCGAGTGTTGTTTCAGACCTGGGGAGTTCTCCTTTCTGCCCCTCACTGTCCCGGGCAGCTTTGGTTACAAGCCTGGGTGGTTGAGAGCAGATGCCTCAGTAGGGCTGTATCGGGTTTAGTGACACCTTGTAGATATCAGGATAACCCTAGGATCTTTGAAGCCCCCCTGCAGCAGCCTGGAGGCAAGGACCCAGGGTCTCTTGGGTGTTGAGCCCTCCTGGCTCTCTCTGGGGACTATACTGGATCCCAGGGAAGCCCTCAGCAAGAGGTCCTTGGGAGGGGGCATTTTCTATGGCACCAGTGTTGGCAGTCCAATTAGCTTGAGGATCATTGGTGGGGGGGGGCCTGAAAACTCACACCTTCCTCTTGATGATAATCTCTGCCTGCTTGCCTTGTCTCTGTGGGTGCTGCCACAGCTGGCTCTGGGGTGTCAGGTTTCATCCTTCCTCAAGGAATCACCATTGGAACCCAGCCCAGCCCTACCTCCTCTACTACTGGATAAAATCCCTACTCTCAGGTGGTTTAGACTCTCCCCTGGGCCAGTTGACCCACCACCTAGATACTGGAGAGGAGATGCCCCTCCAGTGCACCAGCCAGCTCTTCTTTCTCCTGGTCTCCTCCCAGGTCTTAACAGCTGAGGGCTTCCTGGGTAAATTGAGGAACACCAGTGCCTAGGAGATGGAGCCCCCACTTTCTGCCACCTCTTCTTCCTTTGTTGGGGCATTCTTGTGGTTAAGGGGCCCGAGGAGGATCCCTCTGCATTGGCAAGTGTTCACAGATCTCAGAGTATTGGAGTCTTGGCCAGAAGCCAAGCAAGAAGGAAGCCTTGCTTGCAACAATGCGAACTAGTTTTTCATTCAGAAAGAGGGTTCCCTTCCTTCCAAGTCTTGTCCTCTAGTACTTGAGTCAAGGGACCTGGGTTCAAATCTAAGTCCTGATATTAAGGAGCTTCAGGATCTTTCCCTGTGGGAGCTGTAGTACTGTCTACATCACACAGGATGAGAATGTATGGGGTAAATCTCAAGGCATATTTATAAAACAGCGAGTAGTGTAAGGGGCAGTGGAGACAGACAGACATACACACACACACACAGAGCAGAGATAGGAGAGAGATGGCTGAGCTGGACCAAGAGAGCATCTTACCTCCTTGTACCCTCAGTATTCTAGGGATACGCCACTCAAGTCTTGGCCAGTTTGTGAACTGTGTCTCTTCTCTTCCCCATGTATGTGATTGTTGGAGGGGGGAATGAACCTTCACCAATAGCCTGTGGTTTAACACAAAATGAACACATATAGGCCATGGAGAACAGAGAGTTTTGTGGGCATTAAACATAAACCTTCAAGAAAAGTTATAATAAAAAGTGTCTTCTGTTGCCCCTGACACTCCAGCCATGTTTTACCCCAGGTAGGTCTTGCCCCGCCATCCCTAGTTCTCTAGTTGGCTATAAAGTTGAGGCAGGAATCCAGATGATTTTACAAATTAGTATGTTTGACAGCAGTAAGAACATCTGGGAAGACCATGGGGGAAGGGGGACAAGTCAGTGGTGATTGGCCTGATACCAAATGATAGCCAGCATCCTGCCTTCAGATTAGGTTAGTGAAGGGGGTCCCAAAGGGCTACCCAGCTGACAGAGGTACCTTATAGGAGATTATACTGAGAAACCTAGGGAAAAAACACTGAAACAACCAAATCTGCAAAAGTCACTGGGTAAACAAACCAAAAACCCACTTGACAATTGAGGGTAATTCCATTCACTTCTCCCCTGTGAAGTGGTTCTTTTTCTGAAAAAAGCTGAGGATGCCCCAGTGTGTCTGTGCCCCATTTCCCAGACCTATCCTTGGAGGAGTGAGCAGTCATTGGAGTTGGCCCTACACTCCCCAGTTATCAAGCAGTAAGTAAGAGGGACTGAAGAAATCAGTCTGGATGGATGGAAATGCTTACCATCCCTGGAAGGAAACATTCTCTTCCAACTAGTGTCTCAAGGCTGAACTGGGCTGAATTTCAAGAGTTTTATTGCCTGGAGCACTTGGGCCATCTGCCTTGGGTGGCTGGGGAGCATTTCATGATGGCCCAGCCCTAGAGCTGTGGGGAGACTGTCAGGCCACCTCCAGGTGAGTCTGTTGAGGGAGCAGATGAATAAAGGCCCCGTGTTGTGTTCTAGAGATACATGGAAGAAAGTGAGACTGGCCTCAGTAGACTTTGGCCTGCCATTTGTTGCCTATTACAAGGAAGGGCAGAGACAGTGTGGCACCTGAACAACAGAATAAGGGGGTGTTGAAAGAAGCAGGAGAAAGGTTGTAGGGTGGGTTATGTGCTAGCTTTGACTGGGTTGATGCTCCAGGCCCTGGGAGTCCTAAGGCCTTTTGGTTTCTCCTCAGCTGGTGCTAGTAAGCCCAACATCGGAGCAGTATGACAGCCTCCTTCGACAGATGTGGGAGAGGATGGACGAGGGATGTGGAGAGACCATCTATGTCATTGGGCAGGGATCAGGTGAGCACCATTCTTTCAACATTGCAGAACTTCCAGGTACCATGGTTTCAGTAGCTGGGAGGGTATGGTGCTCCCCCCGACACAAATCATAACCCCTTCATGCCTGAGTAGACTGTTGTTGTGAGCTGCTTTGGCAGAAAGGTCCTCCATACCTGGTGCTGAGCCTCTGTGGGCCTTTGCCAGCCTGGCCCTCAGAGGACAGACTCGTTCCCAAGTTATTGGGCTAGCCTGTTGCCAGGTTGTGCTTAGAGCCTGTCCTGTGTAAGCTTGGGCTCCCTGAGAGTAGCCATCAGACAAAGGCGCCTTATTCAACTGTTTCCTTGACTGGCTTTCTCTCCCCACTAAGAAGATAAAGGAATGGTTAGAGAATAGGAAAGAACAGAGAGAAGGCATCCCATTTGAGAAGTCAAGGAGCAGGATATAGTTGAGCCTCTAGATCCCCAACTGCTCCTTTCTTTGTGGGGCCTGGATCATCAGAGAACAATCCTGAAGTCAGACTGTGATTTTGGCCAAATAAAAGAATATTACTCTTTCCAATTGGTTTGGTAACCCTTGTACTACCTCTTACAGGAAAAACGGGCCCTTCTTGGCTGTAGCAAGTTCTTACTAGGCCTAAACCAGGTCATGATTCCAGTGGTCCTAGAAAGACCTTCATTCTGTGCAGACCTGCTGGTCACTCATCTGTGAACACTGGGCTATCACCACAGAACTTGTCCTCTTCAAACTTTAGTAGGGCCTGGTGGGGGCAGCATTGGAGGTGGCAGGGATTGCTCTCCTTTTACCTGCTATTCTTCAACTTGGTGACTTTCCTACAAAGTAACCCTTAGGGCTTCAGAGACTAGAGAGCTCTCTCACAAGCCCACATGTCCAGAGGCTCCATCACAGACTTGATGCCCTGGTACCCTCCAGCAGAAATGAGGCCTTTGGGGCAACTAGATTGCACAGTGGATAGAGCAGTAGGCCTGGAGTTGGGGGGACTTGGGTTCATAACTAGTCTCAGATACTTTCTAGCTTGTATGACCCTGGCCAAGTCACTTAACCCAGTTTGCCTAGTCCTTGTCCTTCTGTCTTAAGAGTTGTTACTAGGACAAAAAGTAAGGGTTAAAAAGAAAAGAAAAGAAATGAGGCCTTCAGCTGTCCTCATCATCCTAGCATTCTCTTCCCTGGCCAGGATAGGCAGGGCATCTTGCCAGTGACCGTAAACAGGTCCAGCCCTGCCATCTGCTTCCCTCCTCCCTTTGACGGAAGGTCAAAAGTGGCCTTACTAAAGGAACAGTTTCATTTCTGAGCTTTGTTTTGTGTAAGTAAGGCCAGAGAGTGAGGGCATTTCTATGTCCTACCTTGATTTATTGAGTCTTTGAGTGGCTGCTGGGTTAGGATGGGATGAAAGGGGTCTTCGCCCCTCAGATGTGTCATGGGCCCTGCTGTGAGGAAGCTTGGAACCCCGTAAGTAAAGAGAGACCAAAGCAAGACTGGGGCAGGCTTCCCTCCATTGAGACACAGGAGATGGTCAGTTCTGGAGGATTAATCAGACAGTATGCCAGAGGATGTGAGGAGAAGGGAGAAGTTTCCAGCTCAGTCTTATCTCTTCTTTCTGCTGGTCTTTTTAAATGTTTCAGTGATTCTCTTTTGTCCATCATGGCCAGTACCAGTGACTCTTTCCAACACTCCAAATCTAGAATCTTCCCTTCTAACAAACAAGTTAATCCTTATATTGAATAGACCCAGAAATGAATGGCCTTGCCCTATATACTTGGTGCTCAGAGAGGTCACCTTTTCAGGGTCCCCTTTGGCCCTTCCTTTCCAGTTTTGTGACTGTCTCCCAAGTTTAAGCCCTACTCCCACTGCCTAGATCAGTGGTTCCCAAACTTTTTTGGCCTACCACCCCCTTTCCAGAAAAAATATTACTTAGCGCCCCCTGTCACATACTATCACCGCCCTCTTACAGTTATTCACTGCCCTAAATGCACCTGTGGCCATCACTGCCCCCATGGATCGCTACAGCACCCACCAGGGAACGGTGGCGCCCACTTTGGGAATCACTGGCCTAGATCATGCTAGCTCTTCAGTTGCAGTTCTTCCCAACTCTGAGGTTCTTCTTCTGGTGTCTCCTTTCTTTCAGTCTGGGCCTTGTGCAATTGACACTTTTCCTTCAGAACCACAGATAGTCTCTCTCTGGCTCAGAAAGCTGTGAACTGAGTAAAAAAGCCTGGCTTGGTCCAGAGGACCTCCTGACTCTGCTTCCTTTCTCTCCAAGGATCCCTCTTCCCTGAACTTTCTTAACTTGTATTTCCACCTAGCAAAATCCGGGGTGGTCTTCACCCTCCCAATTCCCATGGCTTTGTGAGCTTTCTCTAACCTCCCTGCCTGGACATTTGTTCATCTAGCATTTGTTGAATGTCTGTGGTGTGACCAGATTTGGTAGAACCCTTTGAAAGCCCTGATTCTCAGGACCGTGGCTGTCTACCCCTTTCTCTTTCATGTGGCTTCTCAGTGGACTTCTCTAACTTAGCATCATACAGCTAATTAGTCCTTTCAATCCCCAAGCATCATGTGGTATCCATACACTCTTTAATCCATCTCCTATCAAACCTTGTATGTGGCAGCCTTGTAGCTGCTCATTGGCCCTAGTGGATGAATAGTGCTAGTAAGGCCTTCCTGGATGCTCACTTCTGCCAGAGTCAGGGTTCCTCATTCAATTCTGCATCTCCTGATCCCAGGTCTTCTCACTGACTGGCCTGCCAGCTGCCTTCTACTTCCTAGGCCTGACATGCTCTCCTTCCTTGCCTCCACTCCTACTTCCTTGGCTTCCTACAGGACTTGGGCCTTCCCTCTGATATCACTGCCAATGACAGTATATAGACCTTGACAGTTTTGCCTTTCTCTAGCTCCCAGGGCTTAGCCAGTGCCTGGCACATAATAAAACCTCCTAAATGTTTCTGACTGACTAGGCCTCAAGAATGAGAGGCTGGTCTTAGTTGTGCCCCTTAGAACTTGGTCTTCTTCAGAGGATTAAGCCTCTAAATCTCAGCCTGGGAGCTTGGAAGGTGACCTCTTCCAGCCCTTATCTAGACAGGCATCTCTCTGAAGGATCATCCCTCAGCCTGTGTGAAGACTTCAGTGGTCTCCCTTGGTCTGGGGCCATGTTAAAGCTGGCTCAATGTCCTCTGGTGAAAGTACTTCTCAAGGTGGCAGAAGATAAGAGATGGGTCAAAAGTCATGTGTCAGCATGGGGCCAGGCCCATAGCCTTCTTGCCTCAAAGAGTCCTGCATCCTGGCCCAAACCACCTGCTCATCAGCCATCTAGCAGCCATGAAGTTAGTGCATCCTGTATGCCAGGTGCTGGGGAGATGAAGGCAATGACATAGATAAACAGAAAGCAAGTGCAGGATAATTGGAGGTGGGGGTGACCTAGCAGAGCTTTAAAGGTAATGAGGGATTCTTGGAGGTAAAAGTGAGGAGGGAGGACATTCCAAATGGGGGAACAGCCTGGGCAAAGGCATCGAGGTGGGAAATGGGGGGTGCAAAATTACTATACTGCTCAGAGTCGGCGAACTGCCCTTTGTGGGCACTGTAGTCCTTCCTTCTAAAGATGTCCTGCTCCATTGGGAACAGCTTGAATGATTGGTCAGTGTGAGCCTCCTGGGTTCTAGAGGCAGGGTGGACTTGGGTTCACATTTGTTGTTGGACAGTCACTAAAGATCCTCATCCATAAGACAGGAACAGTGATGGCAGTGCTACATGGCACAGTGACCCTCCCCTTCATCCTGCCCAGGCTGCTTACAAGCAGGTAATGGTGCTTGGAAAGTTGGAGTACTTTCTCTTTTGCTAGTGAGGGATTAAGGGCCCTGCTCTGATGGAAGGTCTTACCGTGTAGAAGGGCTTTCCAAGCCATTCTGCCTTCTCATTCAAGAATCAACCACTTGGGCATCTCTGCTAGTCTTGCTTACCTCTCCAGGTGCTGGAGGATGGATGAAAGCTCAGGAGCAGCACAGAGGGCAAAGCAATGGAAGTAGAAGGGTTTGGACAACAAAACTTCTATGGATTATGTTCATACCAGTAGTAGTAGCTCCATTTGACAAAAAAGGAAACTGAGGTTCAGAGCAGTGAAGAGCTGAGGTTTTCTGACTCAAGAGGACTCTGTATTCTCCTGCCTCCCTGCTGCATGTGGCAAGAACATGCTCTCAGATTCAAGCTGTAGAAGTAGAAGTGCTCGCTTCCCTCCCCTCACTGCTCTAGGCACTACACCAGTGAAGACAAATGAGTAGCTCTGTTCACTTTGGGTTAGACTGGGCACTGGTTCGTAAAGAACCACCTAGTGAATAGAAGCCTTGTGTATCATCTTAAGTATCTGAAGGGCTGCCATATGCCATTGGGGTCCACTGGCTCAGAGGGCAGAAGGAGTTAGCCTGGGTTTAGTCACTTTACTCCCCTCAGCCTTAGTTTCCTCATCTGTAGAGAAAAGGAGAGGGGTGGGAGGGAAGGGTCCTCGGGGAATTTCTACATGAACTCAGCAGGTAATTATGAGGGGCCTCTTCTGTGTCTGAGACTAGGGCTAAGCACTAGGGACAGAGAGACAAAAGGAGACTCAGTGGAGGGTAGTCTAGACCATGACTGACTGAGGCTTTGAATAGACAGACATTACCCAGGGAATGGTGAGTGGGAGTGGGTGGGCTTCCCCTTCCTTAGGGTCTTTCAGCCCAGGCTGTCAAGAACATAGAAAAAGGGATGCTCTTTGAGGTTCTTTTCAATTCCGAGGTTCTGCAAACATTCCTTGTGTGCTTAGACAACAATAAACAAGGTCCTGTCCTGGGCTACCATTGTAAACCATAAAAGGAGAGAGTTTAAAGGGACCTCAGGCAAGTCCAACATCCTGGATATGCAACCTCTGATCAACCTGGGTTTGGAGGCCTCCTTCTAGCCATGGAGAGCCCAGAGGCCCATCATGCCACTTTCTGGTTTAACTAAAAAAAAAAAAAAAAAAAAAGAATTTGATTTTAAACTGAAGAATGTTCTCTCTTTTATTCTGAACTTATCAAACTCCAAATAAAATGAGTATTTCCATGTAAATTGTAGCCTAGGAGAGGATAAAACTGTGATCTCTATCATGCTGGGCTTGTTATTCTTTTTGAGGATGTAATAAATTTAGTATATTACTTCCCAAACTGCCCTGTTTGTCTGAGATACCTTATGACTTTCTGGTCTTTAATCTTTTTATGGTTTGGGAACTCTTTCCCTACCCACCTTCTAGAGGGAAGGGTCAGTACCCCTGACAACTGACAGGCAGAAGGCCCTGGCTCTCCTGCTGTTATTGAGAGAGTGGGCAGCCACAGAGCCTCGATGGCCCTGGCAGTACCAGGCATTGCAAGGCTTCACCCAAAGTGCTCTCCAGGCTCCTGGGGTTGGGGTGGTGTTTGCCACTGCATCTGGGAAGACTGATGTGCCTTTTCCACATCTCTTCTCTGGGCATTCTTCCTGGGAGGCCATAGCACCTCTCACCTGGAGACTTCAACCTATGAGCCTGAAGGGCGCATCTCAGTGCTTGTGTGTCTCTTAGGGGGTTAGTAAATTCTCTGAATGAATGGCAGTACCTTTCTGCAGATGGGACTGAGTATGGGCTGAGTGAGGCAGACATGGAGGCCTCTTACGCCACTGTTAAGAGCATGGCCGAACAGATGGAGGCAGACGTCATCCTTCTCCGAGAGCACCAGGAGGCTGGCGGTCGTGTACGGGACTACCTTGTCCGGAAGCGGGTTGGAGACAATGACTTCCTGGAGGTCAGGTGAGGAGATGACTCTGGGAGAATGGACCCCTTGGGGGCCCAGCCTCCATCTGATGTAGACAAAACCCTGAGACCTTGCTGTCTCAGCTTTGATCCTCACTTGTTCATGCTTGCTTTGAGGGTGTGTGGGCCACCTGGCAGTGGGACATGCTCCTTCCTTCTCCCAGACTTTCCTATTAGGATTTGGGTTTAGATGGTCCAGGAGGTGAGGGGTGATAGGAAAGGCAGCACTGATCAGGGGCCATCTCAGCAGTCAGTGAACCAGAGATTAGGTTGTGCTGAAAGAGATGGTGTGGGGGAATACTGCAGGTAGAATAGGGATCTTTGGAGAGGAAAGGGGAGGTAGGACAATCTTTTTAAAAAGCTAGACCTTTGGGGCAGCTACTCAGTGGACTGAGAACTAGGCCTGGAGATGGGAGGTCCTGGGTTCAAATTTGACCCCAGGCACTTCCTAGCTCAATCATCCCAAGCAAGTCACTTAACCTCACCATTGCGTAGCCCTTACTGCTCTTCTGCCTTGGAACCAATACACAGTATTCTAAGATGGAAGGTAAGGGGTTAAAAAAAAAAAGGCTAGGCCTTGGGAGCACCCCTCAGTCAGGAGCCTGGCTTCTAGCCAAAGTTGCTCTTCAGCCTTGGCTGTCTTCTGATAGACCCTGATCTCAATCATGTGGGTGCTGATTGTAGCCCATATGGCCATGCCCCCAGGGAGGTTCCGTAGTTCATGCCAGGCTTGTGACTCAGCTCGTCCATGGGCACACAGACCAGATAGGCAGGGAGCCTATGGGGAGAAGGCAGGAGGCCCTGGAGGCCCCTGCACAGGTGTAGGTGTGTGGGGGCTTTGTGCTCCAAATTCCACTTACTCTTTTGCCCTCCCCCCCCTTCATGCCCCTCCCCCCAGGGTCGCCGTGGTGGGCAATGTGGACGCAGGGAAAAGCACACTCCTGGGAGTCCTGACTCACGGGGAGCTGGACAATGGCCGAGGCTTCGCTCGGCAGAAACTCTTCCGACATAAGCACGAGATGGAGTCTGGCCGCACCAGCAGCGTCGGCAACGATATCCTGGGCTTTGACAGTGAGGGCAATGTGGTAAACAAGCCTGACAGCCACGGGGGCAGCCTGGAGTGGACCAAGATCTGTGAAAAGTCCACCAAGGTCATCACCTTCATAGACTTGGCCGGCCATGAGAAGTACCTGAAGACCACTGTTTTTGGCATGACTGGCCACCTGCCTGACTTCTGCATGCTCATGGTAAGTGCATGTCTCCATGCTAGAGGCCAGCTGACCAAGAGCATGGCCTGGAGGGTCTGGAGTGCGTAGAGCTGGGTACAGGAGTGGCCTCTTGCCTTGTCAGACAGTTCACTTGAGAGGCTTGATAGGTAAAGGATCTCCTGACAGCCTGAAGGGCTCTGAATGGTGCCAGTAGCGCGTTAGAGGGAAAGGGTGCCAGAGTGGATGTCCTGGCTGGGTCATTTCATAGCATTGTCCCCACAGCAGGCCAGTGAGGTGCATCGTGCAAGCCAGGAAACCAAAGGCCAGGCCAGGAAGTGTGGGGACTTTCTCTGAGTCAGGCAGCTCCTGAGGGTGGGATGGGGGTGGGGGCCAGAGGTCTCCCTGCAGAGCCAGGACACATGTATGATTGTTTTTGGAGGAAGAGAAGCTGTAGGTACCCTCTCCCTTCCCAGGGACTGGTGAGTGCGCGTAGCAAGAATGAAAGTGCCCAGGTTGAGGAGAATGTTGTCTGGCAAGGGAAAGTGGCAACAGAACCTGGGACAAGGCCCAGCAGAGTTAGTTTCTTCACTTACAGAGATCACCACACAATGAAATGGGAAGGACACTGGGGCCTTTGTATTCTAGGAGCTCATTTTTTTGTCAGTCTGGAGTTTCTTTCCTGATGGAGGTAGAGAATGAGAATTTATAAGGTCACCATCAGCCACATAAATAGCACTCAGAAATAATTAAACTACAGCAGTTTTGTATAGAAGGCACAAGTTGTATTGGGGGCCCTTTCTGTAGTGATCCCATGTTGTCCTGCTGTCCTCAGGAGCAGGTCCATAAACAAACATCTGCTCATAAGGAAAACACAGACACACACAGACATAGTCATACAGACACACACAGATTCTCAGGAAAGCCAGCCTAGAGGGGAAGAGCAGGTCTCATGATCTCAGATGGTACTTGTGGTCTGATCATCTTTAGCATGGCACCAGCCAGGAACTATTCCTGTGGCCTAGCTAAGAGCCAGGCTTCTTCACCTTGTTTGTGCCTCAGACTTCTCAGAACCATGTTTGTAAATGCCTAAAAAAACAGTACATAGGGTGGTGAAGGAAATCAATTTTATGGAAGTGTCAATGGTCACAATCAAGAGCCTTCAAGAAGAGGTCATCCCCTGTCCCCAGGGCCTTCATTTTGTCATCAGGTGAGGTTGCCTGGTGGTGTGGGGTGGAGCTAAAACATGATGGACCTGACTGTTGTCTTCAGGATAGACCTAGGATCTCCTGCTGGCCCAAGTAGGCTTCCTCATCCTGGGCTGTTCTCACCCACCTTTCTCATAGAAGATTTAGTCAGGAAGCCAGAGGCCTTTTTCTGAAGCTCACCCCTCAGCTGTCCATCTGGTTTCTTGTACTCAACTTCTCTTTTAGTCTTTTGTGTCCTTGGTGCCATCCTTCATGCCCTTTGGTGCCCAGTCATCACCAGGGATACACAGTGGCTACAATCTTTCATTTTGCTTTTGCCCTCTGGGTCATTGAAATTTTGATTGAGGTCATGGGTCCTCTGAGTGATGCCCAGGAACAGTAGGCCCAGGCAGGAGGAGGCCGTTGGAGCCCTCCAAAGTGCTGCCTGGTTTCCTGCATGCCATGGGCATTGTACTCCCGGAAACTTGAGTCTTGCTACTGATTAGTTAGGGGCCCAGGTGAGTTCGCTTACCTCTCTGGGCCAACCATTGGACCTGTACCCTGACCTTGCAGGACTGGTGAGAAGTCTGCTGTGACCTGTAGTGATGGGCCTGGCACTTTTCTACCCAGAGTCCAGCTTTGTTGGTTCTTCTGAGTCTCTCCCTTCTGCAATCTGGGTTTCTTTGTAAGTTGTAGGCAGGCAGACCATGTGGTTCAGTGGGAACCGACCCACTAACCCTGCCTGGCTGTGTGGTTCTGGCCAGGTCTCCTGACCTCGCTGTAAGAGCCCAGGACGCTCTCCAGAACAGTAAGTCAGGGGCACTGCTTGTCTGCTTTGGTGGAGGGGCTTCTCCAGCCTGATGATATCCCAGGTACAGACCAAAAAGAAGAGTTGTTGGCACTGGCCTCTGCTAGCTCCCATGCCCTCCTGGCATCAGAGTCGTGCTGTCGTGCTTCTGTAATAAATAAACGACAAAATGTCTGAGGAAGCAATGCAGGCCAGTGATGAGACCCCTTCCTCAGCTTTAGGGCTGGATTCTGAATACAGGGAGGACAGATTTTTATACATTAAAAACAATAAGTGAAATAACAACACAGTATTAGGTCATTGGATTTCTAATTGGAGGACAGATTAAGGACTTTCCAAGGTGGGGTTGGGGTGGGGGAGAATGAACAAGTATAATTCCTGGATTCAGGAAGAGATGTCCTACTCTGTATCTGTATCAAGTATCAGTAGATAATTAAAGGAACATGGAAACAATAACCGATTGACCAGTATGGGGGGGGGGTTTCAGATAAGACATTTAGGGAGCTTGAGACATACAATTTTTTTTGGAGAAAACTGACTTTCTAGGCAGCGTAACCTGGGTCCTTGGTTAAGGGTCTCTAAACAGCAGGGACAGGTGGGTCACCTTCCCAGCCATGCAAGGCTAGGTTTGGACAATGCAATAAGATTCTCTTCCAGGCCTCACAACTGAATCAAGTTTTCTCACAAGACAAGTTGGAGCACACCCATATGTAAATAAAAAGGGGACTGAGCTGGCCCTAGAATGGTCACCAGATGGAGTCAGGGTGGTTCACTCAGTTCCCACAGTTCGCCACTTGCTGTCCTGTTCTCTTCAGTTCCTTCTCTGCCAGTGTCAGGTCTCCTGCCGTACCAACTTTTGAGTTCCTTCTGTTCTGACAATCCCAGTACTGATGGCTACCCCTGCCCCTACCTCCCTTCTACTCACAGTCCCTCTCTCTGTCTGGGCAGGTGGGTAGCAATGCTGGGATTGTGGGCATGACCAAGGAGCATCTGGGTCTGGCACTGGCGCTCAACGTTCCCGTCTTTGTTGTGGTCACCAAGATTGACATGTGTCCCGCCAACATCCTGCAAGGTAATTGGGGGCCTCTGCTTAGGGATGCCCTCCCACTGGGCTCCCTCAGCAACCCTGGTGGGGCTTCTTGCTAATTTCTTATTTGGATCTTGGCCTGGAAATGTCTTTTTAAATTGAATGACTTGTCCCCCCAGATCCTGAAGGGTGGAACGAGGGGCAATGGGCTGGAGGCAAAGAGAGGTGGGGCAGTTGGTGTGGAAGGCATGCTGGAGCCTGACACCAACCTGCTTTTCCAGCCTTATCCTCGTTACTTCCCTTCTCTCTCTGTGTGTGGCCAAAGTGGATGATGGTTCTGCTCTCGGCCTGCTCAGCTGGCACACTCGCCTTACCTGTCCCTTTAAGGTCTGGGTGAGATGCTAGCTCCTCTCTAAAGCCTGCCTTCATTTCCCTCAGGTGAAATGGGTTTCTCCTTCTGTTTTTTCCCCTTAGAGCCCTTTGTCTGGCTCTCTCCCCTGCTGTCCAGTCTCTCTTGTATCATTCTTAACAGTGTATGTGGTTCCCCATCCCTGTGGGGGGTGACAAGCTCACTGAGAAAAGGGCCTGAGGGTTTCCTCATCTTTGGATTTGGGGACTGAATGGTGACTGAATTATTGGTGGAAGTTCCAGCTGTTCCTAGATGGACCCTAGGGGGCCTAGCTCTGTGGGAGGATGGAAGCAGTGGTCACTTGGGCCAGCCCATACCTTCCTAGAATCTCTGCTGACCACTGGTCATACAGACTGCCTCTCTTCTCTGGGACAGTTTGGACTTTCAGGAAAGTTTTCCTTATGTTGGATTCAGTTCAGGGCATATCAGGGCCTGCAGCTGGAGAAAGCTGGCAAGTTGACCCAATCTGGGGAGCCCAGGACTTCCTTAGGTGACAGGAAGTGGACCTCAGGCTGTGAGCTCTCTTTTGTCTCCCTTGCTTTCACTCTTGCTTTCTCTTTTCTCCCTCCTCTCTTTCTCCTCCCTTCTTTCCCTCTCACTCTCTCCTCTTCTTTCTTTGTCTCCCATCTCTTGCTCCTCTCTGTCTCTCTCCCTCTCGCTTTCCCTCAGTCATTCTTGGTCTCTCTCAGTCTCTTGGTCTATCTGTCTTCCTCTGCTTTACCTCCTCTGTCTTGATCTTTCAGTCTCTCATTTTCAGTCTCTCTTGATGTTTCTCTAAACTCTGTATCTTCCTTTTCTCACTATCCTTCAGTCTCTGTCTCTTCTGTCTTGGCACAGGCTGTCATATAAGGTTTTGGCCCTTTCTGTTTCTTTAGGCTTCATGGTCATTATCCCTCATCTGCCTACCTGCCCATCCACTCGTCCGTGTGTCTGTCTCCCCTCATCAGTGATGAGCACGCCTGCCCCATCCTAGGAAGCCTGGCTGAAGGGACGGCTGGGCACCCTAATTCTGTTCCCTTTCACCCCTTAAGAGACCCTGAAGCTGCTACAGCGCCTGCTGAAGTCTCCAGGCTGCCGCAAGATCCCTGTGCTAGTACAGAGCAAGGATGATGTGATTGTGACCGCATCCAACTTCAGCTCCGAGAGGTAGTCAGGGTGAGGGCTGGGTGGGAGAGGGAACACCCTGGGCCAGGAGTCTAGGGACCAAGGTCATGGGGCCTGTACCCAGAGGTCCCATAGATCAAGCCTCATTGGGTCTGTGTGTGTCAGGGGCCTCAGCAACATCCTCCCAGGCATTGGCTGTCTAGAGCCACTCCTTCTGCTCACTGACTATCTTCTTGGCTAGCCCATCCCTCATGGCCCAGTTCACATGCCATTTCTTCCAGGAAGTCTTCTCTCTTCCCCCTAGGCCAGAGTGATCTCTTCTTTTTCTGGACTGGAGTCCTACACTCTGAGGGTATTATGGTCAGATCAGATAGTTATTTGTCATAGTCACCATCATCCTTATCCTGGGCAAGGTCCTTCCAAGCTCATACTGCCATAGTCCTTGGTAGTTTGTGAATCTTGTTGGGGGCAGTAGAGTCCCCTGGAGGAGCTGAGGCAAGTGGCTCATTTCTGACCTTCTTGGCCTATTCTATGGCAGCCCCAGTTTTCCACTGTCACTGCTATTTCTGGGAGTTGCCAGTTGTGGCCCCCTGGGCCCAGAGGAGTGGGCAGTCCCTTGGCAGTACTTTTGGTCACTACTTCTTTTCCACTAAGATAATTACTAAGATAATGCCTCAGATTTTCTTGAGGTTGATATGATTGTCTTGAGGCCTGCAAGCTGGGCTCCATTGGGGCTCTGTTGTGGACCATGGGGGAAAAGAGCCCAGAGCCTGCCCAGATCCGGCCCTAGTAGGAAGCTTCCATCCTTACTGGTCCCTAAGGAAGGAGCCAGCCACTTCAGCTTGACTGTTCATTTCCTTTGCTTCCTGCTTAGGATGTGCCCCATATTCCAGATCTCCAACGTTACAGGAGAGAATCTAGACCTGCTCAAGATGTTCCTGAACCTGCTGTCTCCACGTACTAGTTACCGGGAGGACGAGCCCGCTGAGTTCCAGATTGATGATACATACTCTGTGCCGGTGAGAGGTCCAGGGCTGTGCTGGAGCCTGGGGGCTGGTGCCCAGCGGCTGGCTGAGGAGATGTCCCAACACCCGATCTCTTTCTTTTTCTCCAGGGAGTGGGGACTGTGGTGTCGGGGACTACCCTGAGGGGCCTCATCAAACTGAATGACACGTTACTGCTGGGTCCTGATCCCCTGGGCAACTTCTTATCCATTGCAGTGAAGTCCATTCACCGCAAGAGGATGCCAGTGAAGGAGGTGCGCGGAGGCCAGACAGCCTCCTTTGCTCTGAAGAAGGTGAGGTCAGGGGCACAGAGCCTGACATGAGGGCTTCTCTTGGAGTTGGGGGCAGACTTGCCTCTCCCTCTGCCTTCAGGCTATCAGGGCTTAGACTGAAATAGAATTTCTTAGTCCAGCTTGAGGGTAAGCTTGCTTTGTTTGAGTATTTTTTTTTTGTTTTTTTTTAAACCCTTGTACTTCCGTGTATTGTCTCATAGGTGGAAGAGTGGTAAGGGTGGGCAATGGGGGTCAAGTGACTTGCCCAGGGTCACACAGCTGGGAAGTGGCTGAGGCCGGGTTTGAACCTAGGACCTCCTGTCTTTAGGCCTGACTCTCACTCCACTGAGCTACCCAGATGCCCCCCTTGTTTGAGTATTTTGGTCACTGTATATGACTAGAATGGGTTTCCTTTGTAATACTGTACATTTATTTTGTGTATTTAACAATGTGGATCTGAGAAGGCTCAGTGGGCTTTATCAGACTGACTGCCCAAGAGATACTGAGAGAGTGAAGAACCCTTGGTGTCCCTCTGGAGCCAGGAAGAAGCACCACACCCTTTAGGGCTTTTTACAGTTGGTTGCATTGTGGAAGTCTCTCCTCTAACCCTAGAAGAAGCAGTGAGGGCTTTCCAGAGCAGGGGAGGGGGTTGTTGAACCAGGACCAGCTCTCCAGCCAGAGAAGGACAGAGAGAGCACTTGGAAGGCTTGGGTTCAAGATCTGGCCTGCTCTTGACCAGCACTGGAACCTTAGGCAGGTTGCCTCTCCTCTGAGCTCCTTTGCTCTTTTGGAAAGTCAAAGTGGGGCTCGGTAAGCCTCAGAGCACTTCTGTCTTGATTGTCCCTCCCTCTCAGATTAAGCGCTCATCTATACGGAAAGGCATGGTCATGGTCTCTCCGCGCCTGAATCCCCAAGCCTCCTGGGAGTTTGAGGCAGAGATCCTGGTTCTCCATCATCCCACCACAATCAGCCCTCGGTACCAGGCAATGGGTAGGTAGCCAGGCAGTTCCCCAAACCCAGAGACCTATTCTACTTATCCCCAGCCCCCTGCATTGATCAGGATCTCAGGTTTGGACTTTGTCCCATCCTGTCACGTCTGTCCCTGTTGGTGCTGCTCAGTTTTGGGGAGATCCCTGATAGGGGCTGTGGCCACAGCATTCAGAGCTGCTGGGGGATGATGGTCTTCAGTCCAAAGAGCACAGACCTTGTCTTTTCTCTTCCTCTTCCTGCTTGGCAGGATCCTTCCCTCTCCCAACTAAGGACCTTGATTGGCTCAGATTGGCCTTAACTTACTTATACGGCCCAGGAAGGCAGACCATAGCTCATCTTGCTTCTCTCCTATAACATTGGAAATCTGGAATGTGGCACATGTTGCCCGGCCCCTCGGCATTTGGTGATGTTAGTCTATCCCAAGGTGAGCTCCCTCTTTAGCCACTTCTCCAAGATGAGCAGAGAGAGGTAACACCCCCCCTCCTCCATGGCAGTGCATTGTGGGAGCATCCGACAGACTGCCACCATCTTGAGCATGGACAAAGACTGTCTGCGCACTGGGGACAAGGCCACCGTACACTTTCGCTTCATCAAGACCCCCGAGTACCTGCATATAGACCAGAGGCTGGTGTTCCGAGAAGGCCGCACCAAAGCCGTGGGCACCATCACCAAGGTTGGGGCCATTCCCTTTCCCAACTTGTTTGGCAGCCTGGGTGGGAGGGCAGGCCCCTGGACATAGCGTGGGCTCCTGCAGCCACTAGGTGAGCTCCTCGTGTGCTTAGTGCTGGGGGAGGGGGAATGCAGGCCCTGGGCAGGGTCCTCCAGCTCTTGAAAGGAGAAGATAGGCAGGCAAGCACTGAGGTTGTTGAGTCTTTGGCATCTGTGGCCACCTAGAAGGAAAGGAGCCGGGGCCTGTGCAGAGGACATAGAGGCGGGATCCTTAGGAGGAAGGACTTGTGGCAGTTGTAGCTGTGGAGTGGGATAGAGAGGAGGGGAGGCCGCAGGTTGCCACTGGGGTTAGGACAGCCTGGGGGCTGCCAACTCATCCTTTTCCCTGGGCTTGCAGCTTCTCCAGACGACCAACAATTCACCGATGAATGCCAAGCCCCAGCAGATCAAGATGCAGTCTACGAAAAAGGGGCCCCTGCCCAAGCGAGATGACGGGGGGCTGCCTGGTGGGCCAGCCGCAGGGGCACCTCCTGGAGAGGAAGCTTCCCAGCTCGGGGCCAGCCAGCCTGCCCCTTCCAGTGTCCTCCAGCCACAGGTAGGCCCAGTGGTCCCTCCAGTTTCCCAGGGAGGATTTGGTCTGGAGCTGTGACCCTGACCAGGCCAGGCTGGACTGGGGGAGACCTGTGGTGGGGCCATGGCTCCTGTTCAGGAGTGTCCTCAGGGGAGCTCTGTCTGCCCCCTTGGGGAACAAAGCAGGAAGATCTGGGGCAGTTTGTGGTTTCCTCCTCTGCATCCCTGCCAGCTGCTTTCTTGTCTCTGCTGTCTCCCCATCTCTGTTCTGCCCATTCAACTCAGCTTCTGAGGCCTTTCTCTTCCTGGGTGACCTTGAGAATTTCTTGGGGAGGTTGTTGGTGGGCCCTGGAGCCTCTGCCTTGCCTGGCCTGTGCTGCCCTTTGGTCCCTCTCTTGCGCCCGCCCACTCTGTTTCTTGCTCATCTCTTCTCTCCCCTTCTCTCAACATTCCTTCCTGCCAGAATGCCCAGGATGAAGAGCCCCTGTGTCGAGAGGGCACCAAGGTATTCGGTGTGTGCTCGGGAGCTGGCTGGTGGGGGCGACCCTGGCCGCCACCACCATCTGCTTGTCTGGCTCTCTGCCCCTTGGCGTTTGGCTTGTTGCTGTCCTCTTTGGCCTGCCCCCTAATCTCTTGATGCCACCAGGGTAGTCACTTCCCATGTGCCAGGATAGTCTTTGAAGCACGTTTCCTTACATGAGCCCTGCAGAAGAAGGAGGACTCCCATTTTAGAGACTGGAAAATTAAGACCTAGAGAAGTAAAGAAAACTTCCTGAGGTCACCTAGTTAGTGGCATGCGCCACAAGTGAGACCCTGGGGCTCCTGACTGCCAGTCACTGTCTCACTGCCTGCCCCTTGATGGCCCTAGATGCGTCCTCTGAGGCTGTCTCCATTCTTCTTGCTGAGACTCTCCCTTTCTTTCTCGTAGCCCAAGCCCAGCAGTGGGGGCCGTCGACGGGGAGGCCAGAGGCACAAAGTGAAGTCCCAGGGGGCCTGTGTGATGCCAGCCAGTGGCTGCTGAGCCCCTCCTGGCTCCACCCACCCACCCAGCCATCCCTGGAGCCTTCTTTTGTCCACCACCTCCTGTCATGATGAACCAGAGCAGCCGTAACTACACAAACCCAGCACCCACCTTCAGCTCCTTCCCCCCCCTAGTGTTCCCCACAGGATTGTAATTTATAAGCTCAAGAAGGGGACCAGAGGAGTGTGGGACTGACCAGCCCCCACTTTCCTCCTGGTCCCTCTGCCCTCCCTTTCCCTGACACATTTTTGTACATCTTGGGCCCTTAGTTTTTATTCCTTTTTATTATATATATAAATATAAATATATATATAGTGTGTGTGTGTGTGCACGCACGTGGGTTTGTATGTGTGTGTGTGTGCACGTATGCGTGTGCATGCGTGTGTGTGTATGTATGTATGTGTGTGTGAAGATGGAGGCTGGGCCAGGTAGCAAGACCCATCTCTCTTCTCTCCCCTTGCCTCAGCCATTTACTTACATCCTCAGGGGTTCTCAGATTCATGGGGCTTGAGGCAGGGTGGGGGGTGGGGATGGGGGACACTGCACTCTTTGCTCTTTGCTGGGACCTCCTCCCTCCTCCCTGCTGCCCTTGAGAGCAGCAAGAATGGCCCCTGGGATGGGGAGAGGCTGTCTGCACAGTGGCCACCAAAGCAGGGGTCCTCTGGCCCTTCCCATCTGCTATTTTAAATGGGGGAAGAGATTGGAAGGGACAGCCCTCCCCTCCCCTTCTCTTTCCTTTCTTTTTTTACTTTGATCTCTTTTTAGGTGTCCCCCCCTTAAAAAAAAAAAAAAAAAAAAAAAAAGAATGCCCAAAGCGCTTAACTCCTAATCGGTCAACTGGAGGGCTTCATTCAGATTGGCTTTATATCCACCCCTCAGCCTTGCCCCAAATGGCTGCCAGTTCTTTCTCTTTGGAGACAATCCCCCTCCCCACCCCTTTTTCCCCTTGCCTCTGCTTGGCAATCCCAAGGGGAGCCCACCCTCCTATCTTTGGGTGTGGCACATCCCTTGGAGTTAGCTTTGCTTTGGGGATTCTAGAGGATTCTCCCCATCTCCCTTCACCGTGGCCTACAAGTGGGGCTTTCAGCTTGCTCAGGATTGTGTTGTTGACATCCTCTGTGGGCTGGGGGACCCCCTCCCCAAGTGGATGGAGCAGCTGCTTCCATTTCCCCCCTGAGCTTTGCTGGTCCTCTGGACCCCAGCCACCCTTTCATCTTTCCCATCCCTACCCCCATTGTGGCTGCAACTGGAGCTGAGTTTTGGCTTACTTCAAGGAAGCCCCTAGCAGGTTGGGAGTCTCTGGGTGCTAAGAGGAGTGGGAAGGACTCTCCAAGGCTTGACTCAGAGCAGGCAGTTCAGGTAGAGGTGCTTCTGTGCCTCAGAGATGCCTGGGCTGCTTTGGGACCGGCTCTGGTGGCAGCCTTGGGATGCACTTATCATTTAGTCTTCCCTTAGGGAGGACCAACAGCTGGGGCCTGGACCCTGTCCTGGCTGGGGCCTCCCTTAGCTCTCCCTCTCTTCCCACCTCTGGTCCCACCTGTTTCCACTAGAAGACAAGGCCCCTTCCCCAGACTTGTCTTCATTTCCCTCCCCTGTTCCCAAGACTTTTCCCCCAGTTACCAACCAGCATTTATGGACCGGCCAGACTGATGTCCAAAATAAAAGTTTGTTCCAAGTTGAATAGCCTCACGTGTTCCCTTGGCCAGCTAGAGAGCACCTCCTAGGAGCCTGTGATGGCCATTAAGGAGATGCTGGGTCAGGGTCACCCAGCTGGGGAGGCCAGTGTCCTGCCTGCCCTCTGAGAGACCCAGGAGCAGGGGGGATGAGGGCCAGAGCTGCCTTTGCAGGCCCAAGGCCTGTGTTCCTACTGCATACCCTTTGGAGGTGGTGGGCAGAAAAGTTCAGTGGCTGTCTGAAACGAGATGGGCATCATTGCAGGGAAGGTTTCTTTGGGCTATCTCGCTTGGCTCATGGCATTGAGAGCTATAAAAAATGGGCTGATTTCCACCCTGTGCACATGAAGACAGGAGGACTAACGGGACTGCCCAAGCGAGTTGTAGCAGAGCTAAGATGGAAGCTCACACCCCTTGACTCCAGTGCCCAGACTTGCTCCACTACAGCTTGATGACGGTAGTGTAGTCTGACCTGTTGGACCTGTGACTTTAGATCTGCAGAGAGGTCCCCCAAGGACCCTTGAGATCCTCCTATGCAAACTAGCATTTCTTCTGCAACTTGGAGAGCTGCCTGGGCCACTGAGATGTTAAGGGACTTCCAAAGGGTCATGCAACTAGCCTAGGTCAAATGGGAAAACCTAGCTTGTCCTGACTGTCTTCACCACGCCACTTGGCCTCTCCTAGGCTCCACCTTCTTTAGTAAGCCCCACTGGCACGGAGTCCCACAGCACCCAACCTGGATCTGTGTCCAAGGGATCCTGGTACTGGAAACAGCACCCACCCTATTAGTGGGACCCTTCTGAAATGTCAACTACTGGCCTACTAGGGGTGGGGATGGGGGGATCTGATCACTGCCTGTGAGGTGATGTCTTACCTTTGTTGCCATTAGTGTTCATTCTCTATCCTTCCAGAAGTTGTGGACCCAGCCCTTTCCCTAGCCTGTAACCAGGGTCCATTCTCCATTCACATGGCATTAGCTAGGTGAAATGGGAGGGACTTCAGCCTTCAGAGCTGGGAGAGCCCTTAGGCCGTATCCCTATGTTAAAGAAGAGAAAACAGGCTGACAACAAGGAAGAGACCCACACAGAAAAGTTGGCATTCCAATCGTTTTTTTTTTTAAACCTTTACTTTCTGTCTTAGAATCAATACTAAGTATCAGTTCCAAGGCAGAAGAACAGCAAGGGCTAGGTAGTGGAAGGTAAGTGACTTGCCTAGGGTCACCCATCTAGGAAATATCTGAGATCAGATTTGAGCCCAGGACATGACATCTCTAGACCTGGTACTCAAGCCACTGAGCCCCTTAGTTGTCCCTTTCCTAGTTTTATCAGGAACCATTAATTAGCGAAGGTTGCCTTCCAGGAAGGAGTATACAATACAGCCTGTAAAATCCTAATTCAAACAGAGTCCTAGTCCTTCCATTGTTGCCTACATAATGCATTATTCCCATCCTCTCTGGGAATAAAACCACAGAATTTTAGAGCTTCAATATGATCTAGTCCAAGCCTATAATTGTACAGTGAAAGAAGCCGAGACTCAGTAAAGGTTGTGACTTGGGGAAGATCACACAGTAAGTGGAAGAGCTGAGCTGTAAAACCAAGTCTTCAAATGCCAAGTCCAGTGGTAATATGGGTGGGGAGCTGCTATCTTCTTTCTTATAGGTTCAGAACCATATAAGAAAAAAGAGGCTTTAGAAGAGTAGGAGGATCTGGGGTTCCAATCTGGCCTCTGCTATTTATACAAATG
Organism: Gracilinanus agilis; assembly: GCF_016433145.1. Classification (NCBI taxonomy): domain Eukaryota; kingdom Metazoa; phylum Chordata; class Mammalia; order Didelphimorphia; family Didelphidae; genus Gracilinanus; species Gracilinanus agilis. The sequence continues at coordinate 215,983,276 of NC_058134.1, read as the reverse complement.
AGGTCAGATCTGAGGCTTGACTTGGCTGGATATGGGTGTACCCGCTGACATAAGCTCATGACCCAGGTGAGTTGTAAGAGGGCACATTTAGTTGCATTTGAGTGGGAGTATGTAAACTTCACGTGTGTGAATTTCCAATTTATGAATGTCAAACTACCTTAATATCCATTATGCTCATTTTGGTCAACATTAAACTACTTTGCTGCTCTCCAAACTGTAATTTTTTAAAAATGGAAATAACTTGAGAATGGTTATAACTATTTGATTTTCAACAATTGGGTCTAACTTGTAAGTATTTTAGGCTCAGGTAAAAAATAGTGTTTGTGTGCATATTTAAGTTGTGTTGGAGTCCAAAAAATACAAGGAAGGGATTGCACAACTACCTGGTATAAGCAGATAGCTGGATTGCTCATCTTTTACTTTGCTTCTATTTTCTCTTCTAAGGAGAATGATCTTTGAAATAGGAGGGATAAGACACAAAAATGGATAGCAGTGTTGGAAGCTCAAGATCAGTGTGGAGGTGGTAAGTCAATTCAATTCAATAAAATCTAAGAAGTCCTTGCTTTGTTGTAAGCACTGTGGTACAGAGACAGCAGTGAAAGTCCATGCCCTCAAGAGTCTTGGCAAGACATACCTGAATAAGTCAATATTCAGTACTTCAGGGATAGGGAGAAAACTAATAGTTAGAAGAGAGAACACTTCCCAGAGGAAACAGCACCAGAACTAATAAGGTAAGGATTTTGAGCAGTTTAACCTTTGGTCTAGCCATTAGGTAGTGACTTTTTTGGCATTGGCAACTCAGAAAACAAAAATGCACAATTGCCTTCATTTGTACCCATTCCCCTTGTACATCCTCAAAGATGGTGGCAGTGTCCAAAAGTAGAACAGAGAGGGGTACAAATCATAGCTTTTAGATGGCCTTTAAACATTAATCTAACTATGCTACTCTAAATGAATGAGGCTAATTCAACATTCTACTGGAGGATATCAATATTGGCCTTCTTGTTTTAAATGAAACCTGTAGACATCAAGAAATGACAGCTGAATGCAAGGATTGCTCATAGGTTCTTGGAGAAGTAAATAAAGGGATTGGTGTAATTGTGCCTCAAAAGCAACAAGTAGAAAATGCTGTGCTTCCTAGGTTACTTGGCCTTCTTCCTCGATAGAGCTCATTACAGGCATCAGCAAAAGAGTCCCCAAAAGTGAATTGTAGCTTCTCGTGTCAACATTTGAGCAGAAGATATCTAGAAATTCTGTGAAGAAATAAATAGGTTTCTCTAGGTGAAGTCAATTTATCCCTTAATATTGGGTGATTTCATTGCAAGGTGGACAGAGAGGATGGCAGAAAATATATTGGAAAGTGTAATTTGGGGCTAAGAAAGGAAAGAGTTCAATTGTCTCTATATCATGAATACTTCCTTCAGGAAGAGTTAGAAGAATTCAAAATGTTGAAATATAGGAATTTATGTTGCTCAATTCTGCATATTTATTACAAGGGTTTTGTTTTTCAGTAGTGGAGAAATGGGAGAGAGAGCAGGTAGTTAGTTTTTCATTAACTTGGAAAAAAAGTGACAAATGCTAAACAACCTCTCAAAAAAATCACATTAAAAAAATCACATTAAAATTAAAAGATGTGGTTGCTATTAATGTGGAATCATATCTGAATAAACCTTACAGTCACATCATCCGTTTGTTAGGACAAAGGTCAAAATCTCCAAATTAGAGAAAAAGAAAAAGATGAGAAAAGATGGCATATAATTAAAATAGCTTCAACTCGATCCATTCACATAAGATATGTCAGTGATGGTGAACTTTTTAAGAGATGGAGTGCCAGGCTCTGCCCCCACCCCACCCCCAGACTGAGTGCTATGCCCCTCCCCACCACCAAGTGCTGGGCACACCACCCCCACCTTATCCCACATGAGAGGGAGAAAATGTTTCCATTGGGTTGCTCCGTGGAGGGGTGGGTGAAGTGAGGAATGTCTTCAGCACAGATGAAGAGGGGGAAAGGAGTGACCTGACTCCCCTCCAGTTCTGCACATTTGTGAACCACCCACCTTACCCCCTGTGTGCTCCCATTAGGCTGCTGGGCAGAGGGACAGGGGATGGGAAAAAATGTCCTCAGACACAGTGGGGAGAGGGAGGGGAGCAGCTCCATCCAAGTTCCTCTGCCTTTCTAGTAACAAACTGAGTTGGGTGGGGAGGGCAGCCACATGCCCACAGAGGGCGTGCCATATTTGGCACTTGTGCCATAAGTTTGCCATCACTGATATAAGTGCTAAAAAGTAGGAAATAGATCAAGGAAAAGGCAGAAATTTAATCAACACAAAGCAGTCATCACAATTAGGAGGCTAAAATATTCCTAGAAACTGCTTCAGCCAACCAACATTGGATCTTATCAAACAGTGAAACGTAGTAACCAAGAGTGACAACAGTTTAAAACAAACTCATTTCTAAAATGTAAATAGGATGGTGGAAAGTCATCAGCAGAATCACCTCCAATCTTAATAAACAGTGAGAAGCAATAGAGGGAAAAGTAAATTTACAGAAAGGTGAATGTGAGACCTAATTAAATCACCTTGGATATTAAAAATGAAACTGGCAAGAAGACAACAAAATACTCAAAATTAAGCATCTGCCAGTGTTTTTGTAATAAATTATTTTACCTTCTGTCTTAGTATCATTTCTAAGTCAGAAGAATGGCAAAGGACTAGGCAGTTGGCTAAGTGAATTGACCAGGGGCACACAGCTAGAAGGTGTCTGAGAAGATTTGAACCCAGGTCCTCCCTCATTCCAGACCTGGTGCTCTATCCATGTGCTTAGTTGCCCCTTGTAACAAATTATTTTTATCATCGACTACATTTGGACTTTTAATGTTTCTGTTCCTCATTTCTATATAGACACAGTACTAGAGAAAAATGAAAATGGTAAAAAGAGCTGGATTGAGAAGTATTGTTTGATTGATTCCATTGCCTACAAGCAGTGCCTTCACTTCCTTTCCCTTCACTCTCTTCTTAACTGTCTATGGTCTAGCTTCCAACCTCCAAGGTTAGGATCTCTTAACTGCCAAATCTATTGGTCTTCTCTCAATCCTCATTCTTAAGCTCTATAGCCTTTAATATGATCAGTCAGTCAGTCAATAAACTTTTATTAAATACTTATTGTATGCCAGGCACTGTGCTAAATGCTAGGAATAAAAGAAAGGCAAAAATAGATTCCTTGAGTGGATTGAGAGCCAGGCCTAGAGATGGGAGGACCTAGGTTCAAATCTGGCCTCAGACACTCCCCAGCTGTGTGATCCTGGGCAAATCACTTGACCCCCATTGCCCACCCTTGCCACTCTTCTGCCTTGGAGCCAATCCACAGTATTGACTCCAAGACGGAAGGTAAGGGTTTAAAAAAAAAAATAGATTCCTTGCCCTCAAGGAGCTCTCAATCCAAAGAGGGAGACAACAGGGAAACAACCGTGTACAAACAATGTACGGGAAAAATAGGAAGTAGCCAATAGAATGATGGCACTAGAATGAAGAGGGACTGGGGAAGGCTTCTTGTAGAAGGTAGGATTTTAACTGGCCCTTGAAGGAAGCCAGGAGGTGGAGATGAGGAGGGACAGGGCTCCAGGCATGGGGGACAGCCAGAGAAAAGGCCTAGAGTTGGAAGATGGGAGGTCAGGTGCAAGGAATTGTCAGGAGGCCAGTGTTACTAGATTGAAGATGTGATGTGTAACAAGACTGGAAAGGGAGGAGAGGGCTAGGTTAGGAAAGGCTTTTAACAATAAGCAGAGCGTTTTGGATTTGATCTTGGAGGCAATAGGGAGCCACTGAATTTTATTGAACAGGTGGTGGCATAACCAGTGCTTTAGAAAAATCAGTTTGACAATTGAATGAAGAAACGGACAGATGGGGGAAGAGGCTTTGAGGCAGACTGACCCACCAGCAGCTACTCCATAATCCAGGTGTGAAGTAATGAGGCTTGGACCAGGGTGGGGGCAGTGTCAGAGGAGAGAAGGGGACTTATGGGAGAGTAGAGGTGAAATCTCCAAGAGATGCTGCAGAGGTGAAATTACCAGGCCTTGGCAACTGCTTGAATATGGAGGGTGAGAGAGAGTAAGGAGTCCAGGATAACAGCTTGAGAGCCTGAGGGATGGGAGGGGAGTAATTGGGAAGAGAGGAGCAGGGAAGGTTTAGGGGAAAAGGTGATGAGTTTGTTTTAGATATACTGAGTTTAAGATGTCTGAAAGGCTGTTGGAGATGGAAACATGAAGGTCAACAAAGCAGAATAGGTAGATCTGAGAATCACAGGTGTTCAGATGGGCACTGAATCCCTGGGAGCTGAGGAGAGCACCCAGGCCTGAGCCCAGGGCCCTCCTCTCCTTCACTCTCTTTTCTCTCTAGGTCTTTGTGACACTCTCTCACCCGAGTTCTCTTTACTGTCTGTTCAACTGCTCATCAGTCCTCTTTTCTGGACCGTCATCCAGGTCACACTTGCTCTGTGGGTGGTGTGTCCCCCAGAGCTCTGCAGGGTCCCTAGGAATAGAGGCCCAGGAAGGCCTCTAGCATATTGGGTAATTGTAATTGTATAAGTGTCTACTTTTTAACTGCCTTTTCCCCCTTGTAGTTGAAGCAAGGAGGTATGGGTCTCAATATTTTTGCTGGCTCCTCCTTTCCCACTGATTGGATTCTCTTGGGCTCCAGATTAATTGAAGTGTCTGTTAGGTAATCCTCAAATTATATTCTTGCCTCATTTGTTTTGTTGCCTCAAATCAAACATGAAAAAATGACTTTTAAAAAAAAAACACTTACCTTCTGTCTTAGAGTCAATAGTATCGGTTTAAAAAATGTATTTAATTAATTTAGAATATTTTTCCATGGTTACATGATTCATGTTCTTTTCCTCCCTCCTCCCGGATAGTATTGGTTTTAAGGCAGAAAGATGCAAAGGCTAAGCAATGGTGTTTAAGTGGCTTGGCCAGGGTCACACAACTAGGAAGTATCTGAGGGCAGGTTGGAACCCAGAACCTTGTCTCTCTAGGCCTGGCTCTCTATCCACTGAGCTACCAAGGTGCTCTGAAAAGTGACTTGAGAGAATCTTGAACTCTGTTTCCCTGTTCACTGCTTTGCATAAAGTGAATTAAAGGGGGCAGCTAGACTTAGCTTAGATCAGAGAAATACAGCAAAGTATACTGAGCTTTGGGCAACATCTGTGCTTGAGTCACTTTTACTGTCCTTGTGGATGAGTGGGAGAGACAGGGACCAGATGGCAGATGGAGTTAGAACGGGTTGAATCGCCAGACCTGAAGAGGCCTCACCGATGAACAGGTACCAATTCATGGGGAAAGCTCTGGGGAATTGTCTTAATTGGCCCAGGGATCTCTCCTTTGCCTAGTGTTTGGTGTGCATTTTTATCCATGACTTGAAGTCGAAGAAGTGTTACGATTAAAAATGATAAAGACTGATATAAATATAGAAATTAGTAGTTTAATTAAAGGCATGGTCATGCTGGTAAAATATATACAAGACCGCGCCTGTAAGTATTCAAACTGCCGCCTCAGCCATCTTTACCTTTCATATCGCGCGCCTGCTAGCTAACAGAGAGAGCTTACTTTTGATTCTCCCATTTAAACTGTCCTATGCGTGGTGACGCAGGCATCCCCACGCCCAAAGAACCGGAACCGGAAACCCGTTGGACTACGGGAAATGTAGTTTGATAGTTCCCACGTGTCCATAGAAAATATATATACTTTTAAATGGCGTCTCCCAAATTCCAATTATACAGAAGGTGCACTTGTCCAACGTGCCAATGTCAGGCCTGGGAGCAAGATGTCAGATGACAGAATGAGGATAGAAAAGACTTCAGTGTGCTAGATGAAGAGCTGACTCTACTGAGATGAAAATATCCAATGGAGATAAATGCAACATCATCCTACACTTCAGCTAAAAAAGAATCAGGTCTAGGTGGAAGAGGGAGGGAGGAGGAAATAGATGCTTCTCTTCAAGGGGTCTAGCGGTTTGGGTGAGTCGCAGGGTCTGTGTAAGTGCATAGTGAAACATCATGGCTAAAGGGCTAAAGGTCTTCCTAAGGATCTGGGCATGTCAGACCACAACTAGAGGGTGGCGTTCAAGCTTGAGCATCATGTTTTGGAAAAGAAATAGGACAGGCTGAGGTGAGTTCAGAGAGGGGTGACTTGAAGCACATGCCATGAGGACTGGTGGAATGACCTGAGAATGGTAGGCCTGGAGAAAACTTAGGACCACCATGGGAACTGTCTTCAAGTGGTGGCTCAGTGGATAGAGTGCCAAGTCTGGGAGCAGGAAGACTCGAATTCAAATCCACCCACAGATACTTCCTAGCCATGTGACCCTAGGTAGGCCACTTCACCTGTTTACCTCAGTTTCTTTATTTGTAAAATGGGGATAAAGGCACCTACCTTGTAAGGTGGCTGTGAGGATCAAATGAGGTAATATTGATAAAGTGCTCAGCACTAGTGTCTGGCACATAGTAGGTGCTTTATAAATCCTGGCTATTATTTGAAAAGTCATCTGGAAGGGGGCTTAGCCCTGTTCTGCTTGGCCCAAGAGGTGGATTTCAGCTTGATGCCAGGACAAATTTCCCAACAATTAGAGCTTTCCAAGAGTGGAAGGGGTTGTCCAGGGAGCTAACAGATCATTTGACCCTCTCTGGAGGGCACCCTGGGGTGCCAGATGATCACTTGTTGAGAAGGCTATAGAGGTATGAGTTTAACTGAATGCAGATTGTTTGGCAAATAAGTTCATGTTTCATGTCTGTTGTGTGGCAAGCACTGTGCTGGGTGCTCGGGCAACCAAGACAGACACAGAACTGCTCCTTTCCGCAGGGACCCTGATCAGGTAAGTCTATCTAGACACACATACACATAAGTACAAAGTACAAATGTGGGGACAGGGGGCCAAGAACTGGGAGATCAGGAAAGGCCCTGGGGAAGAGGTGCCTTGGAAGGGCAAGAGAGCAAAGGTGAAGAGGAAGAGCACAAGCATGGGCTGTGTTTGGAGTATGGCAAAGCGTCTATTGGGCCGGACTAGGAACCAACCTCTGAATTTGTTTCTAGTTCAAGTCTGCTATCTAAGGAAGCAGCTAAGGAAGAGCTGCCCTCTTCCCTCCCCCTGAGAAATACTGAAAACACTGCCCCCCCCATCTTCAGATTTAATTTTTTGTTTTCAGTGAACCTCCTCTACTGGAGGAAGGTGAGCAGAGGTGGGGAACCCTCCCATTGATTATAATTCTCAGACCTTTTCAAGTTATTTTTCCTGTTAGGTTGTAGTTTTCCTGATTCTGCTCGCTCACTTTAATCTACATTAGTTCGTGCAAGTCTTTTTGGGTCACCTATAGGGGTGCTAATAAATGTGGTACTCCAGGGTCCCCCAGTATAAGGGTTCTGAGCCCAAATTTCTGTAAACCACCTTTATAGGCCTCATTTACCACTTCCTTAAGTTGGCAGGGAAGGGAAGAGGGGACACTTCTTTCCCTGCTACCTTATCCCAAAGTACTACATTGAACCTGACCTTCATTTAGCGAGTTGACTGCTTATGTACAGTGCTTGGGCTCCCCTGGTCCTGGAGGTCTCCCCTCTGTTTTCTGTGCGTGGAGCTCCTATTTTGGTCCCCATCTCCTCTACTGAGATCTGTTTGTGGTCATGAGGTGGCCACAGTGCTGATTTGGAGGAAGAATTGGAATGGCCTAATGAAGGGGTTGCGAGATTCTGGAGGCCCTTCTCCATCCTAACAATTCCCTTTTCTCGAGAGACTTCAAGAAAAACCTTCTTCCCAGCCAGCCTGGTGTTCTCTGAGTCAGCAAATTGGTCAGCCTGGAATGGGAAAAAGTGGCTTTTTGTTATTGGCTTTGCCATTCACTGCCCATGACCTCAGGCGAGTCCCTGATCTCCTTTGGGCCTCATTGCTTCACCTACATTAGGCACAGTGTGCCTCTCCCCTCTCTCTGTACTCCCCACCCCCAGGGCTCCCCAAGCTCCTCCCCAGCTTTCCAGGACCCCCCTCCCTCAGCTATACTCCTGTCCCAGGCCCCATTGAAATGAGGGCCTTCATCAGAATCCCACCATCTCATCCCCCACCTATGCCAAGCTGGCCTCAAGAAGAACCTCCACATGGACAGACAAGTAGCAACCACAGAGATCCAAGAGAAAAGTTTATTTTTTTGCATAAACATAAATTAGAATCTGTTGATGAAAAAATAGAACTCAGGATCTAAACATGTAGCCTTTATGATGGAAAAAAAGCTAAGCCCACATCTGTAGGTAATGGCTGGGGCTGTTCAGATGACAGTTTCCTGGGAAAGAGGAGAGGACAGGCTGTGCTGGTGAGGCCGCTAGCCCTGGCTCTCTACGGAGCAAGGAGTGTGCACCCCTGCTGGATCGGAGGACCCAGTGCTCAGCCCTAGAGTCTCTCCAGACAGAAAAGGAAATGGAGGTTGCAGGGAGTGGGGATCAGTGCTTGTCAAGCCCCCTCCTGAGTTGGGGCTGGAGTGAATATCACCTTGGGCCCTAGTGGAGGAGGCCAGGAATGAAACCCTTAGCTTTCCTTTCTGATTAAAAAAACTGTGAAATATATACGTGTATATATATATAAAAATCTATATTTATATACATAATACAATCGGCCCGCAGGGCCAAATAATTTGCCCTCCCCTCCCCACCAAGTCTTAACAGCAACAAGCTTCCCCCCATCCCTGTCCCAATGAACTGAATTCCTACCCTCCTCCTTGTGCGACTAACCTAGCCAGCCCCAGATCCCAGTTTCCCTGCAGAGGTCCTGGAGCATAGCAGGCCGGCCTGGGCTCAATACAAGTCATCTCTGGGTCACCTGTAACAAGCTCCAAGACCAAAGGAGGCCCCTGCCTGTATCCCTCACCACCATATCCTCAACTGCAAGGAGGGCCCAGAGGGACTGAGCTCCAGGTGAAAAGGTGGATGAAGGCATCACCCTGTCTGGCCCTGGGATGAGGAAGAGGGCCCTTGGCCTGTTAGAGGCAGAAGAACTGGCAACTAGTAGCAAAAAGGAATGCCCTCTCCCAGGGGCCTTTGGCTGCACTTACAGCCTGGCAAGGGCAAAAATTAGGTCAAGGTGGGGGCCTTGGGAAGCCTCCAGCCTGGGTCCTCAGCACTCTGAGTTCTCCCTCACTGCCCCCCATCCCTACAGCATAATCTAATCCATGATTAATGCTGTATCCAATGACTTTCTTGCATGCCGGGACACCTCAATTCCTCTAAGTTGAGCCCCAGTGGGTAGAAGGGGTCTCCTAGCCATGGCTATACCCCTGGGGACATACAGTATCTAAATGCCACCTTAAGTGATCCTGGAGGCAGAATATCCCCCCAAATCGAGGCTCTTGGCCTTGCTAGAACCAACAAAACCCCTGGGAATTGTGCTTAGTCACAGGTGCTTAATTAAGATCTCAAAGACTGGACCTGTCATGCCCCGGGGTGAAGAGAGCCCTGCAAGGGGGCTGACAGGGTCTTCCTCTAAGGTCCCTTAGTCACCAGAGGTCACTGTCACCTGCTAGGACATGCCCAGGAAAGACAATGGCTCCCAGCTTTGTGACCCCCAGAACAGACCCAATTCTTTGTCCCAGAGCAAGATCAGGGCCTGTTCTTGGGGCTCTGGCAGGATAGGGGCCCTGCGTCCCTTGTAGCCCCAACATAAGAGTACATAGCTATATCTACACCCTCCCCTCCGGGGGTGGCCAGGCTTGACCCTAGAGAGGATGGGGAATAGGAAGCAGAAATAGCTGACCCGGCTCCCTTAGGCGCTCAACACAGTGAGCCCCCACTTCCTCCCTGGCTCCCGGAAGCCATGGGGCCTCGAAGGTGTGAAGCACAGGGTCAGGGGAGGAGGTGGGGGAGCTGCTTGCTGGTGGAGGGAAGGTGGGCTAAGGGAGAAAGGCAGGGTGCTAAAAGGGACCCGTGGGGAGGGCCTAATAGGCGGGTTCCCCGTGGACCCGGAAACGATAGATACAGGTGTATTCAGGGTGACCCCAGTTGCTTAGAATCCGAAGCTCCACCACTTGGTAGATGGCTGTGTTGTTGCTCTGTGGAGAGAGGACAGAGTAAGGTGAGTGCGAGTTCCGCCAGCGGATCCTTCCCAGCTAAGCAGTGCTTGCTGCTCTCCCATACATCGCCCGGCTCCCACGGCGGCGGGCTGCCCCATACCTGCAAGTGGAAAGTCTGAATGGGTTCGCCATTTTGGTCATAGGTGAAATACCCGAGGGCGGCCCCCTCCTGCTGCAAATCTTCGTTTAAGCCCTGCAGAGAAGGACAAGAAAAGGGAAGGGATGGATGGACGGATGGATGGCTGGCTGGCTGGGAGGAAGATGAACCTGATCAGTGCAGGGAGGCAGAGACGGAGGAGGAGGAGGAGGAAGAGGAGGGATATATTGAGAAAGTCAAAGGGAGAAGAGAAAAGCTGCACATTCCTTTCCTCGCCTGCTAGCACAGCATCTCTCATTTCCCTTCCTCTCCTCCATCTGGCAATCCAGGCTCTTGGCCTCCTGTGCTGGCCGTGTGGCTCGGGATAACCCGCTCCCCACAGGAGCCTCCATTTGGGCATCTTTATTGGGATTCAGGCCCCATTTTCACCTTCTCTGACTCCATCTTTTCTCCCAGACCTTATGGGGTCACCCCTGTGTGCCCTGAGGAAGTGATGCCCTGGGGAATGGGCATCACCGTCCCCTGCATGGCTTCATGCAGGGGACACCCGGCATCCTAGAGGCAGTGCGCTGAGGCACTGAATTTTGGTGGTTCTGATGGCTATTATCGGCCTTTCCTGGTTCCTCCTAGGAGGAGGTGGAGGAGAGGAGAACTGGCCATGCATGGACTCAGGAGGCCATCTGTAAAATGGGCCCATCTTCCATTCCCTGCCTCACAATGCTGCTGTTAAGGAAGTGCTTTCAGCCGCTGTAAGCCTGGGGAGGAGTTCAGGCTCGGATACTCACGAGGATGATGAAGTCCTTGGGGGCGCTGGGGATGTTGCTGATGGGGGTCAGGGCTTTGGGCACGTGCTCCAACGTGACGGCAGTGGGGCGGATGAGAGCAGACAGCCGAATCACAGCAAAGCCCTGGGTTCCCTGGAATGCCCAGCAATTGCCAGGGTAGACGTCTGGCTGTGGGCAGAAGACAAGGCAGGTCAGAGGCAGGCGGCTGTCACAGCGGATCCCTGTCATGGAGCTGCTCCCTCTGGCTGGGCCAGGCTTATGTTGGGGAGGGAAGCCAAAGGGTCCTCCTCCTCCCAGGCGGAGAAGCAAGCTGGGGGACGTACCTGGAGGATGGCCCTTGGGGACTGGGAACGGTACCACAAAGGGATGCCAAACAGACTAAGAAGGGCCGTCTTGGTGTCGTAGGTCTCCGAGCAGCGGGTACTGATCACGCTGGCCCCTGTAAGCGCAACACGGGCATCAAGAGGGGCAGGACGCTGACGGGGCACGGGTCGGCCCTCACCGAGGAGGTGCATCAGCCTCCTAAACGCCCTTTGCCCGCCCTTCCTGGGCCCTACCCTCATGGGCATCCCGATTTTCCAGTCAGTCCTCCGGGAAGCCTGGTGTGCCTAGACACCTAGACACCGCAGCAGGCAGGCGGGCCCCAGAGCCCCCTCCTTCTGGCCTGGCCACTTTCCCAGGGGCTGCCTACCTCCAGACTCCAGGGCATAGTCCACCAACCCAATGCGGTCTTCACTGTAGCGCTTCAGGGCCTGGTTCACGATACGGTGTACTTTCTAAACAACAAGCATGGACGCCGCGGGCTCAGACTACCCGGCTTGGCCTGAACTCGCTGCCCACCCCCCTGCGGCCCTCGCCCGGCCTCACCTCCTCCGTTATCCCAGCCACTCCTTCCTTGTCAAGGGTCTGCTCCACCTGGGCAGCAGTTTCCCTGACAAACTTCCCCTGTTCCTCTGCCATTTGTGTGAGGATTCTGTGCTCCAGGTCCCGCAGCTGAGCTTGCACCATGGCCTGCATCTCCTGTCCCCGAGACTCTACCTAGAATCCAACAGAGAAGGAGCTCAGCTGAAGCAAAGAAGGAAAAAGGCCAGAAGTGAGGGGCCTGGATAGGGCCTTTGTGGATGGGAGGCCCGAGGGGTCTGGACTGGGGTTGCCCAGGAAGGGATGGCCGTGACAGGCACTGATCAGCCACTTTGGGATCTTCAAATAGCGCATTTGACTGTCTGGGAGGGAGGGAGGGAGGGGCCCTATTGGTGCCATTTTACAGATGAGAAATGTCCCACTCTGGACACAAAGGAGAAGCACACTTCAATGTCGAAAAGTCCCCTTTTTAGACCGAGCTTTTGGGAAGTGTGGTTGAGGCTACTGGGGATACGCCGGAAGAGGGGCCCCGCAGCAGCTGCCTGGCTGGGAGCGAGGGGCCTAGGTGGCATGACCCATCCCGGGCAGGATCCCCGATCCTACCAGAGGGCACAAACTCACGTCATGCTGTAGGGCCTCCATGGCTGCTTGCCTCTGGCTGGCCTCTTCTTGGCTCAGACTAGTCAAAGACGGGAAGAAGATCGAGATCAACCACCAGACAGTCACACAGATGGAGACAAAGAAGAGGGCACTGGTTCACCCTATGAAGGGTTTGGCCTCTGGCCTCTGAGGTCTTTACCAGTCACGATCCTCGTCACTCAAACCTAAGACTTCTGGTTCTTACTTCAAGGGCTCTATTGATTCCCCTCCTCCCCCCAAGCCTCAGTGGTGGGGTTCTTTGTTTAGCTTTCACCCTCTCCCTCCTCTTCTCTTTGCCAGTCAGGTCTCCACGCAGGGGCCAGCCTCACCTCTGCCACTCAGACTTGAGCTGGAGGAATCTGCTTTCCAAGTCCTAGTAGAAGAAAATTTAAACATCAGCTTGGCCCTTGGAGGGCCTGTGGCCTCCTCTGGGGCCCACCCTCCATCTACTGAGGTGGAAAGTGCTGGTTGGCTCTCCAAATCCTGACCTTGGTCTATAGCAGTGATGGTGAACCTTTTAGAGCCAGAGTGCCCAAACTGGAAACTGTGTGGAGAGAGGAAGCCCTCTAGCTTTCTAGTAATGAACTCTAGTGCTGGAACAATGGCTCACGTACCCCAGCTCTGAGTGGCGCCCCCCCCTCCCCATAGGTTCACCAACATGGAAGTGGCCTGCTGCTCCTTGCAGGTACTAAGCCAGTGACTAGTCTTAGCATTAGGCCTGGGTTCTAAGCTTTTCCAGATCAGCTGCCTGGAGGAGTCATTGGAGAAGGACCTGAGCTCAGGAGATTAGGCAGGAACCTCTTTTCTCAGTGCAGTGAGGTCACATCTTGCTCCCCTAGAGAAGTTTTAAACTTGGCTTGTAAGTCACGTTCCTCTCACCGAGTTTTATCCTTTCCTACTTTTAATGCATGGCTGGATCTCTTAGTTTTCACACAACAACAGTGCTTGGCACATTGAAGGGATTCCAGCAAGGAGCCCCTTTCCTTGAAGACCTGATAGTGAGACTGCTGGCAAGAGGCCCATGTTTGCTTTAGATCAGTAAGCTCCTTCCACAGACTTCAGAGAAGGAGGTCTGGGCCCATCTCCGCAGGTAGCCTTGCTAAGTGGCCATCTCTCAGCCTGACCAAAGTCAAATGCAAATCTAAGATACTTCCAGTCAACAAGTGAATTTGGCCAGAACATTAGGCAAATGCCAGAATGCCCCAGATGCCCACCCCACTGTCTCTGCTGCTTACCTGGAATGCTTGAATAATCTTCTTTTGGTTATCCAAATATTGCTGATATTCTGCCCTCAGAATGGTGAGCTCTTCCTGGGGGGCACAGAAAAGAAATGGGCTCAACAAGCCCCAGAGAACTCTGCAGGCCTTGGCAAGTCCACCTCACCTCAAGATCTCTTCCCCAAGGAGAGAAGGTGGGTCCTAGGGGCCGTGGCCTGAGCAGGAGGGCAGCTCCTCCCTTCTCCTCACCTGGATGTGGGTCATGGCATTTCTGCGACATTCTTCCTTCAGAACAGCTTCTCTGCGGCTCCACAGGCCCTCCAAGAAGATCATGCTGTCCTCCTGGCTCAGGCCTTTCACCCCTCCATTTCCGCTGGCCCCTTGCTGTAGCCGTAGTTCCAGGTGCTCCATCCTGGTTGCCTCCTTCTGCCAAAGGGCAGAGAATTCGGAAGCCACAGTTTCCAGGCGCCTTTCTAGAGCGTGTACCCTTGACAGGATATGCTGTTCAGCCTTGGGGAAAACACACCAAGAGTCTCTCGGGAGGAGGAACGAGGCCCAGTGGCCAACAGACTCAATCCACCAGCCCTGATTAAGTCCCTCTCATGGGCCAGGCACTGGGATGGGTGCTGGGGCCCAGGAGCCAAGAACGAAGCTGATCTTACCCACAAGGACCTCCCGTTCTAAGGGGGAAGACTGCATGCGTCTAGTCACGTGACACTCATGCTGGCTGTATTTTTGGTCTCCCCATTAGAACCCTCCCTGGGCCCCACGCCTGACACATGGCCTGTACTTCCTAAATACTAAGTGGAAGAAAGGGCCCGAGCTTGGGCAGGGTGTGTGTCCAGGAGAGGCTTCAGGCTCAAGATGGGCCCAGAGCTCTGTCTGAGGGAGAATCCAGAAAGAATTCCCTCCCACCAGAGTGGGCAGCCACTGTAGTAGTCACTGACTAGGAGAGCAAATGGGGACGGCCCAAGGAGGCTAAGGCTGGAAAGCTAGGCCGGCACTCAGCAGCACAGCCTGAAAAGCCAGAGGTTGTCTGCTTGCCCCAGGAGACAGTGGGGAGGGAATGCACGCAGTCAGCTCTGTGCTTAAGGAATATTCCTTTGACGGGAGCCTGAAGGAAGCCAGACGAGACCACTCTGAAGCCTGCTTCAGCAATCCAGGAGAGTGACAAAGGGCCTGGCCTGAGCTAGCCAGGACGGGAGAAAGACTACAAGGCAGGAACTGCAGAGAGGCTTAAAGGCGCGACACCTCCTCACAAGTTTCCGGAGCAAAAGGCTGGCTTGGAGACCTCTGAGAGGCACAGGGCCAAAGGAGGCCAATTGTTCAGAAGGTGCCTCCTCTCCCAAATGCCTTGGGATTGCACAGCACCAGGGGCAGAGCCAAGATGGCAGAGGGAGTGTTGGCCTCCAGGATGGCATTGAATCTTGTCTCATGGAGTTTACAAGAGTACCAATGATGGGGTAGCTAGGTGGATGATGGATAGAGAGCCCACCCAGGCCACTACTACCATAACCACCTAGAAAAAAACCCCACCAGACTACATTCTGATCAGGAAAGTCCAGAAAACATCCCCCCCCCGGGTCATTTTTCTACCCCATGGGGCAGCTGCAGGACTACAGGAACAGACCGTACCCAGAATTCTTCCTGATCCCTCTGGAGCCCCATTTTCCTGGCCAGGTGTGGATGCCCAGTGGGTAGGACCCATTTCTTTGGCAGACAGTAGAAGGGTAAAGGAAAGAGAACTTGGGGGATAGTGGATAGTTAGAGGGAAAAGACCAGCATGGCCATGGAGAGGCACACTTTCTCCCTCCCAGACACACAAGAGAAAGACTGGAGGTTATATTATTTAAAAATACAGGATTATTTGACAGTTTCTACTATCTCCTATACTCTTCCTTCCCAGAGTGGAGATTAAGGCTGAAAAGGGGGTCTGGATAGCAAGAAAAGTAAAATAATTTTGGAAAAAATCTCAAAATCAGAGTTTTGTTTTTCCTTTCCTAGCAAATGTATTTGTATAAGAGTTAGAGGAATCCCAATTATTTAGCCTCTAGTATGGCACCAAATCCTGTCTCATGGAATTTGCAAAGAGGACCAATGGTGGGGTAGCTAAGTGGCTAGTGGATTAGAAAGCCAGGACTGGAGTCAGGAGGCCCAGGGTTCAAATCTAGCCTCAGACACTTCCCAGCTGTGTGACTCTGGGCAAGTCACTTAACCTCAATTGCTTAGCCCTTGATTCTGCATTGGAACCAATACTTCATGTTGAGTTTAAGACAAGGGTTTTTTAAAAAGCTTATCAGTGTTGGGCCGAACAAGAATAAAAAACTGCCCGCAGGAGTAATCAAAGACATGGCATCATGTTCTGTAGGCTGGGGAAATGACTCTAATAACCCTGAATTGAATAATCTATTTAGGAATGGTCTAGCATGTGAAAACTGTAGATGACAGGATGACAGGACTACTTCAAGCAACAGTAACAGGAGAGTAATGAAATAAATGTTCAGCTAGGACCAAAATGAAATTCAATAATTTAGGTAAAAATGATGGAACACAGAGCTGACACACCAAGCTATTGGAAGAACAAAAAATAAAAGGATCTGCCGATTTGTTTTCCCATCAGATGTTTGTGGCTAATTCCCCAGTAGGTAATGGCCAAAGGATATAAACATTTTTTTCTTCTTTTTTAATAACTCTCACCTTCCATCTTAGAATCAATACTATGTTTGGTTCCAAGACAGAAGAGTGGCAAGAGCTAGGCAATGAGGGTTAAGAAAAAATATTTTTTAAGAGAAGAAATACAAACTATTGACAACATATGAACAAAAAAGAGAAATGTCCATGAAGGCAGCTCCAGGGCTCTACCTCCCACCTGTTGGACTGGCAAAGGGGACAAAAGGGGAACTGACACTTCAGAGGGGCTATGGGAAAAGAAGCCCTATAATGGCCTTCTGTTGGAACTGCAAGTTATCCAGTCATTCTGTTAGCAAGTAGGAATTGAGCCCCAAAGTCACTAAACTGACCTGGGGACATCACTACAACAGGAATCCTGACAGCTGCTTGTTTGTTGTGGCAAAGCCAGGGCAGCTCCTAAGGGGGTGCCTGTTGACTGGGAAATGGCTGAACAGGTCATGGTGGGCGAATGCAATGGAATACCAATGTGCTCTAAGAAATGATGAAGGACGGGGTTTTGGGAGAAACCTGGGAAGACTCATATGGACTGAAAGCAGAAATAGGAGAACAACTGACCCACAACAACCTTACAAAGACAAACAGCTTGGAAAACCTTTGGAACTCTGGACATTGCCATGACCAGTATTGTTCTGCCAGACAAACGATCCAACTTCTGACTCGGGCCTCGAGGAGACAGACGTCTTTTAGACATGGTCCATGATGGACTGGTTTTTGCTTGACTATGCATATTTGTTACAAGGGAGTTTTTATTTTATTTTTTTGTTTGGGTGGAAGGGAAAAATAGATTTTTGTTCATTAACAAATGAATAAAAGGGAGCAGCTGGATAGCTCAGTGGATTGAGAGCAAGGCCTAGAGATGGGAGGTTCTGGGTTCAAATTTGACCTCAGATAGCTGAATGATCATGGGCAAGTCACTTAACCTAGCCTTTACCACCCTTCTGCCTTGGAACCAATATATAGTGTTGATTCTAAGTCAGAAGGTAAGGGTTTAAATAAAATGGGAAAAAACCATAACAACCTTTCTATGGCTAATCCTGCTTGGCCCTGCAGGATCGGATGCCTCATGGTGCTACAGAGTTGACCCTGGGGGGTCCTGCCAGGCCAAGGTCCAGGGAGGGGATGACAAGAGTATGTATGGGCTCTGTACAGGAAAAAGCTGTGCCAATCCCTTCTGCTGGCCAGCTCCCACCTGTCCTGTTTAAATCTCTTTGTAACTAGTTTTGTCTCTCATCAAGACTATGAGCTCCTTGAGAGCAGGGTCTGTGTCTGTGTGTGAGGGCGGGAGGGGGAGGTATTTGTAGGCCATGCTTAATAAATGCTGGGTGGCATTACTGTTGGGGTTGAGAGGAATGAAAAGGGTTGTGAAGAGGCCCCTCGAGGCACTCACCTTGAAATAGGAGTTGGAGTCCACAGGCTCCCATACCTCTCGCTTGTTGCCTCCCTTTGCTGCCCACCAGGAAAACACAGCAGGGTGGAAGGTCTTCAGTCCGTAGGGATAGAAATACCAAGCACCTAGCACCGAGAGGAAAGGTGAATTAAAGCTCAGGCTGAGGCAACAAGGCAACAGGTTCTACTTAAAGGGCAGGAAGTTCAAGGCGAGGACCTACATCTGGGCCGAGTACAATGCAAGATTTGACCTGGCCGCAGACAGGGGATGGACTACCCCGAAAGCCTTCAGAATACAATTCCTTCTCCCCACCCTCTCAAAAGTAATCTGTATACTTTTGGATCATGGGAAAAGGAAAAGAATAGGCTAGTGAGGGGGTGTGTTAATAGAACCCAGAGACCTGCCTTCTGGTCCAAAGCTTGGTCAGCACCCAGCTCTGTCTTTTCTCAATGAGGACCATGATCCTCTTTACAAAGATGCCACCTAAAGGCTGCCTCCGGTTACCATCTCCTTGTGGCATCATCCTTCCCAAGCCAGGCTTTTCAGTGCTCCTGAACTCACAGTATAGGCTGAATGATGTCAGGGCTCACGCCCAAAAACCACTCTGTCCGTCCTCACCCATTTTTGAGCCTCAAAAGATCCAGAGCTGGTGCTGATCATGTCCTGCTCAGAGAGTTGGGAAGGGGACAGAAAATGGATTCGTTCCTGATTTAGCCTCTATCACTGTCCTCAAGGTCCTCAGGAACTCCAGGGTGCCAGTGGCCACCCGAGGTGCATTTAAGGTAGCAGGACAGAGCAGAGCCTGCATATAGACGGTGCCCCATAAAGGTCTGCTGAAATTACTCAGGCGGGTAGATGGAACTTGTCCATCTCTCAGGAGCTTTTGTCCTGTGTCCCTAAAGAGTCCCTGTCTAAGCTCAATCTTCCAAATCTTGTCTGTACCCTTCCCTTTCCCCACCAGGCTTCTGTAGGGACTCAACACTCAACAAGGCTTACCAAAGGCAAGTGAAGCCAACAGCAACATCAGTAAAAAAGACAGAAGCAACTTTTTCAGGGACGCAAAGCACCTGGATTTCATAGGGAAGAAGGAGGAGAAGTTAGGAAGGGAGCCTCAGTGGCCAGAGAACTGCCCAGAGGGTGGGCCCTTGGGAGGAGAGCCCTGGAGGTCATGTTGAAGTGTAGTGGCGTGATGCCCTTTCTTTGAGGTCTCCCCACCTGTTCTAGCCAGTCCTGATCATGTTATTCTACCAGAAAGGTGTTGCTGTTTTAAGGAATGGGGCAGTCTTCTTTTAGAAGTCCTTCTAGGCCTCGTGAATTTGGTCTTAAAAGAGCTGCCAAAGGCAGTCCCGCTGAGGCCTGCTGCTCCCCCTGCTCCGAGACTTTGGCCCAGGAGTCTTGTCTCAGCTCACAGCCTGACTTGGAGCCTCCTGGCTTCTGCCCTGGAAGCCGCTGGGCTACTTTACCTCCACTTTTTCCCAGAGAAACCGCAAGAATGGCATGACCACTGGGAAGAAAAGTCTTGATTCCTGCCCTAAAGTTGAGATGGTCTCTGGCAACTGAGGCCCTCTGACGAGCAGACTGGGCTGAGGTCAGAGTCAGGAAGGGGGGCCACTTGTGCTCACAGCTAACTCACTTCCTTGGAAAGCGGAGAGCCATGAAATGGGGCCGGAGCTGACCCACCCCCGGCTGTGCTAGGACAAGTAGATGGTAGATTCTGGCTTCTGGACCCTCACTGACCTGGTTAAGACAAAGACGTCCAGCAGGGAGGCAGCCGTGGTCAGGCGGTACCAGGTCGTGCCAAGCCACCAGTAGAAGAGGCCAAAGAGCCGACCTGTAAAAGTCCCAGCACGGGTTCAGAGGGTTCCCTCTCCGAGCCCCAAACCTGCTCTAGAGCTCCTCGGGCCCCACGGCAGATGCTTCTCACTCTTCTAGTCTCAGATCCTCCCACCTCTGTCTGTGCTTGGCTTGTCTCCACTGTGCTAGAACATGCCCTTGGCACAGGGACGGGGGCACCCTGGGCACAGTGGCCACCCGCTCCCAGAACCCACCTGGAAAAGTGACCACCATCCACAGGAAAGCACCAGCTTGGAAGAAGGCATTGCTTAGTCTGGATACAGAGCTGGGCTGGTCCATACCTAAGGTCCGTGTGGGACAGGGGGGAAATGAGGAACCCCGAAGTGGGCGGACCTCTTGTGTCTCTTGGGACCAGCCGAGGCTCCAACCCTCCCAAGCCTCCAGAAGAGCCCTCCAACAGCCGGATCGCAGAGTTCTTTCTTCTTGTGTCAGACACCCATTGCCCGCCCCAGTTGTGGGGGTGCCCTTCCCGTCAGAGGGCCATGCCCGGGGTGGCGGTCTGTTCTCAGCATCCTAAGCTGCTGCAGGGTGGCTCATGGTTACAGAGAGGAGGCAATGTAGCTTACCTGAATAATCATCCTCAGAGGAATACCCCGACGAAGAGCCGTATGTGTCGTAGGAGATTTTGTCCTCAGTTTGTATATTAATTTTGCTACTCTCGGGGCCTCCAATGCCTCTTCTCCTCCCTACCATCAGGTCTCCACCTGTCCACAGAACATGGGAGGTATCTTAAGTGAGCCAAAAAGGACCCTCAGGCATCTGCCCAGAAGGGGTGATGCCGGGAAGGCCTCTTCAGGACTTGGACATCTCAGCCCTGGTCTAGTGCATGGAGTGAATTTTATTTTTAAAAAAGGGGGGGAGGGGCAAAAATCTGGCCCATTTGCTGTTTCTGTATGAAATGAGAAGGGCTGATGCTTGAAACTGTGATGAAACTATTCCAACAGGTAAAAAGCACAGGCTTAGCTCATGGGCCGAGTGAACTGGGCCGTGTCCTGACTTAGAAGGGATGGTCATTCTTTCAGCGACCTGGAAAAGTGTTCTCTCTCCGAGGCCGAGTGCGGGGCTTCCAGAGAAGCCTGGTAGGCACCAGAGAGATGATCCGATCCCACCCTGTGTGAGCCAGAGAGGAGCCCTTCACTAATGAGACCCAGGCTCCTGGGGAGCGCTCTGGGCAGAGTCTGGGGTACTTACTCCAGGAGGAGTCGCTGTCCAGCTGATCGTGCAGGATGGAGCTCCTGGTCACAGAGGGGGCCCGGAGCCCCCGACCGTAAGACTCGCTCACCACTGACTCACTGTAGTACGAGGTGTGAGGTTTGGAAGCCGAGCCCAGGTGTGGGGCAGGAGAGAGCCGCTTCATACTGCCAGATTTCCTCCTCAGAGCCCTGTGGGGCCCCACACATGAAGATAAGAGAGGATCAAAAAGAGGAAGGGGAAGAGAGAGAGGACCTAGAGAGGAGCTGCAGAGAAGGGGACTGGCCAAGAGGAGGAGACTTTGCAGAATGAAGGGCACCGAAAGTCCTCTTTTTCCTATTATTATTCTTTAAAATGGTGAATCCTTTTCAGCGTGTGAGGCACGTTTGAACAAAGCCACGGGGCAGCTTTGGACACCCACCCAAAGGCTCAGTGGATAGAGAGCCCGAGATGGGGACGAGGGCCATCCTGGGTTCAAATCTGACCTCAGACATTTCCTGGCTGTGTGGCCTTGGGCAAGTCACTAAGCCCCAATTGCCTAGCCCTTGTCACTCTTCTGCCTTCAAATCGCTACTAAGTCAGAAGGTAAGGGCTTAAAAAACAAAACAAAAACCAAAGCCACAGCTACCATGGTCCACGGAGGGCCTCTTTCCAAATCAAAAAACCAGGATAAGGCAGGAGAGAAGCTACTGGCCACCTAAAGCTGCCTCCTCCTCACTGAGAGGCCCTTTGCTCATGTTGCCAGGCCCTGCCACTCACAGGAGAGACCATGGGCATTGGGGTTAGGGCCAAGAGCTATGCAGCAGAGAGGGCTTGTTCGGAGCCCAGTTTCAAGCCTCAGGGTTTCCGGCCTCCTGGATGCTCAGACTTGCCCCTCCCTGTTCCTGTTCTCAGTTAAGGCAGCAGTAGCCCTGCTTGTGGTAGAAGGGGAAGAGATGGTGATGGGGCCAGGAAATGCTCACAGTTGTGGGGAAAGAAAGCAGCAGAGTGAGCTCTCCATCAAAGATGGAGGCAGGAAGGGATCTGTAAGGCACTGCTGCACTGCTCTGGCACTGCTCACCTGAGGGGACTATCCTTAAAGGGGACATGCTGGCCAAGCATCAGGGAGCTGCTAGCGCTGCTGCTGCTGCTACCACCATCGTCATCACCCTGAGAATAACGGATCAGGCGTTGGCTTCGTCGAGACATGATGCCACTCTGATTTCCACCTATGGAGAAGAAATGGGGGCTAACTTGAAGGGAGGGAAAATGCCCCAAACTTATTCCTCCAAAAGGGTACCTGAGCTAGGAATCTAGGAGGTGCTATCAGAAAGGCACAATGGCTAATAGCTGCCTGCTAGGCCAAACCAAGCAGCTTACTGCTTAACGTCAGCCTCGGTCCAGGCACGTCCTAGAATGTCCCGTCCTCTCCTGCCAACCTCTAGCCATCGGTTCAGAGCTAACTGCAGGATGGCTTTCCCAGTTAAGCGCCAGCTCCACTCTCTCTCTCTCCTTTATTCTGTATTTCCCCCCTTAGCATGTCTTTATTTCAGCTGGGCTTTCTCCACTTGTAATTGTTCTCAGGATGCTTCATGAACACACATCTTATTTCTCTCCGTGTCTCGTAGTACAGGGGAGCTTGCAAGAATTCGGTCATGGACGTTTACCATCCAACAAGGCCATACGTACGAAGCCCTGACCCAAATTCAACAGCATGCTTCGGGAGGACTTGATGGACTCTTGACAGACTCAGTTTTCACTGGAACATCACAACCTCATTTGAGGAAATGGAGATGTGGCCAGCTTCCCAGGGGCCAGAGCACCAGGAAGAGCTTCAAAGGCAGGCCCTTGGCCTTCACATCCCCTGCTCACCCCACTGCAACCTTGACGTCCTTCTCAAGCACAGAGGGCAGCTCAGGGATTTCTAAATTTCCTAGGACAGCACAGGAAAGGCTTCAGGTAAAGAAGGGGAGTGCAGATGGGAGGTCGTCCCATCCTTAGAAGTTGATGTAATGACGAGTTTGCCTTCCTTCCCCTCTAGAGAGCAGGCTTCATTGCTTAATTCAGATTACGGACGAGAACAGACTGTTGGTGGATCCCAGTTTGGTCCACGAGTCTGCCCACACCACAAAACCATCTCTAACAACCTAAGCCTGGTTTTGGAGGGCCGGGCGCCTTTGCCATAACTTGTGTTCTTGGTGTTACTGCTTTGGTTTACATTGCATTTGCTTGGGTCTCAGGATGGACCCTAATGTGTCTCTGTGCCAACCGTGAAAACTCGAAGGTCTGGTTTGGCTAGCAGGGAGAGTTCTCAGCAGACCTCTCCCGAAAAGCAAGAAGCCACATGTCTTCTGGTGAAGGAAGCCCATTTGGTCAGCCTTGCTAGCTTCTCTGCAGTTGGGGTGCCCCCTTGGCAGGAAAAGAGGCACATCAGGAGAGGAGTCAAGGCAGCCTGCTGGTTTGATGCCCCTTTTCTGTCTGTCTCCTCCCCACCTATATGGTTGTAAAGTCTGCCCCACCCCCTTACCCACTGGAGTCTTTGAATGCCCACCCACGCTTGGGCATCAGCAGGAGCGCTTTCCTTTTCAACCCCCTCTCCCACCCCCCTCCCCCACGCTGGGGTGGAGTCTCTCCCCCGAGGCCTCAAACAAAGCAATCCGGCTAGTACTGTCTAGGGCTGCTGCTGTTAACACAAACCTCACCACATCAAGGAATGAAAGGGGTCCTAGAGTACCCCCCAAAGTGCCAAGGAAATCTGCCAAGCCTGCCAACTAGTCTTTAAAGATGATAGAGACAGTTCCGAATTCCCCAGTTAAAGGAAAAAAGCCAAGCCCTACCCTCTGCCATCACAGTCTAATGTGTACGGTGCCCCCTCCTCCCCCTCCTCTCTGCCATGGTAATCTAATGTGTTCTCTGCCCTCTTCCCCCCCCCCCCCCAAAGTTTTGAACAGTGAAAAAAAAGAGTTCTCCAAATGATCTGAAAACCCAGAAAAAAGCAAGTCTCCCTCCCTGCTCTGGCCTCCTAAGCTAACACAGACTCCTAGAGTTGATGGGGCCACAGTCATGCTACCCCCTAAATCTTCACACCTCAGCCACTAAGCATAGAAGGCAATCTGGATCAAAAAGGGCTCCCGGCTTTCATTGCTGAGAAGAGCAAACAAAGTGATTCCTCTGCCATCATCGGGAGGGGACCAGAGCCCAGGTCTCACAATGTCTTCTCCTGACCCAGTCCCCCCCCACCTCCATGCACTCACTGCCCTGCCCCTAAGGAGCCACTGGACCTGCCACTGGCTCTCTTCTGCCTTTTCACTAGAAGCCATGCACGGGGACCCTGCCAAGGGACTTTTGTCCAAAGGACTCCTCTCCTTTTTGCCAACTGCCTCCTGCCCTGCCCTAGCAGTCACTGACCCACAGGGATGGCTTCCTGTTGGCTCAGGCCAGCGAGTACACTGCACCTGCCCCCTGCTGTCAACAAAGTTTGGAGTGGCAGAGATGGACAGAACCTCCCAGGAGGCCCAGAAATGGCCCTGGAGCCTGGTGTGGCTCCAAACACAAATATTGGCATTTCTGAAAAGCTCCAGCTTGCAGCAGCCTGGCTTATGCCCTGAGAGATGTCCCACAATACCCCTCACACTTCTCCCTGCCCCCAGTTTCAGGAACCCTCAGCCCAAAGCAAGGTGGTCACTTCCGACTGCCATGAGAGTTCTGGGTCAGCAGGGGAAGTGGCCCCTGGCTCCAGAGAACCTCCTGCAGGGAGGAGGGAGGAAAAGGTGGTGATGCCCTGACAGGGACACCCCACGAGCCAGGGGTAGCTGGCCCTTCATCCCTGGGCTGGGCTGCCCAACTTTAGAGGGTGAGCTGGAAGGCAGCTGGGCTCTGACGCTGGAAAGACCAGCCCTGCCAACACTGGCCATAGAAGTCCATGAAGATCCCCATTCTGGCCAGCCAAGAGGGCTCTCAGGCCCAGGGGACTAAGTAATCAACGCCAGACACATGGACACAGACAGACAGACATGGACACCGACAGACAGATACAGACACAGACACACACACCTACCTCTTCAGGGCAAATCAACACAACTTTGGCCCAGAGGGAGATGGAAAGGCATGCCAGGCCTTGACACTGGGAGGTAAGCCCTGGTCTGGGCAATTCAGTTTTGGGCTTGTTTATGTAAGAGGGAGATGAAGCAAGGGGTGGCCAGGCCTGGCACAGAGGGACTCAACCCAGGCATGGGCATCCCTCATGCTGGGGATTTGGGGGAAGAGGCTGGGAGATGGATCAGAGGCAGCTGGACCTTGGCCCTGGCAGGCTGAGTTCTGTCCTGCCCAACTCTAGCCCAAGGAGGGGCAGGAGCTCTTTCCTGGGCAGTCCAACTCCGTGGGTGAGGAGATGGGCAGCTGTGGCCTGGCACAGAGGAGGGGGCAGACAAGGAGGGGCAGCTGTGCCCTGGCACAGAGGAAGGGACAGACAAGGGGAGGAGCAGTCACTGCGCCCTGGCACAGAGGAGGGCACTGTGCCCGCGCCCGGTCCCTCCCCCTCCCCAGCCTTCCTGGCCCGGCCCGGCCCGGCCCGGTCTCGGTACCTGCGGCGGCGGGGCGGCGGCTACTCCCCCGCCTGTCCCGTCCGCGTCCGTTGGCGGCTACCGGGGAAACGCAGGGCGCGCGCACGAGGGGGCGCGAGGACAAAGCGGGCGCGAGCTGGGGCTGGGGGCGCGCGCAGAGAGCGCGTCCGCGCAGCTCCACGGGAACCTCAGTTCTGCTGTTTGGGGCTGCGTCTGTCACCCGACTAGCCAAGGAGGAGGCAACCGCCCCTGTAACCCGGCCACGCCCACGCCCACGCCCATTGGCCATTTTGAACAATAAGGGCCCCGTATGGCCCCACCCCCCGCAGGGACAGCCATTTAGAGCCCGCCATCGGCCCCGCCAGGTCCCTCCCTTCCTCTGGTCTTTCCCCTCCCCCCTGTCCTCCTCCTCTTCTCCCTCCCACCCCTCCCTTCTATGATCCCTCCAGGCTTCCCTTCCCCTCTCCTCTTCTCCCTTTTTAGCCTTCCCTCCCTGTTTTTCCCCTCCCTTCTCCGCCTCCTCTTCTCTCCTCTCCCCTTCACGATCCCCGCAGTCCTCCCTTCCCCCTGCTCCCCTTCCTCTCCCTCCTCCATTTTCCCCTCCTCTTCCTCCCTTCCCTCTTTTCCACCCATTTGTCCTCTCCTTGTTCTAGTTCTCCATCTCCTCTCCCTCCTAAGCCCTCTCTCCCCTCCTTCCTGCCTTCCCCTTTCTGCAGCTCTTTATTTCCCTTCACTTCTCCCCTCCTTTCCTTCTTTTCCTCCTTCCTCCTCTTCTCCCAGTTCCTCCCATTCCCAAAGGGCTGGCATCCCAGGCTTAGTCAGCCTGGGCAAGGAAAGGGAAGGATGCTGGCTAGTTTCAGGCAATTTCCAGCTTGACTCACCCAACATCCTCCTTTGTGGTTCAAATTACCTGAGACTTGGCAAGGTCCCCTACCCATTCCCCACCAAAATAGTGAAACAGGGCAGAGGCAGAAGTGTTGGGTTCTAATCCTACCAGTCACAACCTTTGCCTCAGTTTCCTCAATTGTAAAATGGGAATCATAATACTACCTCCCTCCCAAGAAAAGTGCTTATCGAAGTACTGACAATCAAGGAGCTTAATAAAATCCTCTTCCCCCAATTTCCTTCATCTTGATGAAATGAAATAAAGCACAGAAAGGCTTTAAGAATATTAAAATAAAAAAAGGTTAAAAGGGTCCATGTTAAAGAAACAAGAGCCTTAATTCTCCCTGGACTTCCCTTCTTGGAGCAGCCTACAACTGTAGCCAGGATGACTTGCTGAGTGATTTGTACTTGTCCCCACCTCAGTCTCCCCAGTTTTGTTCACACTTCCTCTCCAGCCCCAAGCTCTGGCAGTCTGTGCCCTCAAAGAAATGACAATCTATTGGGAGAGGGAGAGAAGAGGGGGGTGCCAAATGATGGGGACCAAAGACTCAGTTTAAAGACCTTCTGAACATTGAAGGAGAGGGAAGAGGCCTCTTAAGAATTGGAGAAATCTGACCCAAGCCCAAGGAGGCATCTGGCTGCTGAGCCTTAAGGGAAGGCAAAGATTCTGGAAGTTGTTTTCCAAGCCTGGAGACAGTCAATAAACATTTACTGAGCATCTGCTATGTGATGGGCACTGTGCTAAATGCTGGAGGTCTGTGAGGAAGGAGGAAGTGGCATGTCGAAGGCAGGGATCGGACTTAAGGGCTCAAGAGGGAAGAAGGAAAGTCCCTCATTTTACAGAGGAGGAAACTGAGGCTTGGGGAAGGGTCCCATGGTCACACAGGGACTGGCAGGATTCAAGCCAAACTCATCCAGGTCCTCCGACCCTGCATGTGGTGCTCTGGAACATTTCTCTAGATATATTCAGTGGTGAGATGGTAATTGTTTTACAAATCAAGAGCAATGGATTTGAAGAGCCAGGTCCTGGGTT
>NC_058134.1:215907426-215952738 GCF_016433145.1 Gracilinanus agilis | reverse complement strand
AACAATAAGGGCCCCGTATGGCCCCACCCCCCGCAGGGACAGCCATTTAGAGCCCGCCATCGGCCCCGCCAGGTCCCTCCCTTCCTCTGGTCTTTCCCCTCCCCCCTGTCCTCCTCCTCTTCTCCCTCCCACCCCTCCCTTCTATGATCCCTCCAGGCTTCCCTTCCCCTCTCCTCTTCTCCCTTTTTAGCCTTCCCTCCCTGTTTTTCCCCTCCCTTCTCCGCCTCCTCTTCTCTCCTCTCCCCTTCACGATCCCCGCAGTCCTCCCTTCCCCCTGCTCCCCTTCCTCTCCCTCCTCCATTTTCCCCTCCTCTTCCTCCCTTCCCTCTTTTCCACCCATTTGTCCTCTCCTTGTTCTAGTTCTCCATCTCCTCTCCCTCCTAAGCCCTCTCTCCCCTCCTTCCTGCCTTCCCCTTTCTGCAGCTCTTTATTTCCCTTCACTTCTCCCCTCCTTTCCTTCTTTTCCTCCTTCCTCCTCTTCTCCCAGTTCCTCCCATTCCCAAAGGGCTGGCATCCCAGGCTTAGTCAGCCTGGGCAAGGAAAGGGAAGGATGCTGGCTAGTTTCAGGCAATTTCCAGCTTGACTCACCCAACATCCTCCTTTGTGGTTCAAATTACCTGAGACTTGGCAAGGTCCCCTACCCATTCCCCACCAAAATAGTGAAACAGGGCAGAGGCAGAAGTGTTGGGTTCTAATCCTACCAGTCACAACCTTTGCCTCAGTTTCCTCAATTGTAAAATGGGAATCATAATACTACCTCCCTCCCAAGAAAAGTGCTTATCGAAGTACTGACAATCAAGGAGCTTAATAAAATCCTCTTCCCCCAATTTCCTTCATCTTGATGAAATGAAATAAAGCACAGAAAGGCTTTAAGAATATTAAAATTAAAAAAGGTTAAAAGGGTCCATGTTAAAGAAACAAGAGCCTTAATTCTCCCTGGACTTCCCTTCTTGGAGCAGCCTACAACTGTAGCCAGGATGACTTGCTGAGTGATTTGTACTTGTCCCCACCTCAGTCTCCCCAGTTTTGTTCACACTTCCTCTCCAGCCCCAAGCTCTGGCAGTCTGTGCCCTCAAAGAAATGACAATCTATTGGGAGAGGGAGAGAAGAGGGGGGTGCCAAATGATGGGGACCAAAGACTCAGTTTAAAGACCTTCTGAACATTGAAGGAGAGGGAAGAGGCCTCTTAAGAATTGGAGAAATCTGACCCAAGCCCAAGGAGGCATCTGGCTGCTGAGCCTTAAGGGAAGGCAAAGATTCTGGAAGTTGTTTTCCAAGCCTGGAGACAGTCAATAAACATTTACTGAGCATCTGCTATGTGATGGGCACTGTGCTAAATGCTGGAGGTCTGTGAGGAAGGAGGAAGTGGCATGTCGAAGGCAGGGATCGGACTTAAGGGCTCAAGAGGGAAGAAGGAAAGTCCCTCATTTTACAGAGGAGGAAACTGAGGCTTGGGGAAGGGTCCCATGGTCACACAGGGACTGGCAGGATTCAAGCCAAACTCATCCAGGTCCTCCGACCCTGCATGTGGTGCTCTGGAACATTTCTCTAGATATATTCAGTGGTGAGATGGTAATTGTTTTACAAATCAAGAGCAATGGATTTGAAGAGCCAGGTCCTGGGTTCAGATTCTGAGCACTCCACTCCACTCGCCTGACGTTGCTCACCTTCTTGTGAAATGAGGGAGTTGACCTAGATGTGTCCTGGGGTCCCTCCAGCAGTAGAGGAAGGATGCTGCCACTTTGAAAGAGGTTTTGTTTTTGGACTAGAGCTCACAGCACCTGCGCTGGGCTTTATGGGCGTGTGGAGTTTGCCGGGGGCACAGAGAGGTGGGGCAGCGCCTTAGCTGACTCCTCTCTTTCTTCTCCTCTCCCCCGGGCTCCCTTTCTCTTTTCCTTGCCCTTCTCTTTTTTCTTTCCTTCTCGCTCCCTTTCCCTGACACTGTGTCTGTGTACTTCAGAGGCCGCTCTGGCCTAGAATGTGCTCTTCCTTTCTCGGGCTGCTTTCACGACTGGGTTCCAGTCCCAAGCTCCCCTCTGCTCTGTGTAATACTTAGATGTGCCTGGCTCTTACATGGGCTTTCTCTCATTTCTGGTCTTCAAGAGCAGGGGCTTAAAAACATTTCCTTTGTATCCCCAGCGTTTAACACATCGCCTGGAACACGGCAGACATTAAAAAAATAAAAGAGCCTTTTTTGATTGACTGACACCTGAAAAGTAGTGATGCATAGTTGTGCGGAGCCCTATCATTTATTCAGCCTTCAGAAGGTAGGTTTCCCCATTTTCAGCGTTGAGTCACGGCCTCTATTCTGTTGGAGGCAGAGGAAGATCACAAGACAATACTGGGTAGGCAGAGGGATTCCGGGGCTCCCTTGCGACCAAGGCAATGGAAGGAGCACTAACCTCGAAGCCAAACGAGCCGGGGGTTCAGGTTCTGTCTGGATGTCTCTGGATGTCTCTGGATGACCTTGGGTAAATAGCACTCAACATCTCTGGGGCTCAGCTTTCCATCCGTAAGCTGAGGGGGTTAGAGTAGCTCGGCACCAAGTTCCCTGCTCAGCTGAAGTCAGCCGTCCAGGAAACCCCACTGACCAGTGTCGGGGAACAGAGGAGAAGGAGCCACCGAAGGTGCTGAGCAGGAGATGGGCACAGCCTAGGAAGAGGTCCCCGGCCGCCACGCAGACATTCATTCGTAGCTCACCTGGGACTGGTGGGTTTAAAGGCAAAAGCAAACACACCAAAGGAACTCACTTTCTCCTGGAGTGAAACAATACTTAATGCAAGGAGAAGTGATCTGCCCACCTCCTGTCTACCAGTAGAATCTTGTACCCCGCGTGTCCTTTCACAGTCTGTGTGCACCATTTTTATTTGGGCTCCATACATCAGACTGGAAGCTCCGTGGACTGTGTATGGGGTCTTTTTCTTTGTATCCTTCACACAAGGCAGGAACTTGTCCCTTCAAGTACTTATAGCAGATACTGAAGTACTAAGTACTAAATATGGAAGGGAGGGAGGGAGGGAAGGAAGGAAGGAAGGAAAGAAAGGAGGAAGGAAAGGTGGGAGAGAGGAAGAAAGGGAAGGAGGGAAGGAAGAAAGTAAGGAAAGAAGGAAGGAAGGAATAAAGGAAGGAAGGGAGGGAAGGAAGGGAGGAAAGAAAAGAGGGAAGGGAGGAGGGGAAGAAGGAAGTGAGGGAGGAAGGAAGATTGAAGTAGCTTAAAGCTCAGAAAGCAGCAGAGCTGCCCGTGGGTTCTCTCTACTGGGAAGATCCAGTCACCCTGACTCCTAGTGATTGATTAATCACCCATCAAAGCTATAGATCAGTGGTTCCCAAACTTTTTTGGCCTACCACCCCCTTTCCAGAAAAAAATATGACTTAGCCCCCTGGAAATTAATTTTTAAAAATTTAATAGCAATGAATAGGAAAGATAAATGACCTGTGGATATCACCGCTCCTCTGGATTGCTGCAGCACCCACCTGGGGGTGGTAGCACCCACTTTGGGAATCACTGTTATATAGCAACCCTAGTTCCGAAGTGGGGCAATTCCTGAGGTTGAGCCCAGTCTGGCACTGGCCTTCTCTGGGGTAAAGGAAGCCAGGTTTGCCATTTGGATCTTTCTTCTGCTCCAACAATATAAAAATCCAGGAGGAAGCTAGGTGGCTCAGTGGATTGAGAACCTGGATACGGGAGGTCCTGGGTTCAAATTTGGTCTCAGATATTTCCTAGCTGTATGACCTTGCACAAGTCACTTAACCAACCCCCACTGTCTAGCCCTTATTGCTCCTCTGCCTTGGAACTAATACACAGCATTGATTCTAATCCTGAAGGTAAGAGTTTTAAAAAATAAAACCCAATATAAGAACCCATGACTCAGTAGAAGAAATAAGAAGGCAAACTTGTTTCCTGTAGATTGAGTGTAACACAGATGTGCATCACTCTTTTTCAAATGCAAATAGATGTTGCTGTGATTAATATGCTACAAAATCATTTAAAAGCCTCCATGAATTTCTAGGGGCCTTTTTGTCCCATATTTATATGGGCTTTTAAGGCTTACAGAGCTTTTAATCTGCTCCTCTCAATGATTCTGTGTAGTAGATCCTGTGTTGTTCCCATTTGATTCTAAGATGGAAGGTGAGGTAAAAAAAAAAAAAAAGAATTTACCTTCCTTCAAGGAGCTTATATTCCGTCATGTGGGAGTCTGATAAATTCTTGGAAGCTAAAATTAAGAGGCCCCCTTGGCTAACGTATTGGTTACCTTTGCTGAATTGTTGTGCCCCCCCTTTTTAAACCCTTGCCTTCTTTATTTGCATTTGAAAAAGAGTGATGCACATCTGTGTTACACTCAGTCTACAGGAAACAAGTGTTTTGCTTCCAAGGCAGAAGAACAGTAAGGTCTAGGCAATGAGGGTTAAGTGCCTTGCCCAGGGTCACACAGCTAAATGGTGTCTGAGGCCAGATTTAAACCCAAGACTGCTCATCTCTAGGCCTGGCTTTCTGTCCACTGAGCCACCCAGCTGCCCCATGGGTACATAGATTTAAGTTGAAAGGGCCCTTACATCTCTAAGTCACAATTCAAACTGAGAAAAGAGAGGGTTGGCTCCATCCTCATTTTCATGAAACAAATACATTCCCAAAGCCCGCTTTGCTTCCTTGGAGTGTTATCTAGCCTTGAGGCACTGAGAATCAATGACCTCTAGGTTCCAGCCCCTAGAACTGACCTAGAACTGGTCAGTGTTGCCCCATCTGTGAAATGGGCATGATGAAGCCCATTTGACCACTTTTGGTAACATGGCCCAGCTCCTCTGATCTCGGGGTGTTTGTTTCACCCAGAAAGTCCCCAGAAGGGCCTTAGGACATGACACTAACATGGCCCAATCACGGAAGGAAACTGCGGAGAAGATGCAGGGGCAGAAGAGGAGAGAAAGGAAGTGGGTAGCCTTCTAGCATCCTCCCCTAGAAAGTCTGCTTGCATTCAATTCAAACAAGTATTTCTAAATGCTCTGGGGAGACAGTGGGGACAAACTGGTGGTGGAGGAGGGAGGGAGGGACATGGATCATGGGCAAGACCAGGAAACACGTTCTGATCCTTGAGGTGGCACCGGGGAGGGAGGCACAGAGAGGCAAGGCTTCAGTGTCAACGCTTGTCAGGCTGTTGTTCTCTACGGGAAGGACTCGGAGGATCATGTGTCTAAAGCTGGAAGAGGCTTAGGCACGTGCGCTCCAGCTCACCCTCCTTGCCTTACAGGTGAGGAAATGAGACTAAAGAGATCAACCTGGACTTCCCACGATCACACAGGTAACAAGAGACAGAACTTGGTCAGAGCTGAAAGTTCTAGAGTTCTGGTTTGGTTTGGTTGGTTTTCTGGCTGCTTCTCTACTCTCTTCTGTGATTTAGAGGCAGAGGACCTGGGTTCTAATCCTGACCCTGCTCCTCTGTGGCCATGGGCATATCACAAAGTCCTTCTGGGCCTCACTTTTCTTCTCTGTAAAATGTAGGGGGTGCACAGACTAGATTCTTCATTCTGACAATCCCTATTTTAGGGGACCTACTAGCTCAAACATTTGGTAGTCCAGAGACTCTAGTTCAAAGCCCATCTGATGCTTCCTGCCTATGTGACCTTAGGCAGGTTACTTCCCCTCTCTAGACCTTAATTTCTCCATCTGTAAATTGAAGAGGTCCTTGAGGTCCCTTCTAGCTCTAAGTCCATAATGGTATGAAGTAACTTCATTTTTCTAGGCCTCAGTTTCCCCATCTGTAAATTGACTAGATGTTTCTGAGGTCCTTCCCAGCTCTACCTAGATTATCCATGATTTCAATACCTATGAGCTCTGTGACCTTGCTAGTCATTTTTTTTTAACTGAAAATTTTTATTTAATTAAGTAATTTAGAATATTTTCCCATGGTTACATGATTCATGCTCTTTTTCTCTCTTCCAACCCCCCCCCCAACCCTGTAGCCAACATGCAATTCCCCTGGGTTTTACATGTGTCGTTGATCAAGACCTAGTTCCATGTTATTGATATCCCCAATCATGTCCCCATTGACCCATGTGTTCAAGCAGTTGGTTTTCTTTGGCATTTCTGCTCCCACAGTTCTCTCTCTCAAAATGGATAATGTTCTTTCTCATAAGTCTCTCAGAATTGTCCTGGATCATTGCATTGCTGCTAGTAGTGAAGTCCATTACATTTGATTTTTACCACAGTGTATCATGTTTTCCTGGATCTGCTCCTTTCACTCTGCATCAGTTCCTGGAGGTCTTTCCAGTTCACGTGGAATTCCTCCAGTTCATTATTCCTTTGAGCGCAATAGTATTCCATCACCAACAGATACCACAATTTGTTTAGCCATTCCCCAATTGAAGGACATGCCCCCTTTTTCCAATTTTTTTGCCACCACAAAGAGTGCAGCTATGAATATTTTTGTTCAAGTCTTTTCCCCTATGATTTCTTTGGGATACAAACCCAGCAATAGTATGGCTGGATCAAAGGGCAGGCATTCTTTTAGAGCTCTTTGAGCATAGTTCCAAATTGCCATCCAGAAAGGTTGGATCAGTTCACAACTCCACCAGCAATGCATTAATGTCCCAGGTTTGCCACATCCCCTCCAACATTCATTACTCTCCCCTTCTCTCATTTTAGCCAATCTGCTAGGTGTGAGGTGATACCTCAGACTTGTTTTGATTTGCATTTCTCTAATTAGAAGAGATTTAGAACACTTTCGCATGTGCTTATTGATAGTTTTGATTTCTTTATCTGAAAATTGCTTATTCATGTCCCTTGCCCATTTATCAATTGGGGAATGGCTTGCTTTTTTGTACAATTGATTTAGCTCCTTATAAATTCGTCGGAGGTTTTTGTTATAAAGATTTTTTTGTTGCTTCCTTCTGATTTTGGTTGCGTTAGTTTTGTTTGCACAAAACATTTTTAATTTAATATAATCAAAATTATTTATTTTACATTTTGTAATTTTCTCTAACTTTTGCTTGATTTTAAAGTCTTTCCTTTCCCAGAGATCTGACAAATAAACTATTCTGTGCTCACCTAATTTATTTATAGTTTCCCTCTTTATATTCATGGCATTCACCCATTCTGAATTTATCTTGGTGTAGGGTGTGAGATGTTGATCTAAACCTATTTTCTCCCATATTGTTTCCAATTTTCCCAACAGTTTTTGTCAAATAGTGGATTCTTGTCCCAAAAGTTGGGCTCTTTGGGTTTATCATACACTGTCTTGCTGACCTCATTTACCCCAAGTCTATTCCACTGATCCTCCCTTCTGTCTCTTAGCCAGTACCATATTGTTTTGATGACTGCTGCTTTATAGTACAGTTTTAGTTCTGGTACTGCTAGGCAGGACCTCACGAAATGATGACATCCCAAAGATGGGGGCCATTTTGGGTCATCTGGTCCACCTGTGCCTGACCAAGAGTCCCTTCAGACACATTTCAAACACTTCCAGCAAGGGAGAACCCACTGCTCCTGAATCCTCTGCTGGGCAGCTCTCATTGTTAGGAGTGGGGGGGGGGAAGTTTTTTCCTTTCCACACAAGCTTGAATCTACCTCTCTTCAAGTCTCAGGTCCCAAGACAGGGAAAGGGGCACCTCTGGGCTTGCAATCAGAGGCCCTGAGTGCATACGCCAGCTCTGGCTTTCCCTGTGTGGCCTTGAGCAGTTTACTTAGCCTCTCTGGGCTTCAGTCCCCTCATTTGCAAAATGAGGGGTTTGGGGTGGACCCATCCATCTCTGAAAGTACAACCCTATGAAATTCTTCTGAGACTTTCTTCCTCAGTTGGTTTTTTTCTCCCTGGTCCCTAACCTGTTGGTTAGATGTGAGGAAAAAGTTGGCCCAAGATCTCCACCTGTAGTTTCTCAGTTTGAATCCCACCCACCTCCCATTCCCTCATAACATAGGGCAGGGGTGTGCTGGAGACAGCTCGAACTGACTCTTCAAGGATAATTCTTAAATTTTCTGTGTAAGCACTGACCCCTCGGAAATTAACAAGTTACAAAGAGTCTGTGATTTATTATTTTGCTAATTGTCCAGATCTAAAAGAAATGATAGAGAAAAAAATGCAGATTAAATTTAGAAGTGTGTCTAGGGGGCAGCTAGGAAGCTCAGTGGATTAAGAGCCAGGACTAGAGAGACAGGAGGTCCTGGATTCAAATCTGGCTTCAGATACTTCCTAGCTGTGTGACCCTGGGCACGTCACTTAACTCCCATTGCCTAGCTCTTGCGAATCTTTTGCCTTGGAACCAATGCAGAGTATTGATTCTAAGCCTGAAGGTAAGGGCTTAAAATAATATGTCTCAATTCCTTCCCGCCCCCCCTTTTTTCAGAATTTAAGCATTTACTCCTACACTGCTGATTTTGGCCCCTCTTTTCTCCTTTTCTATTTCTCTCTGTCCCTTCAGTAATGAGAAGAGGTTGAACAGCTCAAAGGCTGACTTTGGGTCAAGATGACTGGAAAGAACTATTCTAATAGATCACCTTTATAAAGCACTTAGCATATATCATCTCACTGGGTCCTAGCCCTGTGACAATAGGTAGGGCGGAAATTAGTACATTTACAGATGAGAAAACTGAGGCTCAGAGGGGCGCAAAGTCACGAGGGTAGGTGGCAGAGCCAGGATAGGTTCCCTCACTCCAAGCTCATGTTCTTCGCACCTTGCTAGGCTGCCCTGGTGTTCCCAGAATCCCCCAGGAAGAGCCTAGCCACGAGCCACGGGAGTTGGAGTCCTTGTCTGTGGTCCTGGTACATTCTGAGGGTGCCCTTTGTCAGGATGGGGTGCTGCGTGCTGCACAGGGGATATTAAAGGTGGGCTGGGAGGGATGTCATCTTTTCCCCTTGGGGTCTTCTCCTTCCTTTGGCTGCCACCTTGGAGGCCCGGGGAGCACGGCAGGTAGCCCTTCAATGCCGGTACCCATCACTGGTTAATCAGTGGCTACGGCCATGGGTGGGGGTGAAGGGAGAGCGTTATTGGCGTGGCTTCTTCCTTGGGGATCCTTCAGCCAGAGGAACAAGTTTGGCTGGTCTGAGGCCTCTGGGGCTTTGCCCTCAGGGCCCCTAGAAAAGTCCTGGGAAGTGCTGTTCCCCCCCCCACCCACCCAGGGCCTGATGTGCAATTCCTTCCCCACCCTGGGCCTGCTTCCCCCAGGAGGAGACGGAGCCCCGGCAGCTTCTTTCATCCCGAGGATTCAAAGGGCTTCACTGGCTCTGAGGAAGCATCGCTAACCTGGTTTTATAGAAAGACAAGCCCAGTTCAAGGCAGCAAGGACTTGGATCCAGGTCGAGGAGCGGCTCATTAAGCAAGCTGGGAATTTAGAGCCTGGGATCCTGGCCAAGGCTGCCCTTGCTCAGAGGCTCACGGCCATTGTCCCGACGGCCTCCGAGGTGACCCAAACTCTGCGTGCTTTGCCAAGGGAAGTGCTCGCTGTCCTTGCAGATTGTCTGATGGGTTCAGAGGGGCTGTCTCAGGATCTGGGTTTTATTTCTTGGCTCTGTCACCAACTGTGTGACTTTGGAGGAGACTTTCTGCCTCTCTGGCCTCAGTTTCCCCATCTGTAAAAAGGGAGGGTTAGGCTACCCGAACTCTCAGGACCTTTTCAGCTCCAGGTTCCACACATTTGTCTAGGCTGCTGTGGGAAGGTCATCTTACCCACAAAACTGGCCTTTGAGTCTTAGGAGAGGCCTAACATCGTAACTATTCGTTCCGTCACTTTGGGGGAGCAATGGCCCATAGGGGAGACACATGGGGAAACCCCTACTGGAACTGGGAGGAAGGAAGCCGAGCCCTGGGAGATAGGCATCATGGTGTCATAGGACCACCGATTTAGAAAGGGAAGGGACCTTACAGGGCTGTCTAGTCCAACTTCATTTTACAGACAAAGGAACTGAGGAAAGGAGAGGCTGAGCAAAAAGTGTCAGAGGCACAATTTGGATGCAGGTGTTCCTGATGTCAATGCACCATGCTGGAAAAGAGCAAAGGACAGCATAGAGCTAGGGAAGACTATACATGAGGCTAGAGGAAGGAAGGAACACTCCACTCCCACCCCACAGCCCCCAATCCTGTCAGCTTCCAAGAAACGGCTCCTGTGTGTCGGCACTATGGCTTAAAATTCCAGTTGCCCCTGGTGGGGAGGGGGTGCAGCTGGGTGGCTCAGTAGATTGAAATTCAGGTTTGGAGATGGGAGGTCCTGAGTTCAAATGTGACCTCAGATACTTTCTATCTGTGTGACCCATCACCTAGCCCCAT
This sequence comes from Gracilinanus agilis, assembly GCF_016433145.1. Lineage (NCBI taxonomy): Eukaryota > Metazoa > Chordata > Mammalia > Didelphimorphia > Didelphidae > Gracilinanus > Gracilinanus agilis. The sequence continues at coordinate 215,942,487 of NC_058134.1, read as the reverse complement.
ACATATCATTGATTCTAAGATGGAAGGTAAGGGCTTAGAAACAAATTCCAATTGCCCTACCCTAATTAAGGCTCTTGACAGACTGATTAGACCTTTCCCCTGTCCAGAGCACTTATTGGCATAGAAGAAGCCCCTTCTTCTGGTGGGTTGTGAATAGCCTCCCTCATTAGCCTTGAGTTCAACAGATTCCCTTTTGCTCATCCCTTGTCCTGATTCCACGGACTCAGCCAGTGCCTCAAGTCCTTGCTGCTCAGCTTGGCCCCATCTCCTGCAGCCCCTGCCCTCCCTGGTGGGCTCCCCTGAGACGGCTGCTAGGTGTATGATCCAGAAAGGAGGACAGAATCTGAGACTGGAACATCATGTGTCGTTGTCCTTCTGTGCTGCCATGTTCTAGTTCCAGGTATTAAGGAGCTCTGTTGGTAATGGGGGTGAAGTGAGGGAGGGAGAGAGAGTCTGGGGCACAATTCCAGGCTACCTGAGACCCGCTGATCCCCAAACCCTTTAAACAGACTCTTGAGAGATGTTTACTGCTTTTTTTTTTTTAACCCTTACCTTTCATCTCAGAATGTATTGATTCCAAGGCAGAAGAGCTGTAAGGGCTGGGCAATGGGGGTTAAGTGACTTGCCCAGGGTCACCCAGCTAGGAAGTGTCTGAGGCTTGTTTTGAATCCAGAACCTCCCCTCTCCAGGCCCGGCTCTCCATCCTCTGAGCCACCTAACTGCAGTTACTTCCAGTCTAGTTTACTTCTTGGGAAAAAGCATCATTTCCAAAGCTATGCAGCAAGCCTGTGGCAGCCTTGTTGTCCAGGGCCTCAGGGCCTATGCAGTATGGTGCAATGAAGAGCCTGATACTTGGCATCTGAATGGGTTCAACTCTACCAGAGCTCTCTGTACCTCTTGGAACAAGTGCTTGCCTTCAGTCCCTGCTCCCAGGAGAGGTTGAGGCTGAGAGATAGCTTGATTTTGGGAGTTCTAAGCTACAGCTGGGCTAAAGCCTGGCCCCAGTACAGTTAGACTCTGAGAGCAGGGGCTGTTGGGCTGCCTAAGGAGGGGCAGCTCGGTCCCAAGAGGGGGTGAACACTTCTGTTCTAATCTGTTCTGGGATAGATGGAGCCCCTGAGCAGCTGCTGCCACCCTGGGAAGGCACATAACCATATCTGAGGATGGAATTCCTTAGACCAGAGATCCTTAACCTGGGGTCTGTGGACTTCTTTTTAAAACAATTTTGATAATTATATTTTAATAGAATTGGTTTTCCTTGAAATTCGATGTATTTTATGCCCTTAAAGCCATGACTATGAAAAGGGGTCCCAGGCCTCTCCAGAATGGGCCCAGGACACAGATGAGGTGAAGAACCCAGCCTCGGCCCACGAGACCCCAAAGTAGAAATGGTTAGCATCCACCTCCCAGGCTTCTTGTGAGGTTCAAATGAGATCATCTTTGCTAACTCTGAAGCTCTATTATTTAGATACTAGAAATATCAGCTATGATTAACATCATTATTCTGCCCTCTCCAAAGACTGTTCTCAAGTCCCTGCCCTTCTCCAATCTTGCTCAGCCTCTCCTTTCTCACCTGTAAAATGAGAGTTGGATTCCGGTGATCCAGAAGCAGCAGCATGGTGTGTTGGAAGGGACATCTGACTTGAGGTCCCAGGTTTGGTTTCCAGCTTTGATCCTCCCTACCTGAGTGATCTTCAAAACTGTCAAGCTTAGGGCAGCTGGGTGGCTCAGTAGATTGCGAGCCAGTACCAGAGACGGGAGGTCCTGGGTTCAAATCTGACCTCAGACACCTTCTAGCTGTGTGACCCTGGGCAAGTTACTTAACCCCATTGCCTAGCCCTTTCCACTCTTCTGCCTTAGAACCAATACACAGTATTGAGTCTAAGATGGAAGGAAAGAGTTAAAAAAAAAAGCTTTCATGGCTCTTGGAATCGTAGTTTTCTCATCAAGTAAAATATTCTTGAACTCATGGCCTCAAAGCACTATAGATGTCTCCTGTCCCCCTCTCAATTCTGTGATCTCATTCCAACATGAGTAACTCCCCTGGTCCCTCTAACAAAGAGAGTGCCTAATGGGCACCAGGCACTGTGCTAAGCATTTTACAAATATGATCCATCTCATTTTCTCCTTCCAACAACCCAGGGAAGGAGGTGTTAGCATTATTCTCATTTTACAGATGAGGTGAACAGACTTGCCTAAGGCTACAAGACTATTAAAGTGTCTGAGGTCAGATTTGAAGTTCCTGATTCCAGGCTCCATGCTCCAACCATTGTTCCACCTGGGTGCCTCTGTATACCCTGGTGCATAGAAAGAAGGACGGAAAGTAAGAAAGGAAGGGATGGAGGAAGAAAATGAGAAAGAGTGAGAAAGAAAGGGAGAAAGAAAGAGAGAGAGAGAGAGAGAGAGAGAAGGAGGGAGAGAGGAAAGGAGGGAGGGAAGGAAGAAGGAAGGAAGGAAAGAAGGAAGGAAAGAAGAAAGGGAGGGAGGAAGAAAATGAGAAAGAGTGAGAAAGAAAGGGAGGAAGAGAGAAAGAAAGAAAAAGAAAGGAAGAAAGAGAAAGAAAGATAGGGAGGGAAGGAAGGAAAGGAGAAAGGGAGGAAGGAGGGAGGGAAGAAAGGAGTGGGGCAGGAAAGGAAGATGTGTCCTAAGGTAGGGTTCTAAAGATTTCAGATTTAGTTAGCCAGTGGTTCAGCCTACTATGTTCAGGGCACTGTGGAGGATGTAAAGAAGCAAAATAAACTATCTGCCTGCCCTCAAGGAGCTCATAGTCTATAGTTGGGTAAAAAGACACTTAAGAATGATAACAGTATAAGCCAGAATCAGAGATTCTTGCAGTTAAAGGACAATCAAGGAAGGCTTAATGGAGAAGGTGAGGTTTGAGGGTTATAGTGATGGGATCTGGGAACCAAGAAGAAAAATGGAAATGAGTGAGCCGGGCAAGAGCCTGCTTGGAATGGTGAAGCAGACACTTCCTAGTAGGAGTCCTTGGGTTTCTCCAGACATGGTGGACAGAATGGGCTTAACAAGAACTGAATTGCCTTGGTGTGACCTGGTGCAAATTTTTGAGCCTTGATCTTTCCATCTGCAAAGTGGGGGGTAGAAATAGCCTTCCCTTCCCTACCTCACAGGGATATAGTGAAAAGGGCAGACATGCTTGAGATAAGGGCTCTAAACTGGAATGGAAGAGGCAGTTGTGGAGACATAGAAAGGCTTACTTATTGTGCCATTATTATTAGAGTGGCAAGCATAACTTTCCCATGTAGAAATTAAAAATGAAGGAGTCTGTAGAGAGCCATAAACAAGCAATTTGATCTGTAATTCATATCAGATCCAACTATAACTGATGATTATAACCAATTTTAACTTCTTTCATTATTCAAAGTTTTACTGTCTAATAAATCATGTTATTTTGAAAAGAAGGGGGATATGTCGGGAGTTATTAAGAGAAATCAGAATCTCAAGTAGATATTTTTATCTGGACCCCCTCAAAAGATCAATACAGACTGGCAGAGCCCTGTATTGACTTTCCTCCCTATTGGGACTACGGGACGAGACAGGTGTGGGATATCTAAGATAAAAATCTGAGATTCCTCTTTTGATTCCTTTCATAATTCTCACCTTCCTTCAAAATGCATTATAGTCTTATTGAAAAAGCTTTGGGCTCTCAGCACTCCAGCAGGAGGGGGGCTAACTCTATTCCCTTTTGCCTGAGAACACAGATGGCTGGTACGGCCAAGGTCGAACCCTTGGCATGGCATTTTGCTCAGAATTAAAGTAAAATAATGAGGCTCAAAAAATTGTTTAATACCATCAAGGCCGAGAAACTGATGGGGCTTTCCAACCTAATGGAGATGTTCCAGGCTCCACTTAAAGATAACACATATAGTTGGTAGTTTAGCATAGGTTTTTTGTCTATGCCTGGAGGCTTCTAAGGCTTTTGTTTTGACTATAGTAAAAATCTTGCTCTCTGTAACTGTGGGAAACTTTCTTGGGCTTTTTGGGGGAAGGGGATCTTTAATTTCCTTTATAATAAAGTGGCTACTTCAGTATTTTTTGAAGTACTATGAGCTAGCTAACAAGCTGTGCTTCCAATCTGTTTCATTCTTTGCATCCGATGACCACCCAGGCCACTCAGATTAGTCTCTGGTTATAGAGCAGGACCTCTATAAATGGCACCTAGAACAGAGACTTTTTGAGCAGAGCAAACCCTTTTCCCCCCAGCCAGAGCACTTCCCAATTTCAGGTGGCTAGGACTCTCACCTATCCGTTTAGCGGCAGCTCACGGAGAAGAGAACGTGAGGGATTACGGGTGAGTAACTTTGATCTTCTATCTTTACACTTTGTTCTTTTAAAATACCATCATGGAGCACAGGGAATCAAAGGAAAGAACTCTTTTTATTGATACAACTAAGCTCATCCTCAGAAAATGGGGAGTAAAAGTTAGTAAAGAACAGCTCACTAAATCTCTTGATCTTATTCAAAATTGTAGCCTGTGGATTCCCTTAGAATTCTGGCAAAAAGTTGGCAATGATTTGAAAACTTATTGTATTGAGCATGGACTAGAACAAGTGCCAGAAAAAATTTCATTGGCTGCTGAAAAAACAACTTTGTTATCTGGTCAAAATGCAGAGAATGAAATCTTTAAGGTTTCAGTGTTAGAGGAGGAGGAAAAGGCTCCTAGTAAATCAAAATGGAGCTCTAAAAGGCAAAGGAAAAAGTCACAAGCAGCAGACCCTCCTCTACCTAAAAACCTCACTTCCAAAGAGGAAAAAGAGATAAAAGCAGAGGAGCCTCTGCCACTTGAAGCTCCAATTCTGCAGCTACAGCCCCAGAATATTGGGTTTAAAGGAGCAATTCAAAATGCTCAAAGGGATGGGGACATGTCATCATGCTTCCCTGTCATTTTTAAAGGAAATGGCTCTGATAATAGTGATGGAGAGAAGGAACCTTCATCGGGAACCTCTCCCCTATAAAGTTGTTTTTTTTATTTTTTATTTTTAATTTTAAACCCTTAACTTCTGTGTATTGACTTATAGGTGGAAGAGTGGTAAGGGTAGGCAATGGGGGTCAAGTGACTTGCCCAGGGTCACACAGCTGGGAAGTGTCTGAGGCCAGATTTGAACCTAGGACCTCCTGTCTCTAGGCCTGACTCTCAATCCACTGAGCTACCCAGCTGCCCCCCCCCCATAAAGTTTTTTTTTTGTTTGTTTTTTTTAACCCTTGTACTTCGGTGTATTGTCTCATAGGTGGAAGATTGGTAAGGGTGGGCAATGGAGGTCAAGTGACTTGCCCAGGGTCACACAGCTGGGAAGTGGCTGAGGCCGGGTTTGCCCCATAAAGTTTTAAAAGAAATTAAGATGGTCTGTAACTCTTATGGCCCCACCAATGACTAAATTTGATCCAAGAATTCATCCTAGCTTAGCCAGTTCCTTGCTAGAGTTACTCAATTTTCTGAATAATAAACTTTCTTTTTTTTCCTCCAGATTTCTTTAGCAATATTAGATGTGATTTATTGATCTGTGGAAAGGATGTCATATATTTGTTAGAGTATGTGTGAAATGCCCGGATAGTTCAGTTGGTAAAGCATCAGACTCTTAATCTGAGGGTCCAGGGTTCAAGTCCCTATTTGGGTGCCATTTATTATAGAGGTCCTGCTCTAATCTGAGTGGCCTGGGTGGTCATCGGATGCAAAGAATGAAACAGATTGGAAGCACAGCTTGTTAGCTAGCTCATAGTACTTCAAAAAATACTGAAGTAGCCACTTTATTATAAAGGAAATTAAAGATCCCCTTCCCCCAAAAGCCCAAGAAAGTTTCCCACAGTTACAGAGAGCAAGATTTTTACTATAATCAAAACAAAAGCCTTAGAAGCCTCTAGGCATAGACAAAAAAACCTATGCTAAACTATCAACTACATGTGTTATTTTTAAGTGGAGCCTGGGACATCTCCATTAGGTTGGAAAGCCCCATCAGTTTCTCGGCCTTGACACTTTTTTTAAATTATTTCTTTTAAACCCTTAACTTCTGTGTATTGACTTATAGGTGGAAGAGTGGTAAGGGTGGGCAATGGGGGTCAAGTGACTTGCCCAGGGTCACACAGCTGGGAAGTGTCTGAGGCTGGATTTGAACCTAGGACCTCCTGTCTCTAGGCCTGACTCTCAATCCACTGAGCTACCCAGCTGCCCCCTTATTAAACAATTTTTTGAGCCTCATTATTTTACTTTAATTCTGGGCAAAATGCCATGCCAAGGGTTCGACCTTGGCCGTACCAGCCATCTGTGTTCTCGGGCAAAGGGGAATAGAGTTAGCTCCCCTCCTGCTGGAGTGCTGAGAGCCCAAAGCTTTTTCAATAAGACTATAATGCATTTTGAAGGAAGGTGAGAATTATGAAAGGAACCAAAAGAGGAATCTCAGATTTTTATCTTAGATATCCCACACCTGTCTCGTCCCGTAGTCCCGATAGGGAGGAAAGTCAATACAGGGCTCTGCCAGTCTGTATTGATCTTTTGAGGGGGTCCAGATAAAAATATCTACTTGAGATTCCAATTTCTCTTAATAGCTCCCAACAGGAGTCCATCGTTCAGGAATAACTTGTCAGTTCTTTGAACAGTGCTGGGAGCAGATCCCTCCTGAGAGAAAATTTCCAACATGAGTCACTTGCCCTGGTCCCTCTGAAGGGGTCGATGGGCTCCTGAAGACCTTTGGAGGTCTTTTGTAAGCCTCAATGTGAGTGGAAGCAACTGGACTTGTAGCCAGGAGAAGTGCCCAGAGAGGAAGGGTGGCAAGGTTGGATAGAATGCTGCAGTTGGAATCAGGAAGATTTGGGTTCAAATTTTGACTCAGATCCTGGCTTACTCTCTTCTTGACCTGGCCTAAGTCAGTTATCTGGGCCTAGTTTTTCTGTAACATGAAGCAGCTGGATTTTCTGGCCTCTAAAGTTCCATTCAGCTCTAAATTGCCAATCCTATGACTTTATGACCCTAGACAAGTCACATCTCTCTCTGAGCCTCAGTTTTCTCGACAGTAAGATGGGGATAATGATAGCACCTAGCTCATAAGGTGGTAGTTTGTGATGGCCAAAGAAGATACCAAGTGCAATGCACTTTGCAAACTTTGATGAGCCATATAAGTGGAGGCTAATCTTTGAAGAAAAGCAAGCCATCATAATTATTCCCCCATGGTTGACTATGGGAGATCCTTATTGACCCTCCAAAGCCACAGAGGAAAATTCCTTTGAGTTTCTCCATTTGTAGCCAGAGACTCAGGTCTGTATTATATAGGATCATAGATTTAGAGCAGAAAGGTTCCTTGGAAGCTCTGAAATCCAACCCCTTCATTCTCACTGTGGAAAACTGAGTTACGAATAGGCTAAGTAATTTGCTTATGGTCACACAGTATTAGAGGCAAGATTAGAATTATGATCTTCTCAACTCCAAGTCTAGCACTCTAACCACTGTTCCACCTAGTTACATTTCCCAATATTTACAGTGGAGGGAGTGGGGGTCTTGGCACTATAACTCCATTATGCATGGAGTAGGAGATTATACCGAGTGTCTTGAAGGACCCTCCCAGCTCTAGAACTGTGAGATCTGAGGGTTCTACATTTGGATTCCTGGGGGGCACTTGGCGGGGTGAGGTTCTCCAGCCTCCCCTGGTTCTTGCTTTTCCTTCATCCCCTTTGTCCTGGGTCTGCTCCCCTGGGCCCATAGCATCTATTCGCAAGCCAGTCTCCTTTTCTTCAGCAGCCTTGGTCCTTGAGGTTCTTTCTCCTCATTTCTATTTCAATTACTATGCCATCTCCTTAGCTGCAGACTCACTACCTCCCATAAGGACTTTCTTCCCAGGCTGTGTTCTCTCCTCTTTTTGGGTGGTTGTATGCTGCTCCCTCTTTTTCCTTGTTCTTCTTTCCTTCGAGTTTTATCTTACAATAGCTTGCATTTGCCTGTAAACTGGCTGCCTCCCCTGCTTGGAGCCAAGCTTTCAGCCCAGCTCCCACTTTTGCCCTTTACACTCCATCTTCGAGGTACAGCCACCTGCTGGCTCTTCTATATGAAAACTCTAATCCTTGGGGAACAAACCAAGAACCTCCTGTCCCCGCTCTCCTTTTTCTCATCATGTCTCCAAATCTCCAAATCCTAGATTCTCAGAGCTAGAAGGAATCTCTGAGGTCACAAAATCCAGGGCTATCTGATCAGGGACCAATTCTCCCCTCCCAGTTAGCAGCCTGAAGTGAGTTAAGCCAGGTCTGCTTACCAGGTCTACCAAGAACAACAAAGATTACTGGGCTCAGAGAAAGTCCATTCTATTTATGACTAGCTTTGGTTGTTAAAATGCTTTGGGTCACCTCAAGTCCATCTCCTATGCCAAGCACAGTGCTTGGCACACAGGATCTTAAGACCGCAGATATGGAGCTGGAGGGGACTTGAGAAACCCTCTAGTCTAACTTCTTATTTTACAGAATCTGAAGGCACATGGAGGGGAAGTGACTTGTCCAAGGTCAAACAAGTAGGTGCTTACATATAGGTTCATAGGGTCAGAACTCTAGAGTTGCCAAGGACCCCAGAAGCCCTCTATTTCAATCCCCTCATTTTACAGAGGAGAAAACTGGGCCCATGAGAAAACTAACATGGTATCCTCTAATAAATGCTTGCTGATAAATGTAAGTGGTTCAATCTGCCTCTACACCTTCTTCATATTGTTTCCAGTTCTGTTTTCAGGAATCAAACAGAACTAGTCAGTCAACTGATAACATTTATGAGTCAGGCACTGACTGAGGGAACAAAGAAAGGTGAATAATAGCTCCTGCCTTTAAGGCGCTCACATGTCATAAAATCATTGATTGGAAGCAGGAAGGAACCCTGCAAGTCACTGAATCAATTTTTCTCATTTTCTAGGTGAGGCACAGGGAAGGCACATGACTTGCCCAAGGTCACTCAGCTACACCTGAGACTGGATTTGAATTTAGTCTTCTTCGCTTCCACATGAAAAGTCCCAGAGATACTGGAAAATCATAGCCATGGTTCTTTTTCCCTTTTATCTCCCCCCATTCCAAGTCTTTGCTTTTTCAACATTCCTATTTCCTTTGGAGGTGCTTAGGTGGTGTGGTGGATAGTTTTAGACAAGAGTTCAAATCTGACCTTAGATATTAGCTGTGTGACTTTCAGCAAGTCATTTAACCTCTGTCTGCCTCAGTTTCCTCAGCTGTATAATGGAGATAATAATAGCACCTATTATACAAGGTTCTTGTAAAGATCCAGTGAGAACATTATAAGTGCTTCATGCTGTTTCATCTAACCCTCATACTTGTCTTTTCCATCCTTCCTGATCACTGTCCCCTCCCTGAACATGCTCCTTAAATCTGGAGTTCCCTCTTCTATGAAATGAATGGGTTGGACTAAACCTTTCAGCTCTAGCTCTGTGACCCTATGGATAAGATCAGGACTAGGGCAGCAGATAGCTTCAGGCTCCCCCACTTGTCATCTCCAGAATTCTCTGCTCCTTCGCTCCCTCTTATTCATCCATCTGTCCTATCCTCCCTCCCTCTCTTTCTGCAGCCTTGGCTATTGCCCTCGTAGCTTCCCCAGAGCAGGGTCCCCTCCCCATCTACAAGAATCCTCCCTTGTATCACCACCTGTGCCAAGTCTCCTCTCATTGCTGACCTCATTTCCGATACCTCTTTTGTTCTTGGCCAGAATCTGGCTTGGCATGATGCAAGAAGGTTCCATGTGGGGTCGGGAATCTGGGAAATCTTAGGATCACCACTCTAGTGTTGGAAGGGGCCTCAAAGGCTATCTATCATTTTTTTTTTTACAGATGAAGAAACTTGGGCCCACAGAAACAGTGATTTATAACCCTAGGACCTTAGAGGCTCTTTAGTTCAATGCTTTGCATATGTTTATAGGATCTAAGAGGTCATCTAGTCTGATATCCTAATTTTGCAAATGAAGAAACTGAGGCTGAATGACTTGCCCAAGGTCACACAGTATCAGAGGTAGGATATGAGTCCAGGACCTGACTCCTGAGTTGGGTTCTTCCTTCCCTCCTTCCCTCCTTCCCTCTAGGATAGAAAGGTAAGGGCTAGGCAAACGGGTTAAGTGATTTTCCCCGAGTCACATAGCTAGGAAGTGTCTAAGGCTATATTTGTACCCAGGTCCTCTTGACTTCTTATTCATTGTGCCCCCTAGCTTCCCCCAAGTCAGTATTCTTTCCAATGTCATGAGTTGCCTTTTGGTCAACCTCACCCTGTCACTTTAGCAGTGCCCAGAGTCCTAGGACGAAGAGGGATCCAAAGAGTCTCGTCTGCACTGCTGCCCAGGTGGAACCGGCGTGGAGAACTCATCATGAGAGCAATGGCCAAACCATAGCAGGAAGAAAATAGGTTTGTGAGCAAAGCGAAGCCCTGGGCCTGAGCTAGAGTCAACAATGTCTGCTTTGTTGGACTGATCACTGGGATTACAGGTGTGCCTTATGCAAATTGGTTTTAGATAAAAATCTGACATATAAAATAGATAAACTATTTTATGAATGCTAGGCGGTGCATGGAGCACTGGGTTTGGAATCAGGAAGACCCTGGGATGCAGATTGATAATTCAATTCAATTCATAGTCCTAGACTTGCTTAGGGAACTGAGAAATGAAATGACTTCTCTGCAGTGTTAATTTGGCCAGAGGCAAGCCTGGAACCCAGGTTTTCCTGACTCTAGGTCTATATTAGGCTATACAGCCTCTTCTAAGGTCATGACAGGATTTTCAAAACTGAGAGCTATTTGGGGGGCAGCTGGGTAGCTCAGTGGATTGAGAGTCAGGCCTAGAGACGGGAGGTCCTGGGTTCAAATCTGGCCTCAGACACTTCCCAGCCGTGTGACCCTGGGCAAGTCACTTGACCCCCATTGCCTAGCCCTTACCACTCTTCTGCCTTGGAGCCAATACACAGTAGTGACTCCAAGACGGAAGGAAAGGGTTTAAAAAAAAAAAACAATGAGAGCTATTTGTTTTTTACTTTTGTATTCCAAATGCCCAGCTTAAAAAGTCCTTGTCAATTTGCTGATTGGTGTCTTAACTTCCTACTGGACTGTAAGCTCCAGAAGGGCAGCTGAGCATTGTTGCATTGTGCATTAAATTTTTAATAAGTTTTTTAAAGTGTATAACAGTTTCTTTTTTTTTTTTTTTAACCCTTACCTTTTGTCTTGGAGTTAATACCATGTATTGGCTCCAAGGCAGAAGAGTGGTAAGAGCTAGGGAATGGGGGTCAAGTGACTTGCCCAGGGTCACACAGCTGGGTAGTGTCTGACGCCAGATATAACAGAGTTTCTAACTAAACTTTGAAACCCTGAAGGGCAGGAATCTGCCAATGTGGTCCTTAGTACCTCAGTACCTAGGACAGCGCATGTGAGATGGCTAATCACTACCTCTGATTCTCAACTTCTTTCCCAGCTCTTAAGAGATCTTACTTAAGACTATAGTAAAAGTCTCTAAATCACTCTTCTTGCTCTAATATTTCCCTTCTCCAAGTCATATTACAAAGAGCTGCCAAAACAACAGGTTGTGACCCTCCTCAGCTCAAAAGCCATTAATGACTCTCCAGTGCCTACTGGATAAAGCCAACTCTTTGGCTGACATGAACTCTGCCCCCTCCCTTGCCTCCTTCTCTCTGTCTCTGTCTGTCTGTCTGTCTCATCCACTCAGATTCTTTAACTGTGTTTATCTTCACACATTTGACTCTCCAATGGCCTGTTTCTTGTTCTGCTATTTTTTTCTCTGCATCTTTAATATTTAATTTCCAGTGCCTGGAATTTACTTCCCCTCCATTCCTGCTGAAATCTCAATCCATTTTCAAGACACAGATGAAATGCCATCTTCTTCATGAAGCCTCCCCTGATACTCCCCCATTAAAAATACTTTTCCTCCTGAAAATTCTCCATTTCATGAATACCTTTATAATACACCAAGGATCATACATTGAATACTGAAAATACATTGAAAACCTAGCCCAGCCCCATCATTTCATAGATGAGAAACCTGAATCCCAGAGAAGCCCAATGACTTGTCTAAGATCTGACAGGAAACAAGTGGCAGAACTGAGATTGGAACCCCGATCCTCTGACCCCTCAGGCTGCCTAGTTTTCATGGTATTGTTCTTATGCAGCAGTATTTGGTATTCTAATCATCTCTCTTATGTATATCTTTATTTAGGTCTAATGTTGACAACTTTATCTCTGTCTTCAAAGACCTTAAAGTCTGTTAGGGGAAGGAGGCTCAGAGGGCTCAATATTAATAGAATTAGTGAAAAAAAAAGAATGAGTGGATGGAAATTTCAGAGAAATACATTCTAGCCCACTGGCTGGCAGGAAGTATTTTCTAACCATTAGGATTGTCCCAAAGCAGAATGGGCTCTTTCTCAGGAATTTATGAGCTCATAGTCACTAGATGTCTTCAAAAAGAATTTGGGATGAGGGTGCAGCTAGATGCCTCAGTGGACTGAGAGCCAGACCTAGAGGTGGGAGGTCCTAGGTTCAAATCTGGTCTCAGACACTTCTCAGCTGTGTGACCCTGGACAAGTCACTTAACCCCCATTGTCTAGCCTTTACTACTCTTCTACCTTAGAACCAATACACAGTATTGATTCTAAGATGGAAGGTAAGTTTTAAAAAATGGGATAAAAATGTTCTAAATCACTATTGAATGGAGAAATGCAAATTAAAACAACGCTAAGATACTATTTCATACCTATCAGATTGGCTAATACAAGAGAAAGGGAAAATAAGAGATACTGGAGATGTGGAAAAATAGGGATGCCTATGTTCTGTTGGTGGAGATGTGAACCGATTAGACCATTCTGGAGAGTAGTTTGGCAGGAGTCCAATGGGCTCTAAAACTGTGTGTGCCTTTTTACCTAAATATAGCAGTACTAGGTTTGCACCCCAAAGAAATCAAAAAAGAAAATTACCTATAATACCAAAACACTGATAATAGTTTTTTTTTGTGGTGGTAAAAAATTAGAAATTGAGAGGATGTCCATCAATTGGGGAATGGCTGAACAAATTCTAAAATATGATTGTGAGGGAACACTATTGTGCTGTAAGACATGATGAAGGGAATAGTTTCTGAGAAACCTGGAAAGACTTATGTGAACTGTTGCAAAGTGAAGTGAGCAGAACCAGGAGAACAATGTGTACAGTAACAGCAATATTATATGACAATCAACTGTGAATGGCTTAGCTATTCTCAGCAATACAATGGTCCAAGACAACTGCAAAGGATTCAAGATGAAAAATGCTGTCTAACTTCACAATTACAGCTGTCCGAAAGTGGAATGGATGAGCACAGGAAGTAATGAGTTCCCTATCATCATCAGAGGCATACCTAGCACTGAACACAGCAAATTCCAGAAAGATTTGTCAAATGAATGAATATTTGTTCACTGTCTAGGCAGCTCCCTGCCAACCAGTTCTTCAGCCTTTCCCTCACCCTTTTGCTCCTTTCAGAAATTCTTCTTGAGTGAAAACACAGAAGAAAAACAATTGCTTGAACACATGAGTTGATGGGGATATTATTGGGGATGAAGACACTAAACGATAACTCTAGTGCAACTATCAATAATATGGAATCAGGTCTTAAACAATGATACATGTAAAACCCAGTGGAATTGTGCGTTGGCTACAGGGTGGGGTGGTGGGATTTGGGGGAGAGGGAAAGAACATGAATCGTGTAACTATGGGAAAATATTCAAAACAAAATAAAAATTAAACATAAAAGAAATTCTCCTCTTGACATACCAACCCTTAACAGCTCTTCTTTTTTCCCCCTTTCCTCCAACTGCCCTAGTCTAGCTCCAATCTCTCATTTATATTATTATATATGTATTATCTCATTTGATCTTCACAACAGTCCTGAGAGGGAGGCACTTTTATTATCCCCATTTTATACATTGTGACATAGAGACTAGACATTTCAAAGGTGAAATGATTAGTTTAGGGTCATAAGATTACAGGATCATAGACTCTAGACTATTGAGTGCAACCCTCTCATTTTATGAATAAGGAAATAATTGAGGCATGGAGAATTTAACTAGCATCAAACAGCTAATATCTGAGGAAAGACTCAAACTCAGGTCTTCTTAACTCCAAGACCAGTGCTCTAAGACCCATTGTGTATCCAGGCTGCCCAAGTATTAGCAAAGCTTTCAATGGGAAGAGGGATCAGATTTGTTCTGTTTGGCCTTTGAAAAGAGAATCTGGAAAAATGGAGGGAAATTGCAGAGGGGTAAGTTTTAGATTCGTGTAGGGTAAAAGCTTTCACTCTCCAGAAGTAGAAATGGATGGCCTCCATGGATTCACTTTTACCTCTTGGTTACTTTGCAAAGGGGTGTCTTGTTCAGATCCTCCAGGTTAAATGGAGAATCAGGAAAGGCTTCACAAAGGAGGTGACCCTTGAGCTGAGCTTTGAAGGAAACTAGGAATTCTAGGAGGGAGAGCATTCCAGGTATGCCAGTCAGGCTGTGCAAAAATCCGGTGAGGAGGAGAGAAAAGGTAGAGCTCCTCAAAGGTCCAGGTTAGATTTCTTTGCCCCTCACATTGCTCCATAAAATGAGGGCCATAACATGTGGTAGAATGGAAAGAGCATTGGACTCCTTGGGATGAGGTGTGTCTGATCCCATTTCATCCATTGAAATGACAAAAGTAGATGTAATCCACAAGTAGATTCCTTGTCCTGGATTAATAGGGGAGCTTCTGATCAGGGTGGTGAGCTGACAGGATAAGACAGGATAAGGATCTCCACTTCTTACTTCCCTCTTCCCTAACCTCAGCTTCTCTTCTACTGAATTGGATCTGAAAGACCAGCCTAGGGCATAAAGTGGCCTCTTGGCCAGGGTTGTTGGAAGAGGAGTTCTTGGTCTCTCTTCTCAGTCCAGGTGAAGAGAGGGGAGTTTGTTATCTGGGGCAGAATGAGGGTCATGGGAATTAGAGCTAGATGATAACTTGAGGTTCACTCAGTCCAGTACCTTAATTTTACATAGGAGAAAATTGAGGCCCAAGAGAGGAAGCCATTTGTCTATTCTCAGAGGTTCCTTGCGACTCTGACCTGCTCTCCTTCTGGTCAAGTCCTTTAGCCCTTGAAGAAAGCTGATGAGATGGGCAGGATAGACTCCCAACTTGGGTTCTTTATTAGTAGAATTCATTTATTTATTTATGGAGACTCTCTCTCTCTCTCTCTCCATCTGTCTATCCCTCTATCCATTTATCTATCTGTCTGTCTGTCTATCTATCCATCTGTCTGTTCATCTATCCCTCTATCTACCCCTCTATCCCTCTGTCTATCCTATCTATCTATCTATCTATCNTCTAGCTATGTCTGTCCATCCATCTATGTATGTATGTATGTATGTGTGTATGTATGTATTTATCTATGGTATCTATCCATCTACCTGTCTCACTCTCGCTCTCTCTTTATCTATCTGTGCAGAGTCCAGAGGGCTGGATACCAATGTTCCTATCAAACTGCTTGGTTTCTCTGCACCCCGGGAGGCTAGGTAGAGGGTAGGGGACCCTGGTAGCCCAGGCATGGACACCCCCCCCCCCTTACTACAGCTAAACGTGAGAGCAAGCCTAACGTTATGCTTACTCTTACCACAAGAGGTCGCCCTGCACCACCCAGATTAAATGATCCAGCCCGGTCTGTGCTATCTGCCGCTTCCTTTGGTGATAAGGAATTTCAGGGATACCTTTCTGTCCATCCCTAGACATCTGAGGTCCTAAGGGCCTCTTTCTGGGTCCATTTCCCCCAGTCAGGGCCCCATGTCCTGGACTAGTCCCAACCCTCCCCACCTCCCCATCAAAACATAGAGCATCATTTAAACTCAATTCCACACTTTTTTGGGCAGTGTTATTGGGGGTGTGGGGGTGGGGTGAGTCCTGGTTCTAGATTCAGAGGACCAGGGTTCAAATCTAGGTGCTTCCTTCTAATGTGACCTTGGACAAGTCATTTAACTTTTTTGGTTTCCTCATCAAAAAATGGAGGAGTGGGAATGACAGTAAGAAGCATCAGAATTTCTATAGTATTTTAAGTGCTTTGCAAATATTATCTCATTTGATCACAGCAACCCTGGGAGATAGATGCTATTATTATCCCTACTTCACCCCATGAGGTCATTGGTCCTCTTCATAAATGAAGGACGGGGCAGCTAGGTGATTCAGTGGATAGAGTGCAAGGCCTGGAGATCAGAGGTCCTGGGTTCAAGTGTGGTCTCAGACACTTTCTTAGCTGTGTGACTCTGGGCTTAACCCCAATTTCCTAGCCCCTAGCTCTTTTGCCTTGGAACCAATGCATAGTATAGATTCTAAGGCAGAAGGTAAGGGTTAAAAAAAAAGAACGACAAACAACAACAGCATCCTCATTTTAGGGGTGAGGAAACTGAGGCAACCAGCAGGTAAGTGACTTGTCCAGGGTCACAGAGTTCAGAGATAGAGTCAAACTTCAGACCCAAGGCTTCAACATTCTTCTCCTTAAACTGAGCTGCCTCTGATAATTATAACACCTCAGTGTGAATGCTTTCGGGCTTCTCTTTGGGGGTCTCTGTAAGGAATCCAATCTTCAACTCCCCAAGGCTTTGGGATGGAGAGAGAAATTCCACAGCCCCTCACCCAAGGGAACATAGGCCCTGCTGGGCTCTGGGTTCTTTTGCTAGGAGCTGCCTCAGGGCCATGCCTAGAGAAGGCCTGGCTGCCTATCCTGACCCAAGTCTGAAAGGTCAAGTCTCTCTCAGCCCTGGGGGCTCCCATGTATGGCTCTATCAGAATCAAGTTGGCCCACTGCCTCTTGGCATCCATTTGTGCTCACTGCCCACTCTCCTGGAGCTTGATGAGCCTCCAGGGTGTTTCTGTGCCATGGCTGGGCAGCCTGGTGGAGGGGAGCACACCTTGGCCCAGTTTTATTCCTTAGACCTGGTCCTGAGGGCCCCACTGAGGCTCCAAGGGGCTAGAAGGCAAGCTCAGGCTCTCATCACCACAGCGAGAGCCTCCTGCATCCGGAGAGCAGGAAGCTGGCTCAAGCCTTTCCCCACTGCAATCTGCTATGTGCCCCCCTGGCTGCCCAACGAGCTTTCTTCAGTGTAGATCTGAGCATATTCACCTCAGTTAAATGCCAGTTTCCCATTATTTCTAGGGTCAAATTGAAATCCTTCTGTTTGATATTTAAAGTCCTTCCCAACCAGCCTTTCCAGCCTCAGCCTCTAGCCCAGGTGACTTTCTTTCTGCTCCCCAGTTATATCAATATATCTCCCCCCTGAGCCTTAGCACGCAGTGGGTCCCCTATGTCTGGAATGCTTTCCTTCCTCATCTCCTCTTCTAAGAAGCCTTCGTTTCCTTGAACTCTCAGCTGATGTACCATTTTCTCAAACCACATCTTTCCTGATCCCACCTAGAAAAGACCTCCTAGCTCTGGCCTTCCCTGTTCTAAGCTCCCTTCCAGACCTGCTCTTCTCTCTTCCAGCTTTGATTAGAACCTTCTCTGCTAGGAGGCCCTTCCTAGCTCTGACATTCTGTTCTCAGTTCCCCTGAAGCCTGACATTTCTCTGCTAAAGTCTTCTCTAGATAATAAAAAAGGGGGAAGAACCTACTTGTACAGAAATATTTAAAACAGCCCTTTGTGTGTGGCAAAGAATTGGAAACTAAAGGGATGTCCCTCAACTTGATGGACTACCATTGTGCTATAAGGAACGAGCAGCAGGATGATTTCAGAAAGAGCTGGAAAGACCTACAAGAACTGATGCAGAGCGAAATGAGCAGAACCAGGAGAACATGGTACACAGTAACTGCAATATTGGACAATGATTATCTGTGACTACTCTCAGCAGTGCAATGGTCTGGGACAAGCCTGGAGGAATTGGGGCAGGGAATGCTCTCTACCTCCAGAGAAAGATCTGTTGGAGTCCTCTTTCACATCAGTGTTGCAGTGGTTTTATTTGGGGGGTTTGGTTATGTATGACTTTGCTCTTACAAGGATGACCAATATGGAAGTGGGTTTTGCATGACAATAAAAAATAAACAACACCCCCTCTAGTATTGACATTTTCTCATTGGCAGACAATGCTTAATTATTCACAAAATTGACTCTTGTGATGGGATTTCAGGCATTGTATGAGCAGGTTGGGGGAACTTCTGAATGATTTGGGGCTTCCTGGAATCCTTCAACATATCACATCGTGGGCAGCTACCTACTGTGCCTATGGATAAGCCTATGGATAAGAGCCAGTCCTCAGGTTCCTAAAATGTTGTTGCTATTGTTACTCATCAGTGTCCAATGCTCGATGACCCCATTTGGGGTTTTCTTGGCAGAAATACTGGAATGGTTTGCCATTTCCTTTTCCAGCTCATTTTACAGATGAGGAAACTGAGGCAAACGGAGTGAAGTGACTTACCCAGGGTTGCACAGATAGTGTTGGAGGACAGATTTGAACTCAGATCTCTCTGGCTCCAGGCCTGTTACTCTATGCACTGTACCACCTAGCTGACCTCTGAGGCTAATTTATCTCAAATATGGCCACAGTTGTTGCATGTTGTCTCTCCCATTACAGTGTGAGCTCCTCAAGGGTAGGGGCTATTTTTGACTTTCTTTGTATTCCCAGCACTTGGCATAGGGTCTGGCACAGAGTGAGTATTTAACAAATGCTCATTGTTCATTAAATGACCAGAACCCAAGTTTTTTTGTTCCTAAATCTGCCTCTCTTCTCTGTCCCTCCGCCTTCTGTGAAGATGTCAACAGCCGAACCTTCGAATCACAGAATTCTAGAATTGGGAAGGACTCTTGAGATCACCTAATTTGACCTCTCTGGAAAATGATTTATCTCTACAAAAGAGCCAACAGTCAGCCCTTTGCCTCTCCCCTCTCCACTCTAAATCCCACCCAACTAACAGAGTTGGAGGTCTGGCCACGCCCCTCCTCAAGAAGCTTGAGTGGCTCCCTGTCACCTCCAGAATAAAGTATAAGTGCTTCCTTTTGGCATTTAGCTCCATGATTTGGCTCCAATTTCTCTCCAGATCGGTCTTACATACTCTACATGGATTCTCCACATTCTAGCCAAATTGGCCAACTCACTTCCCATTCACAACATTTCTGTGCTTTTGCTCAGGCCGTCCCCCGCCCCAGCCCTGGAACACTCTTTTTCATCTTACTTTGGCTCAAGTTGTTTATGCCCTCCTCTCCCCGATTCCTTTGTCAACTCCTCCAAGGAAGGGAATGTTTTATTTCTGCCACTTATTTCCAGAACCCAACGAGGAGCCTCAGCCATGGCAGATGCTGCTCCATGAATGCTGCCTGAATTCTGAGGCTAAAGGAAGTGACATCCATGATTTCTGGGATGGTGGAGGGAGTGCTAGCTGGAGTGAGCCCTGACCTTGGCACCAAGCAAGATCTAGGCTGGAATCTCAGCTCCTAAATTTATTAACTGTGCCTCCTCATCAGAGGTAAATCCCAGGGGTCCAGATCATTTTTTTCTGAGCCTGGTTCCTCCCCTGTAAAGTGGGGAGGGTGGCTAGGTGATGTGGTGGATAGAGTGCTGGGATTGGAGTCAGGAAGATTTGAATTCAAATCTGAACTCAGATACTTCCTGCCTGTGTGACCTGGACAAGCCACATTGCTCTGTTTGCCTCAGTTTCATCATCTGTAAAAATCAACCGGAGAAGGTAACAACCACCTCAGTATCCTTGTCAAGAAAACCTCAAATGGGGTATTGAAGAGTTGAAGATGACTGAGTAACGCTAGTGGGGAGGTCTATACTCATGCTGCTCCCCCCCAAAGTATTATGGAGACCTTAAAGTGTTTGGACTAAGTGATCCCTGAGATCCTTTCTAGATATGCCATTTTATGGGCCTAGATAGTGAGCATAGAGACATTTTTGAAAGCTTTCTATGGCCCCTTCCAACAAATGTCTTGAGGCAAGAAAAACAAAGACTGCATACCTAGCTGCTTAAATTATTATACCTGGGGGAGCTGGATGGCTCAGTGGATTGAGAGCCAAGAGAAGGGAAGTCCTGGGTTCAAATTTGATCTCAGGCACTTCCTAGTTGTGTGAACCTGGGCAAGTCACTTAACCCCCATTGCCTAGCCCTTACCACTCTTCTGCCTTAGAACCAATACACAGTATTGACTGAAAGGTTTAATTAAGAAAAAAAAATGTCCTAAGGAATGGGGCATTGTGGGGTAGTGGAAGGGAGGGGAGGAGAAGGGAAGGGTTTTAAAAAAAAATAAATGAAGTATTATACTACAAAGGTTCCAAAACTGACTTTCTGGGATTGGAAAGTCATCCAAAGAGTGGCTTCCAGTGACTTAATCTAGAGTGATTGATTGGTAGATCTCCAAGCCAGGTAGAGTGTGGCCCAGCTCCACAAATCCATTTCCTTCGGCACATGAGCTGACAGCTGCTGCCACACATACCCCTCCCTCATGGGGCATCCCAGAGAAGTGAGGAGCACAGACACATATAGTCGTGTTGAGAACAGCCTGGTTCCACTCCTGTTGACACCCGATAATTTGGGGTATTGTCCCCCTCTACCCTTATCATCCAAGCCTAAGGATCTGAGGAAGTCAAGAGGGATTTTTCACTGGGAAAAGTTTGGGGAACCCTAAATCTACCCTATCACAGGCATTATAGAAAAAAACATTAGCTCTTTCCGGCGTCCTTTGTAGAAATGCCAAAGATGCTTTAAAAACCCAGAATTCTTTCCCCCCCCACCCAGTTCTGCTTATTTATTCCACTTTGCATCAGTTCATGTAGGCCTTTCCAGCTTTTTCTGAAATTATCCTGCTTATCATTCCTTATAGCATAATAGTTTCCAGAACCAACATATTTCATAATGAGTTCAGCCATTCCCCAATTGATGAGCTTCCCCTCAATTTCCAATTCTTTGCCACTTCAAAAAAGAGCTGCTATAAATGTTTTTTGGTACTAACAGCTCCTTTCCCAGTGTTTTGCCACATCCCTCCAACATTCATCACTTTCTTTTACTGTCATATTCTCCAATGTAATAGGTGTGAGGTGGTATCTCAGCATTGTTTTATTTTGTATTTCTCTAATCAGTAGTGAAAAATCCAGAGTTCTGAAGGTCTTTCGAGGAGAAAAGGGATTTGATTTGCTCTGGGAGGCTTCAGAGTCCAATAGGACCAGTGAGGGGAAAAGCATAGGGATCACTCCTTCTGCTCAGTGGAAGGAAGGCCTTCCTAACATTGGGCTTTCTATAACCTGGTATCTTCATGGAGATGTCATAGGTATTTAGCAAATTGGCATTAAGGCAACAACATTAAGCACTATGCAGAGCGCATAGCTTCAAAGCAAGGCAAAAACACCCTGTGAGGACAAGAAGATTGTAGAAGGTTCTGGAGTGGAAGGATGTCTTGGGCTAGATAGACTCTAATAAGCCTTCCAAATCTCCATCTTTTTTAGATTAAAATATGCCATATGAGGCAGTTAGGTGGTAGAGTAGAGTTAGGAAGACCTGAGTTCAAATCCAGCCTCAGCTACTTAACTGTGTAACCCTGGGCAAGTCCTTTCACCCTGTTTGTCTCAGTTTCCTCATCTATAAAATGAACTAGAGAAGAAAATGGCAAACTACTCCAGAATCTTTGCCAGGAAAACCCCAAATGGGGTCATGAAGAGTCAGACATAACTAAACAACCAAATTGCCCAAAATGCATTCACCCTGTTTATGCTAGGGTCAAACAAATATTAAGTGGGAGGGCCAAAATTTGAAGCCTGGTGAATGGCTTCCAAATCTAGTGCTTTTTCTATACAGTTTCTGGTTATTCTCAGGAAAGGCCCAAGAGGAGTGACTTCCCCAACCATAGGCCTGAAGAATAACCTCTGGCATGGGTGAGGCTGGTCAGAAAGTAAAAACTCAGATTTGTACCAAGACCAGGGAGAAACCCAGCTCTATCCTTCTGGTTAACAATGCTTGAATCTTCTTCCAGGAAATGTCCTAGAGCAGTGATGATGAACCTTTTAGAGACCGAGTGCCCAAACTGCAACCCTCGCACTGCATATGAGCCCCCGGCTTGACCCCAGACAGGGAAGGGAGGAAGCACTCCCATTGGGCTGCTGGGCAGTGGGGTGGGGCATGGGAGAAACGTCCTCAGGAGTGGAGATGGGGACATGGCCCTAGAGCAACCACTCCCTTTGTCCCACCCTAGTTACACCAGGGAAGCCATCATTGACTCCCACTTTCTTGGTGCTGATGGTAGGAGGAGACAGTGAGCTTTTCTGTACCCTCACAGAGGCCTAAGAGAAGACCAGTTCCTGGATCTCTCTCTTCCTCTGATGCAATAGTTTCTTAGCAACTGTCTCTAAGTGATATTTTCCATTGCCCCAGATTCTGACAACATGCAAACCTTCCCTCTCAAACAGGACCAGAGGCCTCTGTAATCACGTTGTGGGGTTGGCCATGATTCACTGACAAAAGCCCCATGGAAGCTGCCAGATCTCTATACCTCATAGGCACTAAGGGTGCTGGGGGAGGGGTGTGTTGTATGGCCTTAAGATGGACAAAGATGAGAACGTCTTCAGAGGGCTGGCTTATGGGAGAGGGACGAGCCCTGTTCTGCTTGGTTCTAGAAGACAGAATGAGGAACAATGGCAGCAAGTTGGCAAAAGGCCCATTTAGACTGTAAGGAAAATACTCCTTCAGTATGAAAGGTGTCCCAAAGCTGAACATTCTGCCTCAGGAGGTGGTGGGTCCCCACCGCTGTGGGGGTCATCAAGCAGAGGTTGGAGGTCCACCTGTTGGGGACTCTTGTTAAAGTCTGAGTTGGGCTTGGGAGGACATTAAAGACCCCTCCAACTAGAAGACCCTGTGATTCTGTATGTCCGGTGATGAATCAGAACAGGGCCTTGGACATAGCAGGTGTCAAGAAGTTTGTTGAACTGAATTAGACAGGAACATTGAAGTGGGGTGTTCCTTTGCTAGATGAGGGGATAGAGGCAGAAATCTCCTGTGACTTCCAACCTGGGAAGTTAGGAAACATGATGAGGGTGATGGAGTCATGGACAAGAAGTTCATGTAAAACAAAAAAAAAAAAAACTAGGGATCCTAGTGGCCTGCAAGCACAGAATTACTCAGTGTAGGGATCTGGGAGCCCATAATGCTAATTCAATCTCAGAACCCATTTTTGGAACCAGGGAGATGTCCAACTCACTGCCCTCTGCTCTAGCCAGACCACACCTGGAGCACCAAGTTCAGTTCTGGGAAGAGGAATGACCAGCAGGGAGAATCAACTGGCCAACCTGAGAAGGGGTCTGGAGGCCCTGCCACATGAGGATCAGATGCAGGAACTGGGCATGTTTTAGCACGGAGAATAGATGACTTAGGAGGACAAGATTCTCCTAAGTACCTGAAGGGCTCTGCAGGGGGATTCGTCTTGTCTTGGCCCTAGAGTTGCAAAGAAGGGCTATATCATTCCCCAACTGAAAAATGCTCAAAGAATATGAACAGGCAGTTCTCGGAGGAAGAAATTAAAATAATCCATAGTCATATGAAACAGTGCTCCAAATCACTATCGATTAGAGAAATACAAATTAAAATAACTCTGAGTCACTACCTCACACCCACCAGATTGGCTACCCTGACCAAAAAGGGAAGTGATAAATGTTGGAGGGGATATAGGAAAATTGGGACACAGTACACTGTGGAAGAACTGTGAACTTATACAGCCATTCTGGAGAGCAATATGGAACCAGACTAGGCATAAAACTAGGCTTACTCTTTGACTCAGCAACCCCAAAGAGATCAGAGATAAGGGAAAAGGAACTACCTTCAACCAAATATTTTTAGCAGCTCTTTTTTGTGGTGGCAAAGAATTGGGAACTGAGGGTTTGTCTATCAACTGGGGAGTGCATGAACAAGTGATTTTTTTGTTATGTGTACGATATGTACCTTCTACCATGACATAAGCAATATGAATATATCCATTACATGAAAGTATGGTTATAATCTACATCAACCTATTCATTGCTGGGGTGGGAGTTGGGAGAGAGAAAATCTGAATGTTAAAATATCAAAAAAACAGGGGGCAGCTGAGTGGCTCAGTGGATTGAGAGCCAGTCCCAGAGACAGGATGTCCTAGATAAAAATCTAGCCTCAGACACTTCCTAGCCAAGTGACCCTGGGCAAGTCACAACCCCCATTGCCTAGCCCTGACTGCTCTTCTGCTTTGGAACCAATATATAGCATTGATTCTAAGACAGAAGGTAAATGTTTAAAAAAATCAAAAAACAATTTTCAAAAAGTATTTCTCGATCTTGCTGAAAAAAGACGAGCTATATAACTCAATATCATATTACTATTAATTCAAACTTGTATTTTTAAAAAAATTTCCTAAAAAGAAGCCATGTGCATAGTGGGTAGAAAATCAACTTTGGACCCAGGAGGACCTGTGTTTGAGTTCTAACTTCTGCCATATCCTGGTTATGTGACCCTGAGAAGGTCACTTAACTTCCAAGTGCTCTAGGCAACTTTCTAAGAAGGTAAGTTGTAGGGAAGCTGTCAACCTGCCTTGGTGGAGGGAGTTTCCTCACCTGGGACTTGCCTATCACAATACATTTACAGATCCAGTCTTGAGCCCTGTCCCATTCACAGGTATTACAGGCTGCCTTTGGAAGTGCAGCAACTTGTCCCTAAAAGTCTTCAAATGGAGGTTGGATGACTTATGGGTGGTTCAGTGGAGTCAGGAGGACCTGGGTTCAGGTCTGGTCTCAGACACTTCCTCCTTGTGTGACCCTAAGCAAGTCACTTAACCTCCATTGCCTAGCCCATGCCCTTCTGTCTTAGCGTTGCTACTAGGACAGAAAGTAAAAGTTAAGGGGAAAAAAAAGGAAAAATGAGGGGATGCTTCATGATTTTTGGCGAGGCAGTCAAGTTGAGATGAGCACCGAGATTCCTTTCAACTGAGACTCCACAGTCCTTTGAAATTTTGGAACCTTTCCCACCAATATCTGCCTAAAAGTCCTGAAAGGGTGCCTCGTAATAATTGTCTGATTGAATAGAACTTCTGTGGTACCTTTGAACTCCGAGTCTCAGAATTTTTCTTGTTCTCAGAGAACAAAGCTTTCCAGCTCAGTCACTCCTCCTGAGGGCCAATGGCTTTGTGGGGCCTCGTTTCCAGGGTGGAGGGGCCCCTGCTTTGTGAGCGGCGGAGTACAAAGCCACCCTTTTTCATGGTGGGGAGCAGAAAGCAGCTGAAATGGGATTCTGATGGCCTTTGTCTCTCCTCTTCAAAAATGACATGAAATATTCACCGTGAGATTCCTCTTTTCAGACAGTTGAGGTGAAATGCCAGAGTCAGAGAGGTTCAAAGGCATCCTAAATGGGAGCTCGCCATATCCCTCGCTGCTCTGACACCAGAGATTTCTTCCCTTTATTTCCTCTTCCCTTTTTATTATCCCCATACTTACAGAGGCTGAGAATTTGGTCCCTGGTATGCCTCAGTTTCTTCCCCTGTAAGATAAACTGGAGAAGGAAATAGCAAACCACTCCAGTATCTTAGCTATGTGACCCTGGACAGGTCATTTAACCCTGTTGCTTCAGTTTCCTTATCTATGAGTTGGAGAAGGAAAAGGCAAACCACTCTAGGATCTTTACCAAGAAAACCCCAAATGGGGGAAAAGAATTAGATACAACAAAAAAAAATAAGCTTGAACAAATCCCTTGTCTATAGCTGAAGTTCAGTTCTCTCTTGTCTGTTTGGAACACCAAGCTATTCTCCCAGGCTGCCCTGGGAAGCTGCCCCCGAGGGGTGGGATCATTTGGGCCAAGACCCATGACTCATGTCCCCAACCGAGCCTGCTGACTCCACTTGGGGTGACTCAGTCCCTGTACTCTGGGATGGAAAGTCTTTTCACACCAGTCATGCAGGCTGATGGGCACAGCAGTGGCAGCAGCTGTGATGGATGGGAAAGTATTTTCTCCTCACCCTGCTGAGGATAGACAGAGAAGTTGGGCACCAGGGCCTGAGATGGATCGAGTGAGCAGAGACCAAGAGCTGGTGAGATCTCTGCTTTTCTAAACCCGGGCACAACTTCATCAAGTGGAAATGCTGAAGATCCAGGCAGAAAGTTGCAAAGGGCAAACTCTAGTCTCAGTTAAAAGCACTGACTGGCAGTGTAGACTTCTGGTGAGGTTTCTCTTCTACATTATCGAGACTTCTTGTATTGCCCACTAGTAGGGCAGGGACCTGTCTATTTAAAGCAGGGATTTTTGTGTTCTGGATCCCTTTGTGAAGCCACTGGATCTCTTCTCAGAACCTTGTTGATAAATGCATAAAATACATTTGTTGTTCAGTTGTTTTCAGTTCTGCCTGACTCTTTGACTCCATTTGGGATTTTCTTGACAGAGTTACTGGAATGGTTTGCTCTTTCCTTCTCTGGCTCATTTTACAGATGAGGAAACTGAGGCAAACAGGATAAAATGATTTGCCCCCCCAGTCACACAGCTAGGATGTATCCAAGGCTAGATTTGAAACTCAGGAAGAAGAGTCCTCCTGACTCCAGGCCTGGCACTCTATCTACTGTGCCACATGGCTGCCCCATAAAATAAAAGGATTTTGTTATTTTATTATTTTAAAAAATCCCTTACCTTCTGCCTTAGTATCAATACTAAGAGTTGGTTCCAGAGCAGAAGAGTGGTAAGCATTAGGCAATGGGGTTAGGTGACCAGTCCACGATCACACAAAATTAGGAAGTATCTGAAGTTGAATTTGAATCCAGGACTTCCTTTCTCTAGGCCTGGCTTTCTACCCACTGTCAAGACAGTGATGACTCCTATGCTGATGTGTCCCTCAGCTAAAGAGAATCCAAATACACCCGAGGCCAATACATCCTCCGGGCAAAGAACACTGGCTGCTCCCCCTACCCTGACCCCATAGGCTGGCTAGACCTTGCTGGACATTAATCACTGGGAAGGGGAGGCTATTAATTATGCACTTGGAGGAAAGGAGTGCTTGAAGGGGGAAGAGGTGGCAGCAGCCTGACTCCACGGGGTAGAGCAGTGGACACGGGTGGGCTCAGATGCTTACAGGCTGTGTGACTCTGGACAAGTCACCTAATGTGCCAGCCTCACTGTTGTCTGTAAAATGGGAATAATGATGGCATCTTCTTTATAGGTTGTAAGAATCAAATGAGATAACCTACATGAAGCTTTGCAAACCCTAGAGAGCTTTAGAAATGGTGGTTGTTATGAGCTTGGGCGGGAGTCAGGATTATTTTTCAGGCTTCCACAGGTTGGGTGCAGGGCTCTGCCCAGCAGGTGTTCACCTAATGCTTATTATATAAATCGAGGAAGGCTCCCTTCCCATTTCAGAAGCCCAATCCTCCCCATGGAGAGAGCTCTGTTCTGATGGGCCCATGAGAGCCTCCCTCCAATCTGATCTGGCAGGTTGGACACCAATGAAATGGAGGCCCAAGGTTGCTACAAGCCCACCTAGAAGCGATGGGATCCTAGCTTTAGAAGTGAAAGGGTGTTAGAGAACATTTGGTCCAACCCTCCACTTTACAGATGGGGAACTGAGACCAAAGGAAGGCAATGACACTCTCCAAGGTACCCAGGGAGCATCAGAGATGGGATTTGAATCCGGTTCAACAAACATAGACCAAGTCCCTAATGTGTGTGACCCCATGTGCTGGGAGTGTAGGGGAGACAGAGATCAGTGAATCTGGTCCCTGCCCATGGGAAGGGGCTGAGGTCCTAACCTAGCACAAGCCAAGAACAAACTTATGGAACACTAAGTGAGGGGCAGTTTGTGAGCAGGACAGAGGCTGGGAGGCCCCAGTAGGGAGGGAGAAGGTTTGGCTGAGTAGAAACTTCCTGGAGGAGTGAAGATTTGGGCTGGGCCCTGAGGGATGACCAGGGAGATGTTAACTGGAGGAGGGCTGGGGGAAAGATTTTAGGCCAAGAATGCAATGAGAGCAAAGGCAGACGTCAGAGGTTGGGGAATGAGCATGGAGGATGGCATGTGCACTGGCAAATGACAAGGGATGGGGTAGGAGAAAGCCTGGAGAGAGAGGGTGAGGCAGTGGGGCAGGGCCTTCTCCATCAATCTAAGCTTGTACCTTATCTGGTGGGTGATGGGGAGCCACTGAAGGTCTAAAAGGAGGGGATGAGATGACTGGAGCTGGGGGTATGGGATGGAATGCAGAGGAAGGACTATGTCCAGGCTAGGAAACCAGGGAAGTGGCTCTTCTGATTTTCCAGGGAAGATGGGATGAAGGCCTGGAGGATGGTGGGGGCAGAAGGAATGAACTGGAAGAACTAGTTAAGAGAGGGGTTTGGGAGTCGGTGTCACATGTGACAAAAGAGGGAGAGAACATGGAGGGGATCAGGGATCTGAGATGGACCAGGGCAGCATTCACAGAAATGGGGCAGGAGGAGATGCAGGGATATTTCAGGGACTGTCTCAGATGCTCCTATTTCTGCCATGGAAGAAGGCTCAGATGCCCAAGACCAAAGCTTTGCTATCCCCTGCAGCCCACTCTTCCCTTGAGATACCGCAGCGTGGGAGAAGTTATTCTGGTTGGAGATGACCCTGGGTTACAGGATAATGGTCTCTGCCCAGACGCCTCAGCTAGCTGAAGGATCGTCTTGGGCCCATCACGTTTATAACATACCTCACTCAGCTTCAGGGGCATAGAGATTAGAATCTGTTTCTGGTAACTTTAATTGTAAAAACCAAAAACATTCATATAAATAAAACGGTTGTGTAAAATACATTTAGGTTTCTCTTTCTACTAAATCCCCTCTCCAACCCACACTCAAAAAAATCACATAGAAAACCCAAGACAGAGAAATAAGTAGTACAAATATACAGGGTCCCTGATGACTAAGTAACTAGCAGCCTTGGGGGCCCCTGGGGAAGCAGGTCTTGTAAGGGAGGGCGATCTAGGCCGCTCACCTAGCACTAAACCTGGCACCCCCTCCAAGCAGGCCCTGTGATGACTTGGGAGGTTTTCCAGCCCTCTTGCCAGTGGCTACAGAGGTGTAAAAAAGCGGAACTGGCTTCCTGGCAGGAGATGAGAAGAGGAGGAGAAAGGCTGGAAAGTTGGGGAGGCTGCTTCTGCCACCAGTCTATTTAAGATGCAGTGGGTAAGTAAACTCTGAGGTCAAGTGGGGAGTTCCTGCTATTTCCCCACTTCTTGGGAGGCCAAAAGGAAGGTAATCATTTGTCCCCTTCCCCCCAGAGGAGAGATTCAGTTTTTTGGCCAACTGAATATGGCCACTCAAGATGAGGGGAAGAGCTCCTTCCTTGTGGTGCCAGTAGACAGGGGTGGCCCAAGGGCCACTGCTTGGAGGGACTTTGTGGAACCTCTTGAAAGGCTATGGGAAGAGAAGCTCTGAGGGGCCAAGGGCAGCACGGGGCCCTCCTCCCTTTCCAACTTGCTAAGGGTCCAATCTGGGGGATCTTTCCAAGAGGAAAGTCTCCCCTCATCCACCTGCCCCAGAGCCCGCTGCCCCCTGATATCCCAACTCTTGGAGTGAGACGGTAGGAAAACCGGGGTCAGACATTTAAACACACATGCACACAGGTGCCTGGGCAAGTGCGCACACGCACACACACACACACACATACACACACACACGCACACATGATGTACACACATAAAAAAGAAAAGACCCCACATTTCCCTTCCAAAGCCAGGGCCTGCCTGAGGCTGCCCCACCCCTGGTGAAAGCTGGAGGGATGGGGAGGGGGGTACAGGGGGCAGGGGGGGGCCTGTGTCAGGAGCATTTCCAGACACACACGGCCAGGGTGCCCCCAAAGTATAGGTACAGCAGATTCTTCACCTCGTGGGTAATCTCAAAGCCGAAGCCTTCACCAATCACCACGTGCCAGGATGAACCAAACTTCTTGTCCATGGTCTCCTTGATCATCTTGGCAGCACTCTGCAAAAGACAAGGCCAGGGTCAGGGGCTGGCACACTTGGGGAGCAGGTGGGCCAGCGGGACAGCACGGGTGGCCCCGAGATACAGTTCACAGTTTCTTCGGTGGAGTGACAGGGGGCAGGGTATCTGCATCAGAACCATGTATCATCAGGAGAACTCCTATTTCTAGCTTGATTTTGAAGTTACAAAGTACCTTCCTTTAAAACTGGTGATATTTGGGCAACTGAGTGGCTTGGCGGATACAACCAGGCCTAGAGGCAGGTAATCCTGGGTTCAAATTTGACCTCAGACACTTCCTATCTGTGTGACACTGGACAAGTCATTTAACTCCTACTCCCTAGCCCTTACCACTCTTCTGTCTTGGAAACAATACTCAGTATCAATTCCAAGATGGAAGGTAAGGGTTTAAAAACAAAAAACTGGTGATATCACTGGAACAAATATTCTTATCACCATTTTACAGATGAGGAAAGGGAGATTCAGACAAGTGGAGAAGCTGTGCCTCTAGTCTCAGTGGGTCTGACTTGAAGTCCAGCATTCCTTCCCCTGAGGCCCAGCACTCAGGGGTATGCTGTTGGTGGGAGTCAGTATGACAGACTGTTTGACCTTTGGAGTCAGGAGTCCTGGGCTGGAATGTCTCCTCTGAGGCTGTGGAGTCAGTCCCTGAACCTTTCTGAAGTTTGGTATGCTCATGTGTCCAATGGGGGCTGGCATGTACCAACGACCCTGCCTGGGTTGTCCCAGGGTGTGTTATAGCCCTTCTCTTGCATGGAAATACCTATTATCATGCTGATGCTAGGGAGCTCTTGCCAGAGGCAGGGGACCATACCTGTCCTGTGGATTGCTGGTCAGGCCCAGACTGTTCCAACCCTATGTTCCTAGAGGGCCTCAGCAGGACCCTGTATGTACATGGACAGGGCTGGTTCTCCCTGGGACCTTTCTTTTCATAGCAGCCACCCACCCTGGGGCTTGGGACCCTGCTCCCCAAATGTTCTCTAGGGCTGGGCCAGGGACAAAGGAGCCACAATCACTATCCCCCACTAGGGCTGGCATTGCAAAGTCTTTGCTGACATGGCCTGAACTTCTCTAAGAAAAGCCTGAATCCCAAAAGCCCTCTTAGCAAGAGCCCAGGTCACAATCAGAGCCTCTCTCCCTTCCTGTGTCAAACTTCCCTGGAACTGGCTGCTTCTGCCACAGGCCAGGCAAGGTCAGGGTCCCTGTCTGCACTCGATTACAGGGCGACTGCTTCATCTGTGGCTATAACTGAGGGCCCACAGGTACCTCGTTGTTGTTGGAGTATTTCTCACAGGCGGTGACACATAACTCCATGGTCTCCACTCTCATCTCCTCTGGCATGTCTGAGTGCTGGGAGAGAAAGCAAGGACAAACAGAGAAGGCTCAGCACAAGATAATGCTACCTTCTGCCAGGTAGCCAAGGCCCAACAACTGTTATTGAACTCAAGAAGAAGGTTGGTTTATCAGCAAATCTGAGCACTATAGGGGAGAGAAGGCCCCACAGTTTGTGTACAGAGATGATGCAGGTGTCCCTGGATCAGTATGGCATGAGAAAGGCTAAGCACTGCCATGGTGGGGAAGCTGAGGCACAGAGGGGTTTCCTGACTTGCCGAGGGTCACAGCCAGCAGAGCCAGGACCCAACCCAAGCAAGCCCAGGGCTCTTCACATTCTAATCAGCCCAGAAGTTAGAGAGCACACCAGCATCTCACATGACCTCAGTGAACATCTGAATCATGTACCAGAGCTGAAGGAAGACACTTTGAGCTCTGAGAGGATCCCTGGAGACTAAGAGAGGAGGTCCTGGAAGGTTGTTTCCAAAAGTCCCTTCTCCAAGGCAGAGTTCCTTTCTCATTCCCTACCAGAACTTACTCTGATCAGAGGGAAGGTTTGTAGTCTCTTATAATCTGCATCGTCTTTCTTCCCTTCTTCTCCCATGATCTTTCCACTGTGAGCAGCTGAGGAAAGAGGAGCACTCCTGAGGAGGTGCTAATGGTAGCAATTAGGGAGAGCCAGGAAGGCCAAGGAGGCAGGCCCAGATGTCTCAGTGATGGGAGAAAATGCTCCCCCACAGGGGATGTTGCTGAAAACAGGAAAAACCAGAACAAGGAAAGTTGATTTTAAAACCACAAATTAGAAAGGTCACAGAAACTATCTGATCCCCCCCTCCCCACACCTCCGTTTTAACGCCTCCACTGTCCCTTCCCAAATGGCCAACTTGTCTGCAGATTGGAGGATGAGTCAACATGAGATGCTGAGACCTCGGGAAGAACATACTGATATGATTGCTGTGAGCCCACGCTCTCACGAGGGAGACAGAGCCTGATCGCATGCCAACAATACTCTAAGCTCAGTCTAGGTGACGATATTAGACGATTCATCAAGTAACAAACAAGTATGGGCCAACAGCCTACAGTGTGCCGGGCACCATGACTCTTCTTGTGAGTAAAGAAGAGCAGCAGCCGAGCAGGCTCTTCCCACCTCTACTGCTTCCCTCTGAGTAATGGGAAGGCTGAGGCCCAACTAGCTCATTGGCAAACACTTCAGAGTGCCTTCGAAGAGTTCTTTACCCTCTAGTCTAATTGGACAAAAAGGACAGAAGTATGGGCTGTAGGCCTGGCTCCACAGTGTGATTCTAGCTTCACCCTGCTCCCTTACCCCCTCTGCTCCTTTATTAGTAAGGTAGGGATAATAATACCTTAAGATGAGGGTGAAATGAAGTAATGTATGTGAAAAGATTTCACCAACTTTAAGGCACTACATACATGGAATACTGGCAGGCAAGAGACCCGAGTTCTACTTCTGGCCCTGCCACTGATCCAACTGGGAGGCCTTGGGAAAGTCACTTCTGGGCCTCATTTTTCTCATCTGAAAAGAGAGGGAGCTTGACTAGATGCCTCTACATAATCCCATGGTCAGGAGTGGCAGCAGCAGCAATAGTATTTATTGAAATGTCTGATAATGAATGGTACATTCAACATTTCTTTGAGCAGAATGGCCTGTGTCTTCTCTATCTTCGTTAGAAATACTTCCAATAATTTGGCAGATTCTTTTCCATAAATTCACTGGTATTGCTCTTAGGTGTTTTACAGTAACAAATCCTGGTAAACTGACATATACATGGAATTTTATGATTACAAAGAAATTGATGTTCCAGGCCTTAAAAAAAGTCTTCTCTTCCTATCCCATCCAGCTACTCTCCAGCCCATCTCTGTCCTCACCTTCATTGCTACACTCCTTAAAAAGGTTATCCATATTGGGTGCTTCCATTTCCTCACCCCTCATGCTCCAATGTTTCTCCACCTGGTATTCTCCCCCAATACTGCACTGAAGCCCCTCCCTCTCCCAAAGGTTACCAGTGATTTCCCCATCAGCAGATCCAATGGCCCTTTTCAGGCTCTATCTTCCTTGGTTTCTGCAGAATTGCTAAACCGCCCCCTGCTACTAAATGCCCTCTCCTCTGATTCATTCATTCACATTCAACATTGATTGAGCACTTACTCTTTGTCAGGTTCTCCTTCTCTAAGTGCTTCTTTTCCCCATCCTTGGCTCACCGCTTCCCTTCTCCCCTTCCTAGGCCCTCTTTTCTCTATACTCTCCTCTGGCAAATGCTCTCTTGGCTTCAGGGACCACCATTATATACATGATCTCTCAAATTCTATCTGCAGCCTTTCTAAGCTCTAGACCTAAACTCCTGCCTAAACTCTATCTGTAGATCAGCTGACCAAAGAGCACTTCAGACACAGTCATCTGTCCACCATTTCTGCCTGAGGCACAGCTATCTGCTGTCACATCCACACTTGAAACCTGAGTGTTCTCTTTCTCTCACCTTACCCAGACAGGCCTGTCAATTTTTCCTGCACATGTTTCTGGCATCGGCCCTCTCTACTCTATTCCCAATTCCAACTTTCACCCAGCTGGCCCAAAGCAGCAGCTAAGGGCTCTCTCTGCTTCTAGGCTTTTCCTCCAATGCAGCTTTAGTTACAGCTTTGATACTAATCTTTCCTAATCATGATTCTTGTCACATCATTCTGTTCCAATGGCTTTCTGCTGCTTCCTGAATAAGGCTCAAGGTCCTTCATTCAGCATTCCAAGATCTTTGGAGATCTGTCCACCTAACTCCCCTCCATGCACTATGATCCAGGCAAGCTTTGTGTCCTAGGACATCACCTATATTTTCCTACTTTGGAGGTTTTGTTCTGGTCCCCATAATTTTCAGATCTACCCTTCTCCTCTTTATCTGCTGAAATAAAAAAAACCATCATGAAGTGTTCTTTAATCCTGCATCAAAATCAGTCTTTCCTCTGAGACCTTATATGATCTTATGTGTTGGATTGGATGGTGGCTACGTATCCCTCAAGTCAGGAGGACTCCAGGTTCAGACCCAACTTCAGACATTTAGCCACTATGTGGTTCTGGGTAGGTTAATTAATCTCTGTGTTTCTGTTTCTTTAGCTATAAAATGATGAAGTTGAACCTGGTGGACTCTATGGTTCCCTTCCAATTCCAGGATCTGGGGAGCTAATGATTTTTCCAGTTTGGGTATCCCTTCCATCATGCAAGCTACAATCCCTCTGCAACTTGGCAGATATTCCTTGAAACCTGTCCAGTTCGTGTCAGAGTTTGTATTCTGGGAGTATCCCCAGTACCATCAGTCAGAGGTCTCTGGGGGTAGGGCAGGATTGTTAAGTATCCTTTGTCTATCCTGACTAGATTGATAGCCTAGCTAAATCATAGTCCTCCAGACAGGAGGCCTTTGATAGAGATCTTCTGCTCTGAGGCCCAGCCCTTCTGATTATCTACTGACTCTCCAGTTCCAGGGGCCCAAGCCCTTCTACTTCACTCCTTCTAGCCTCATCTTCTGGGTTCTTCTATCTACTCCACTCCTTCCTTTCCTGTCCCCCCTCTCTTCTTTACAAACCTCCTTTAGGGGCTGTTTTCCCTCATTAGAATATAAGCTTCTTGAGGCCAGGAACTCTCTGTCTTGTTTATTTGAATTTGTATCCCAAGTACTTTGCACTTAGTAAGTTTGTTTCTCTCTCTCCCTCTCTCTCCCTCTCTCTCTCTCTCTCTCTCTCTCTCTCTCTCTCTCTCTCTCTCTCTCTCTCTCTCTCTCTCTCTTTCCCTCTCCCTCT
>NC_058134.1:215881978-215897522 GCF_016433145.1 Gracilinanus agilis | reverse complement strand
CAGGGGCGGACACGGCCGCGGGGCGCCCTCCCCCAGCCCCCCGGGGCCGCCCTCACCTGCTCCCGCCGCCGCCGGGCCCCCAGCGCCGCCGTCGCCGCCTCCCTTGCGTTGTCAAGGAGGGAAACAAGATTGTCTTAGCAACCGGCACAGGAAGTCCCGCCCTCGAAAAGGCGCCTCGGCGGAGGCTGGAATGATGATTGGCGTCTGGCGCTGTCCATCAAGAGGAAAGGGCCTCGACATTAAGCCAGAGCCTCCGAAGGAGGGAAAGGGGCGGGGTTTCGCTTAGAGCTGCCCGGGACGCGCCTGAGGAACTGGGCGATAAATCAACAACTTCCACCAACTTCGACGGTCCTTTGTTCAGAGCGTTCAGTGCGCAGGCGCGGAAGGAAAGCCTGCCTAGATCTGACCCTAGGGGGAAGTTACTGCTGGTTTCCTGCTCCTAGTCCTGGTAAGGACTTGTTTCCAATTCCTGGCTGTTTTATGTGCTAGCTTAGAAGCCCTTTGCAAATGGCTTCAGCTTTGTGGCCACTCTCAGTTTCCCCATCTGTAAAATGGGCATCTCGCCCAGGTGGCCCTTAAAGGTGAGTGCAGGTCTGTCCGGTGTTCTTTCGTTCGGTGAATGGGCTTCCCATCCAACTGAACCTCAGGGCACTGACATTACATTTCTTTGTCCTGTTGGTTTTTCTTCTATGGATGGCTAACATATGGTCTCATTGAGAAGACCCTGTAGTGAGACATAGTCAACACCATGACGTGTGACACTTCCTAGCTATGTGACCCTGGGCAAGTCACTCCAACCTATTGGCCTCAGTTTCCCCATCTTTCAAATGAGCCGGAGAAGGAAATGGCCAGCCACTCCAGTATCTTTGCCAAGAAAACCCCAAATGTATTATAATGAAGAGTCAGGACTGAAAAACAACAACAAAGTATAACTTATCCTACACATATGAGCAGTTATTGCTGGCCAGTGTGAAAGTTTAGACACATACTATAGGTCTGGGAATCTTATATAAGTCTTGCTCTTTACTCGGATACTGGCACTTCAGCCACTGCCATGGAGACCACTGGCATTCCTCACAAGGATATGGATAACAGTTAGTGTGTTTAAAGCACTTTAAGTGTCACAAAGCACTTTATATCTATTAATTATCTCAGGAGGATTTTTAGATTTCCCCATCACTGAGGAGCTGTCATGGATGATTTCTTGGCAGAGGTCATAGGATCATAGCTTTAGAACTGAAAGGAACCTGAAAGGTCATCTAGTTATATTTACAGGTAAAGAAACTGAAGCCCAAGAAAATTGAGGTTACACAGGTCAGCAGCATCAGAAATGGGATTTGAATTCCATGTCCTCCAACTTGAGTTCAGTTTCTTTCTAGTGCTACACTGCTTTGTCTGTGTCCTCATAACTGTATTCTCCTTTTGCTTGTTTGTTTTTGAACCTTTACTCTCTGTCTTAGAATTGATTACTGAATACTGGTTCCAAGGTAGAAGAGTGGCAAGAAACTAGGCAGTGGGAATTAAGTGGCTCGCCCAGGGTCACACAGCTAGAGTGTGTCTGAGGCCAGATTTGAACCTTTCATCTCTTAGGCCTGGCTCTCTATTCACTGAACCTGCCCCTAGAATCATCTTCCTTAGAACATTCCTCTCTCTCTAGAGTCAACTCATTCTGTAGGTTCTCAGGCTATGAGATCCTATATCTATCCTTCCCTTGAATTTTTGAAATCTGTTTTTACAGAGTCTAGTTATGTATTGGATTACGTCCAGTCTGTACCCCTCTCTTCATCAGTTCCAATCAATAGATAGAAAGCATTTATTGGGCACTTATTGTGTACTAAGCATTGGAAATACAAAGATAAAAATGAGCTAGTCTCTGCTCCCATCAAGCTTGCATTCCCTAGATAGTGTCTTTCACCCAAGGTGTCCCTCCCTTCTACTTTGCCCAGGTCAACATCAAGTCCAGAATAGCAGATGTCACCATCAAATCCTTCAAACTTCTGAAGGATGGAATTATCACTAAAACAAATTGAGAAAATCCTTACTTTCTCTGCTTTAGCACACATACAGAGAGCTCCAGAGAATGTCCAGATAAAGTCCTCCATTACAATGCTACCCTGCAGCAGACTTCCAGGTTAAAATGGTGGCAGAGTAGTAGCAGCTGCTTAACCTCTCCTGACCCACACAGAAAGGACTCCTCAAGAGGACATAAAAACAAATCCAGACGAATGAAGGGACAACAGGGTGCAGCATTGAAGGTACATGGGATCGGGGCATTTCCATGCTATAAGGGGGTGAAATAGCTCTCACTAAAACGCGAGCTGAGCAACCCCCTTCCCCCCCCCACACCACCTACAGTGCCAAAGCCAGTGCACAAGAGTTAGAGCAAGTTTGGGGCATTCATTAAGTTCTTGGCAGCTACCTGGGATCACCAGGGCCTGCTCCTGAGAACATCAAGACTTAGGACCCCAAGAGGCTAAAGAACACGTGGACTTTGAACACAGACTTTGAGCGCAGGCACAGACCTTGGGTGGGGACCCAGTGCAGAGGGGTGCATGACTGTGGAAGCAGTGCCCTGAGACTGTTAAAGGAATTTCGGACAGAGGAGCCAGCAAGGGGACTACCAGGTAGCTTGACCCTGAGAACAACTAGACTTGAGACCTTAGGAACCTAAAGAGTATAGACAGACCCTGGGCACGAGGATAAAGCTGAGAGGGTGCATGCTGCTGTGACTCAGACCAAAGCTGCTCCACAGCTCGATAAGATAGGCAGAGAGCCTGTCTGCCTCACCCAGACTTCTGACTGAGAAAGAAATAATAATAATAGCAAGCCGGGCACAAGAACCTCAAAAGAAAAAGATCAAGAAGAACTCTTTAACACTCGACAACTTTTACACAGAAAAAATACAGACAACAGAGTAAACAGCAGAGGAGAACAAACAAGTAATCACATCCAAACCTTCCCAAAAAAATGAAAACTGGTCACAAGCTCTTGAAGAGTTCAAATCTGAGATCATGAAGATGGAAGAGATTTGGTGAGAGATGTGGGAAATAGCTCAAAATGAAATTAACAGGTTAAAAGACAGAAACTCCCAATTGGAGAAAGATGCCCCCAAATCAAAAGAATTGATAAGCAAATTGGAGACCAGAATCAAACAGCAGGAAAACAGGATAGAGATAGACCAAATCAAAAAGGAAAATCAAAAGATTATAGCAGAAAACCAGGCTCTAAAGACCAGAATTGGGCAAGAAGAAGCCACTGATCTCTCAAGACAGCAAGAACTAATAAAACAAAGTCAAAAGACTGATAAAATAGAAGGAAACATGAAATATC
This sequence comes from Gracilinanus agilis, assembly GCF_016433145.1. Taxonomy (NCBI): domain Eukaryota; kingdom Metazoa; phylum Chordata; class Mammalia; order Didelphimorphia; family Didelphidae; genus Gracilinanus; species Gracilinanus agilis. The sequence continues at coordinate 215,894,192 of NC_058134.1, read as the reverse complement.
TCACTGAGAAACTGACAGATCAAGAAAACAGATCTAGAAGAGACAATTTGAGAATCATTGGTCTTCCTGAAAAAGCAGAAATTAATAGAAATTTGAACCCCATACTACAAGAAATTATGTAACAATGCTACCCTGCCTCCTTGCCAGCTTGGTGATCAGCTGGCAGATCTCAAGATCCAATTATTCCCTCAGATGGGCAGACTATAAGATGTTCAGTCTCTCCCTCCTTTGGCTTTCATCCAAATACTCCCTGTGATCCTTCTCTCCTTCCATTTGATGGATTTTTGCCAAGGACTCTCCTTTATCTAATCTTTTCCTTTTTAATAACATCTATCCTTCTATCCAGGGCCTCTGGAGCTTGTCATTCCCTTATTAGAGTTTCTTTTTTGTTCTTGTTTCTGCACTAGGACTCTTTTTACAATGTTAATACTTCCATGTGGGGGGATTCAGACTAAATCTCCCTAAGGTAATAATGACTCCTTTCTTCTTTAGTAGAGCACACTTAGATTTCTAGCACCATTTGGTTAGGGAATGGGACCAGTACAGAGTACTGAAGGGAGAAGAATAATTTAGAGAAAGGGGGAGGCTGAGAGGACTCAGGACATATCAGGCATAAAGGAGTTGAAATTTGAGTTAAAATGAATCAAAGGTCATGGCTCCCTTCTTTCCTGGGATGAGTTTAGGCGTCTTTAACAGAAACATCGGATTTATGAGAGAAGAGGTGGTCAAACAATGAATGTGCTGTCTGGGTTTCCTGAACTGCTTTTTCATCTAAATTAGAATGGAAGGATCTCCAGGTAGATAAGGGACATACTGAAATGAAAGGGATGTTAAACAGATGATGTTAATATAATTTTTTTTAAGAAGGGGGTAATAATGTCACTCTCCTCCTTCTTGGTTAGACCCATTGGGAGGATTACATTCAGTTTTGAGAGTTCCTTTGGACTCTCAAGAAATTGACAAAGGTGGGTGATTATTCTGATGAGAAGGACCAGACCATGCCACCATGCCATCGAAGGAGGGCGGATGTTTGGCCTGGAGAAGAATAGACTTTGGTGGGGTGGATTTGATAGTTTCCTTAAAATGACTGAAAGCCTTCCAGGTGGAAGAAGGTTAGACTTGCTCTGCCTGGCCCCAGAGGACAGAATGAAAATGAGATGAGTTGAAATTGCAAGAGGGCAGATTTGAGGCAAAAGGTGTTAAGTGACTTGCCCAGAATTGCAAAGCTAGTAAGTTGCTGAGGATCAATTTGGACTCAACTAACTCCAAGCCCAGCCACTCTGTTCACTGTGCCACCTTGATGCTCCACAAAGATGTGAATGGTGGTTTAATGTTTTATTTTGTTTGATTCCTCGAGGTTTAATGAAATGCTTTCCAACAGTTAGAGCAGTAGAAAAAGGGAACAGGTTGCCTTATGTATAACTACTGGTTAAGGAATTCCTGCAAAGATAGGAATGGGACAAAATGTATGCTAATTTATTGATTGCTCCTTTCTGAAATCATAGGGTCAGTGGAGCCTGGCTCTAGAGCAGAAAGAGAGAACCCACTTAATTGAACTCCCTCATTTACAGATGAGGAAACCGAGACTCAAGGGGATCCAGTGACTTTCTCAAGATCACAAAAGTAGCAAATATTAAAAGCAGAATTTGAACCTACATCCTCCAAATTAAATCCAGAGCCAGGGTTCTTTCCTCTGTCTCATATAACTCTTGAGATTTGATGGTAGAGTTTGGGGCCCACTTCTTTAAACCCAGATCAAAGGGGGAAAGGCAGCAGGATCCTCCAGGGCTGCTGTTGACTTTGAATTTGGCTTCCTTAGTTAGGACTTTTGTCTTTTATCTTTCCCCCTCCCGAGGGGAGCCCCAAGCCCTCTAGTAGTGCCTTTTTACTCTGCAGTGACAAGCCACAGGACGCAATGGAAAGAGCAGCTAGTTTGCATCAAGAATCAATCAACTGAGAGGCAACTAGATGGTTCAATGAAATGAGAGCCAGGCTCAGAAATTGGGGATCCTGAATTCAAATCTGGAATCAAACTGTCTAGGCGTGTGACCCTGGGCAAGTCCCTTAATCCCCATTGCCTAGTCTTTACCATTCTTCTGCCTTGGAACCAACAATACATGGTATTGATTCTAAGATGGAAGGCAAGGGTAAAAACTGACTCTGGGTCACAGACGTGGGTGGCTTGAGCCAATAAGTGTAAGAAAAGGGACATAAGTGCTTCAGGACTCAAGCTAGATCCAGCCACGTGCCTGGGTGTAGAATAGGTACTCCCCAATTCTCGTGGACCTCGCTAAGCAGCATCTCAATAATACTTTGTGTAGTCCCCTATTTCTGGGCTGTTCTCCCTTCTCACCTTTACCTTCTAAAAGTGCAGCTCTCTTCATGAAGGTTCCCTCCACTCCCACCGCTAGCTGTTAATATACTCCCTCCCTCAAATTATCCTGGATTTGTTTCATATAGACTTGTGTAGCTGAATATTAAAACTAATCTCGTTCCAGGTAGGATGAGGCTCAAGGATCTAACCACATGAATACTGGGAGGTGTGGTCCAAAGTAGATAGTGCTGATTCCTCCCACCTGGAGAGAGATTATTGAGAGAGATGGTGGAGTAGAAGGCAGGGTGTATCAGTTGGAGAAGAAACAAGGGAGCTAGAGAAGGACCGGGTATGTGTTTTAAATGGGTACTAAGCCCAACTCAGGGCCATGTTGGTGAACCTATGGCATGGGCACCAGAGGGGGCTACTCCCCCCACGCCTTTGAGGGTATTTCTCCCATCACCTGCCCCTCCCTCCCCTGTCTGGGGTAAGGAGGCGGCTCAGGGCAGTGTGAGGGTTGGGTACTCTGTCTCTAAGAGGTTCGCCATCATTGACCCGAGTATTGAAAAGATGACCTGAAGCCCCGAGCTCTCCATTTATTCAGACCCCCAAGAATGGGAGTGGCTGAGTCCAAGGCAGCGGAGCAGGTGCTAACCTAAGATGAGAAAGGTGGGGATGTGCCTCAGCTCCATGCCACCACTCCCCAACCTCTTTGTAGTGACGGCAAGCGTTTGTGCCAGCATTTCTCTATTAAATTGAGGATAATTCCTGATAATTTGGATAGTATTTTAAAAACTGGATTACTTTGGTTAAGATCTACCCTTTAAAATTTTTTAAATTAAGAATGTTTTTCCATGGTTAAATGATTCGTATTCCTTCTCCCCCCTCCCCCACGTAGCCAATGAGTAATTCAGTTGGGTTTTACACGTACCATTGAAGATCTACCCTTTTTAAGTGCTTTTGATTCATGTGTGTATGTGTGTGCTTGATGGTCATACATGGAACAAAGTTGATATGGGAGGGGCAAGAGAAAGAGGAGATGAGAGATGAGGGAGGTGGAGGGAAAGAGAGAAGGACAGAGAAAGGGAGGGAAGGGGAGAGAGGGAAGAAAGGTAAATAGATGGGGGAGGGGATTGTATTCTTTGTCTAGAGCAGTGATGGGCAAACTGGGGGGGGGCAGATGCGGCCCCCTGAAATGTTCTAGCTGGCCTGGGGACATTATTTCTGATCTGACCAATACAATGAATGGATACAATACAATGAAACTTTGAAAGAGTTGCCTTAGAAACAGACTGACAGATGAGCATTTCCTTTCCTTTGGCCCCCTCTTTAAAGAGTTTGCTCATTGCTGGGCTAGACTATTGGGATGGTAAGGGGGTAGAGCTTCATACCATAGGCTGACTGGGAGCTTGAGTGATATGAGGGAGAATCTCAATGATTCTCCTACAGATATTTTCAAGATGGTCCAGGAGTCTTTCTGTCTAGAATGAGCTTGGCAGCCATCATGCATGGTGAGGGTAATGGGCAGCTCCACTCTGCCTTCCTTCTAGATGGGGTACGTGATGAAGCTTCCCAACTCCCAGAACCCTTGGGTGACGTTCCATATCCTGGCTCTCCTGTTGCCTATCTTTTTCACTTTAAGCAAGTCACTTTCCCTCTCTATGCCTTAGTTTCCTCATCTGTAATGGGACTAGAATTGTTTATACTAGGTGGTGGTGTGGCAGATGGTGCTTGTAGCATTTTGCCCTGAAGTACCGCCCTTTTCCCACACATCTAATGGTCCTAGACTAAAGTCTATGAGGGCAGCCTGCTGTGGTGAAACTGGGCTTCAAAGCCTTGGGTTCAAGTCTTGATGCTGACATTTAACAGTTGTATAGACTGAAAGCTTCTTGAGGGCAGGAACTGGGTCAAGTCTATGAAGTCTTTCTTGATTCTCCCTACTGCCGTCTCTCCTCTTCTTCCCACAGTGCTTTTTTTTTTTTAACTTTACTTTCTACCTTAGAATCAATACTGAAGCCACAGTTCTTAACTGTGTGTGTGTGTGTGTTATGAACTCCTTGGGTAGACAGGTGAAACTTTTAGGTTAATCCTCAGGATAACAATTTTAAGTAATTGAAGGAAATATTAAATTTTAGTTGCAGATTAATGAAAAGAAAGCTGTAATTTCCGCCCCCCATGCAAGTTTATAAACCTTGTGAAATCTCTCCATAGAACTGTAATGAGGAATAAGTCAAAGTAGGTAAGTGTAAAACTTAGAAAAGTATATTTGAAAATGCAAGCTTGAGTTAAACATTCTAAGGGCTTTTGGAATGTGGCAGACAGGGCACAGAGCTTTTGAACTCTGGGACAGTTGGGGGGTTTGCCACTGGTGGAGGAGCTTGTGCCCTGATCTCACTGGAGAAACCCCACTTGAGGAACTACAAAATAGGTCTGGATCAACAACTTTGGAGGGTGGACCTCCAGGCCTGTGACAGCCTATTGGAGTGACCCAGTGGAGTTAGTAGACTGGGCCAACATCCTGGACCCTGGGACAGCAAAGAACATCATTGGAGCAAGTAGTGAGACCCCCAAACCCTGTCAAGCTTGTATTTAGTTTGGTATAGTGTAGTATAAGTTTTATCTTTCCTGCCCTGATTTCCTGGACCACCTAAATCCCTGTTTCTACCCTCCAGTAGCTGTTAAGAATAGTTTGCCCCATTTCCCATTTGCCCCACCTTATTTTATTATTAAAATCCTTTAATGCTGCTTTTTACTGTCTTAATATAACCCCAAAGGACTCACAAAAAGTTAATTAGTTTCCCTGGCTAAGTTGAGTGTTTAACTGTCACACCAAGTATTCCTTCTCCCCCCATTCCCCTATTTCAGCCGCCCCCTGTTCTGAGGCTATCAGATGTAGAGGAGGTGATGGCTTACATTGGTAGGAGTTTGCTCACCTGAGAGTTCTCTATACCAATGAAATCTCAGGTCCAGTCCCTATTCCTATATGCATTTATTTATTTATCTATTTATCTATCTATCTATCTATCTATCTATCTATCTATCTATCTATCTATCTATCTATTTATTTATTTATTTATTCATTCATTCATTCATTCGTTTGTTTGTTTGTTTGTTTATTTAAACCCTTGTACTTCGGTGTATTGTCTCATAGGTGGAAGATTGGTAAGGGTGGGCAATGGGGGTCAAGTGACTTGCCCAGGGTCACACAGCTGGGAAGTGGCTGAGGCCAGGTTTGAACCTAGGACCTCCTGTCTCTAGGCCTGACTCTCACTCCACTGAGCTACCCAGCTGCCCCCCTATATGTATTTATATTGTCTCACTCAATAGAGTGTGAGCTCCTTGAGGATGGGGATTGTTTTATTTTTCAGCTTTGTATCCTCAGCATGTGGCACATAGTAGGTGCTAACTAAATATTTGTTGATAAGCGTTATTCACCTTCCCATTCCCAGTCTGGAGCCCGAGGCATTGCACACAGTAGGTCTTTAATAAATGTTTGTTGTTAGTGAATTTTCCCAAATAATGAAGGTGATAGTCCTGAGAGGAGGGGCAGGCAGGGCAGTAGGGCATTTGCCTCCTCTGCCACCATCCTGAGAGATGGTCCTCCCTCCCAGCCCCACGCCCTGGAAAGAAGAGTCAAGAAATAAACATCATGTTTATTTTCAACAATCGGATTTACCCAAAAAAGAACCACATGTTAATAAATATGGCATAGCTCATACGCACGCACACACACAGCACACACACACACGTTGCAGCTCGTGTCACAGATGTACAAAATGGGGCAGTGGGAGGGGGTCAGGAAAGTTAAAGAGCAGCTTGGAGGAGCCGGGGGGGTGGGGGGGGGTGGGAGTGGTCTTAATGATGGGGCACGAGGATCACAGTGTTGCACAGCTCAAACACAATTGTCTCACAGGCCAAGACCCACAGGTGGTGCCTGTGTCAGACACCTCCCAGTGGGGGTGTCTTGGGATGGGGTGAGTAGAGTCACACTCAAGGAAGGGTGTGGGGTCTGGGAGGAGCCAGGGGGCAGCAGGTAGGAGAGGGCAGGACATAGGAGGAATCATCTAGGACATGGAGAGAGCTTAGGAACATCAAGAGGACTAGGTTTGGGGGCAATAAATTCATGGTTTTTGGAGATTAAAGCCTTCTCTTTTTCCCTCGCCCCACCTTGGGGACCTGAACCTCCCAGAGAAGCTGGAAATTTGGGCCTTTGACCCACCTGATCCTGAACGTCACAGAGAGATCAAGGCAGAGCCCACCAACCTGGCTACTTTCCTGTCTGCCTGTGACATAAGGCCCCACAGGGAGAGGAGCCCTCATGCTGGCCCAAAAGAGGACTTGAGAGAGTGGGGGTGTAAGAGATGAAGGGGAAAATGGGCTTAGATTAGGGGGACAGCACTAGTGATGGGCCAGGACCAGTCCCTTCTCTTTTTTTTTAAGCCCTTATTTTCTTTCTTAGTAACAATTCTAAGATGGAAAGGCAAGGGCTTAGCAACAGAGACACAGTCAGGAAGTATCTGAGGCCAGTTTTGAACCCAAGCCTTCCTGACTCCAGGCCTAGCTCTCTGGTCAGATGCCCCCAGATCTTTCTCTTTCTGGAAGGGTCTGAGATCTTCCTACTTCCTTCAGGTCTACTACAGGGCCAACCCTGGAATGAACCATCGTAATACCTGCCATCTTCTTCCTGAATCCAATCCTGTTGGGAAGTATGAGGAGCCTACCTTGGAATTAGCCACCCCACTTTGTAAAGCTTTTCCAGAACACTTGTGCATCTTATTCCATTTCCTTCTTTCCCACTTCAAGCCTATGGTGGGGATGGGCCAGAGACAGAAACCATACCATGTTAATAGTCACAATAATTCATTTTTGGACTGCAGCCTCACCCTTTTACCTAACTCCAATCCACAGGATGTTTGAGCTGGCAGTGTTCAAGTCTTTTTCCACTCTTAAACCATTGAGGGCAGGCATTGTCTCCCTTTTGTCCCTGTCTCCTCAGTATCCAGCACCCAGCAGACTTTTAATAAGCACTTGTGGACTGCTGGGTAGTTGGAATTCTGTAGTATCCTCCAGGATATAACCTCCTTCCCTGTTTGCTCTGCCCTAGGACACAGAAATGGAAGAAAACTTTGGGGACTAATAGGATTCAGAGCTGGAAGAATCATGGTGATATCAGAGGAGATATGGAAAGGATCTTACTTCAGTGAGCATTTATCTAGTGCATGTTACATGGCCAGGCTCTCAAAGTGACAAAGATCAACATTAAAGAGCCCCCTTTGCTCTCAAGAAACGGACATTCTTCACTTAGCCCAAACCCTATAAACTTACAACTTATAACCTGGGGAAACCAAGACTCAGAGGGATCAGCTGACTTGCCCAAGGTCATATAGGTAGTAAGTAGCAGAGCTGGGATTTGAATCCTTTACTCCAAATTCATTCTTTCTTCCACTGTAGTGAGTATAAAAGGCTACACTAGACAGTAATGGTAGCAAGTCATCCCTAAGCAGGAATCTGAGGGACTGGATCCTTAGAGAACTCACCTTCCTGGACTGAAAGGCACAGATGGAGACACTGAGAAAAGGGGAGGCATTTGGAGTACCAGCCAAGGCCCTAATCTGACCTACCCCAGACTTTAAATTTCTCTTGGGTTTCTTTTCCATCCTTCTCTGGGAAGCTGCACTAGCAGCTGGGGATTCAGCCAGGAGGAGTGAGGACCAGGCACTGCCTGACCCGTTGTCTTGGTAACAAGGCTGAAGCCTTGAGCATTACTTGATTTAACTGGCTATGGCTAATGGCAGACATGACAGTTCTGAGATATCACCCCTAGACCCTCCCTCTCTTCCATATAAGATTGTCAAAAAGCCTTTATCTTTAAAGAAGGGGGAGGGAAAAACCATTCTCTAGACACCCAACTTATGAATTCTGCTATCACCATGGCAACAAGACATGGCATTATTGATAGAGCTCTTGACCCAGAGCTCTTCCTGATGTCATCCGCCGTTACCAGGGCAACTCAGACCTCTGCTGATTCTGGCTGAATTACAACCACATCACCAGGTCTTTGGGGAAGATGGCTGTAATCGAGTGGTAGAGGAAGGAGGAAAGGAATGTTTTCTGCTCTTGAAATTCAAATGTGCCAGTGGGGAAGGGCCTGTGGACCCAGAGAAACTTGGAGGAAGGATACTTCCCAGTGAGAATCCTATGGAAGAACATGGCAGTGCCAAGTCTCTGGCTGGGGGCCATAAGGAAGACAGGCCTGGGGGAGGCCAAGAGATGTGAAAAGAAAGAGTGAAGAAGGCTAGACTTTTTATGCAAATTGTAACTAGTCAAAGTGCAATCAGACCCACAGGAGGTGTTCTGGGGCAGGTGACAGTTTTATGAAGGCAGAAGCTATGTCTTATCTAGTATTCAAATCCAGTTGAATGGATGGATGGATTCTCCTATGGCACAATGATGACTACAGAACCCATGTTGGCCTGGGGCTGAGAGATAGATAGCTTTAGAAAGTTAGCCTCTTTTCTCTCTGGGAGCTATCCAGGATACTGACTGGTCTGCCTCTGCCTAAAGCCCCCCTGGCCAACTGGGACCCAGGACCCTCTGTCTCACAGTCAGACCTCAGACCTCTGTCCACCTTGAAGTCTTTTTTTTCCCTTTCTTAAAACCCTTACCAAGGATCGGTTCTTAGGCAGAAGATCAGTAAAGGCCAGGCAATTGGGGTTAAGTGATTTGCCCAGGGTCACATATCTAGGCAGTGTCTGAGGCCAGATTTGAACCCAACTTTTTGAACCCAACTTTAAGCCTGGTACTCTATTCCCTGTGTCACCTAGCTGTCCTGAAACCACCTTCTTTGACTCCTGACAACTCCTCACATCTGCCCTAACCTATGACCTTCCTAAAGTGTGTGATAGATCTTGGTGTTGGCATCTTGATCTCCTATAAGATTGTAAGTTTTATGAAGTCAGAATCTATGTCTTATCTAATATTCCAATCCAAACTTTATGTGCTTTATGAAGACCAAAAAAAAAAAATCAAAACGCACATTTTTTGTTCCTTGACCCTGAAGAGAAATGAGAAGGCATCTCTTCTTTGTAGAAATGGCAACGAGGGACTATGGGTACAGAACACTGCATATGCCGTCAGCCTTGGTTGTTGTATTGGCTGGTTTTGCTCTGCTCTGCTCTACTTTTTTGTGCTTTGTTACAAGGGATAGATCTCTAGATAGAAGAGGAAGAAGGGTTATATTGGGAAATGAAATTACATAAAAACAGAAGATGAATAATTTTTTGAGCTTTGCTCTTGTTCTGCCTGCCCACATCCATTTCCTATACCACATCATCTGCCCTGACCTCCAGGACTACCTTTTCCTATAACTCATTTCTGCCCTGTTCTGCCAGGCTCTGGAAAAGTAGACTAGATTCTCATGGGTTCTTTAAAGCTGGTTCTGACCCAGGTATAGGATACAGAAACGCATTAACATTGGTTCAACTGTTAGAAACCCCCTATATCCAGAAAGATGCCTGCCATCTGTATCTCTTGAAATAAACCAAATAGAAGGCTGCCTCCTGGGGGCTAAGCACCAGTGAAGAAAGGCCCAACTCTGGCTTTCCTGGAAAGTCTACTGGAGTACTTGTTTCTTTGAAAAGAAAAAAAGAGTAGGTGAATTGTGGAAAAGTGATGAGTACTGGACTGTAAATGAACATCTGAGAGTGGGATCCCCTGCCTTTGCAAGGTCCCTGGCCCAGTGGAACATCTTTGCAAAGCCAAAGGGTTTCCTAAGCTCAAACTTCAAGATGATTGGAAAAGTTCATTGTTGACAATGAGAGCAGTTTGTGTAACCCCACCATCACAATCACCCTCACCATGACCATCATCACTGTTACCTTTGTGCCTTCAGATCTGTACAATGCATCCTCTGTGGTCCAGCACCTCAGGACTGAGGTTTCCCATCACACCCTTAAATGTACAGAACATCTTAACTCATGTGACCACAGGCTGGGAAGTCAACAAATCTCTGGAATCTTCAAGCCTTGACTATGAAGCTTGAAATTGCTTTTCACCTGCTCCAGTGCTAGGTTTTGAGTCAAGAAGGAAATGGGTTTATATTCTCCTTCTGTCTGCTTTCTTATTAGTTGCCTGGCCATAGTCAAATTAAAGTGCTCTAAATCTTAGTTTCCTCATCTGTAAAATGGGATTAGTAAATACCTACCTTCCATGGTGTCTGTGAGGATTAAATGTGTTTATGTAAAGTCCTTGGTGAAACTCATAGCCCTACATAAATGTCAGTTGTCTTTGGGTCAGAAATGCATTTCTCTTAAATGGGGACTTATGCCTTCTTATTTAAAAAGATTTGAGAATGCTTCCTAATGTATTGTTTTCTTGCCCTGTGGTCTATATCCTATCTCCAAGTTCTTAATCCAGTAATGAATGATCTTGGGGGTTTCATCCAGGTAAAGAAATAGACCTTTGAAGAACCAAAAGGCAAGAATGTCACCAAATCCCACAGCTGGTGGTTACATTGTGGAGCTGGTACTCTTTCCTCTGACTCAAGTACCTTATGTGTGTTGGCCACTCACTCCCCTGAGTGATCAAATATAAATATTGGGTGATCCTATTCAGAATGAGCTTTGGAAAACTCAGGACAACTTAATAAATCATCCTCTTTGAAATTGAGAGAGAAGGCCAGGCTCCAGGAATAAGACTTCATGGTAGGGTGCTGTCCTTTCTGACATCACCTTCTTATGCAGGGAACCCAAGCTAAAGCTCTAGGAAGTGCCCACTACGGACTAACCCTAATGTACTATTTATTTAACTTCAGCTAAATAAAGGTCCACCCTGATTTGAGATATAAACTCATTAGTTCATTCTTTCCTTCCTTCCTCTCTTTCATTTCTCTATTTCTCTCCTTTCTTTCTTTTTTCTTCCCTTTCTTCCTTTTTTCTTCTTCCTTCCTTCCTTCCTTCCTTCCTTTATTTCTCCCTTCTCTTTCCTTTATTTATTTCCTCTCATTCCTTCCTTCCTCTTTCTTTCTCTATTTCCTTCCTTCCTTTCTTTTTCTTCCCTCCTTTCTCTTTATTTGTTCCTTCATTCCTCTCCTTTCTTTCCTTCCCTCCCTCCCTTTCTTCCTTCTTTCCTTACTCCCTCTCCCTTCATCCCTTCCTTCCTTTCTCTATTTCCTTTCTTTCTCTTTCCTTTGTTTCTTCCTCTTTGTTTCTTCCTCTTTCTTTGTTCCTTCCTTTCTCTATTTCTTTCCTTCCTTTCTCTCTTTGTTTCTTCCTTTCTTCCTCTTTGTTTCTTCTTCCTTTCTTCCTTCCTTCCTTTCTTTCCTTTCTCTCTTTTCTTTCTTTGATTTTTCTTTCCTTCCTCTTTTTTCTCTTCCTTCCTTCCTTTATTTTTCTTTCTTATTTCTCTCTTTTTTCTTCCTTTCTCTCTCTCTCTATTCCTTCCTTTCTCTATTTTTTCCTTCCTTTCTTGCTTTGTTTCTTCTTTTCTCCCTCTTTCTTTGTTTCTTCCTTCCTTCCTTTCTTTCTTTCATTCTTTCTTCCTTCCTTCCTCTTTCTCTTTCCTTTCTCTCTCTTTTCTTTCTTTGATTTTTCCTTCCTTTCTTTTTCTTTCTTATTTCTCTCTTTTTCTTTCTTTCTTTCTCTCTATTACTTCTTTCTCTATTTCTTTCTTTCGTTTCTTCCTCTCTTTCTTTTTACTTTTTGTTTCTTCCTCTCTCCTTCCTTCCTTTCTCTCCTTATTACTTCTTTCTTTCCTTCTTTTCTCCCTTCCTTTCTCCTTTTCTCTCTCCCTTCCTTTCTTTCTTTTCTTCCTCTCTTTTTGTTTCTCTCTCTCTTTCTTCATCCCTTTATTTCTTTCCCTCTCTTTGTTTCTTCCTTCTTTTTTCTCTTCCTTTCCTCTCTC
>NC_058134.1:215837351-215881637 GCF_016433145.1 Gracilinanus agilis | reverse complement strand
CCTCTTTCTTTGTTCCTTCCTCTCTCTTTTTCCTTTCTGTCTTCCTTTCCTCATTCCTTCTTTCTTTCCTTATTCCTTCCTTCTTTGCTTCTTTTTCTTTCTCTTTTTCTTTCCTTCCTTTCCTCTTTCTCTATTTCTTCCTTCCTTCTTTCCTTCCTCTTTCTTTGTTCTTTCCTCTCTTTCTTTCCTTTCTGTCTTTCTTTCCTTATTCCTTCCTTCCTTCTTTTTCTTTTTCTCCCTCCCTTCCTTCTTTCCATTCTTTCTCTCTCTCCCTCTTTCTCTTCTTCCTTCCTTCCTCTCTCTCTTCTTTTCTTCCTCTCTCCCTTCTTTTCTTCCTCTCTCCCTTTCATTCTCTTTCTTTCCTCCCCTTCCCCTTACTTTCTGTCTTAATAACAACTCTAAGACAGAAGGGGAAAAGCTAAGTAAATGGGGTTAAGTGACTTGCCCAGGATCAAACAGCTAGGAAGTATCTGAAGCTCAGTTTGAACCCAAATAAGTCTTTCTGAAGGGGGAATCACCAGTGACAACTCTGAACAATAAGATGGATGACATTTTTATTCCTTTCAGTAAGGCTCAAATCATCAAGATATAAGCCATGTAGTGTATAAGCCATAGTGGGTTCTGTGATTTTAGGAAAACTAAAATGGACCACAGTTTTGTAATACTAACCAGCACACCCATATAGGCCACAGGATGAGCCCATAACTGAGGAGACATTAATAGGCAACCCTTAGCCATTAGGTCAGATATCCTAGTGCCTGTCTGGGGGAGATAGGGAAGAGTCTTATTGGCCACTGAATAGAGTTTAAATTCCTTTGTTGTTGTCCTGCCATATAATTGTGTTTGACTCTTTGTGAACCCATGGACCATAGCACATTAAGTCCTATCCTTCGCTATCAAAGTCTGTCTAGTTTCATGTTTGTTTCCATGGCATTCTCTATCCATCTCATCCTCTTCTGCCCCCTTCTCCTTTTGCCTTCAGTCTTTCCCAACATCAGGGCCTTTTCCAATGGGTCTTCTCTTATGTGGTCAAAGGATTTGACCTTCCAGTGAAGAGTCTGAATTAATTTCATACTTAAGTATTGACTGATTTGATCTCTTTGCTGTCCAAAGTGACTCTCAAAAATCTTCTCCAGCACCACAGTTCTAAGATTCTTTTGTGCTCCACTTTTAGCATAACTTTTGTAGCCATGTATTGCACTTGGAAAAACCCTTTGCCTGGCATTCAAAGTTCTATACCTGGTTGGCACAACTTTGGAATGGTTGTCGTTATCTGTTACCACCAAACCTTGCCACCCTAATCTCATAACATTCTGCTTCACATACTCTGTAATTTGGTCAGCTCCTCATTTCTTAAACATGGTTATATTTTCCTTATAGCTGAAATTTCCCCCTTACCCCTCGGTATCATTGAATTCCTAACCAGCTTCTGAGCCCCATCTCAAATGCCAGCTGCAGTACTCTATTTCACCACTTTCTGATGCCCTTATTCAGCTGATATTATGGACTACAGCTATCTGTGGGACTCATTTTCCTATTAGACTAGAAACTCCTTGGGGGCAGGGCTCCCAACAATACCTAGCACCTTTCTGGGACTGGACTGAATTCGAGTCACTCAGCCTATTTCTCTGTCATCTTGCATTCCAGTGGCTGTGATGACTAGAAATTGTGGAGACCCCGGCCTGTGTCTTTCCTCCTTTCATAGTGGGGTTTCAGAGCTAAAGCTGGAAGTGGCCAGCACCATCTCAAGTTCATCCTTTATACAGCTGTCCAAATAATCTTCCCATAACCAGGGCCTGACCACGTTATTCCTGAGCTAGCTCAAAAACATTCTTTCTCATTTCCTCATAGAATAAAATACAAGCTATTTAGCCAGATAGCCAAGGCCCCCCACAGTCCATCTCCCATCCACCCTTCTAGCTTTTTTTGACATGACGCCCCCCCAATATTCCATCTACACTGGATTCATAGAGATTCCCCAAGTCATCTCTAAGCATCCACACAACTGTGACCCTCTAGCCTGGGATGAATTTCCTATGAAGCTTTCCAGTTGAAAGCATTCTCCCCCTTCTCAAACCTTCTTGGATCACTTTGTAGAGATGATGATGATAATGGCAACCACTCTAAGGTTGGGCCAACTGACTGAGAAAATCACAAATGCCCTGCATTCCTCAGAATGACCAAGGCAGGGCTAGATCCATTAGTTCCTCTTCTTTCTCATATGCATTTCAAGATTCTCCAGGGTCCCAGGTGCAAGGGATTGGAAAACCAATGCCCATCCTGTCTTATAGAGTATTTGGCCTCAAAAGAGGATGACTCTTAGCCTTCTTTTTGCTTTGAGATTTTTTGCCTAGAGCATCATTGATAAAGTAGCTTCCTCCCTTTGGACCTCAGTTTACTGGTATGTAAAAGGAGGTGGGGTTTGATCCACTCTTTGTATTCATATCCCCAGTGCCTGGCACCTAATAGGCACTTAGTACTTATTGAATAATTAATGGAGAGATAGATGTTCTAAGGCCTGAGGCAGCTTACAACTGAGTTATTTAATTCAAGAAAAGTGGCAAAAAAAATCTCTTCATTTGTGTGAGATTCAAAGCCACCATTGGGCAAATGCCCATCCCTTCCTGGACTTCCTATAAGACAGGCTGATAGACATGATGCCCTGCTCAGACATCCCTGTGGATCCAGGCTGGTCTAGGTCCAGTAGCTGGACCCCAGTACCCTGCTTTTGTCCTCTGTCTGGTCCAGGGCCCTCTATGTGGCAGCCTAGGATCCTTGGTGGCTTAGGAGATGGAAGGATGATTCATAGATGAGTCAGAGGTGGAGGAGATAGATGCTTGCTTGTGTGATTTCAGGGGCACTGTGGAGGGAACAGAGGTCCCCACTACTCCAAGTCTCTCCCCATTGGCTGAGCAATAACCTGAAATCCTTTAGTTCAGAGTTATGATAAGAAGACAAATCTGCTCAAGATAGGTCCAGGAGGAAAAGGGATTTGACCACATTTACAGGAATGTCCCGGACTCTGATGCACCAATGCCTGTACCTATAAATCTTAGGTCCAGCGAGAGGCCACATCTATTGGCAGTGCTCAAGGGAGCAGTGGTATGGGTGGGCATGGGCCTTCCAGTGCTCAAGGCAACATCTCTCCCCACACAGTGCACCTCCAGTGATGCCTTGTGATAGGAGTGATGAGAAATGAATGGAGGACCAGAGAAGGAGGCAGTGTGGTGCCATAGGAAAGGCAGTTAGATTTAGAATCAGAGAGGACTTGGGTTCAAATTCTGGCTTTGCAATTTACTATATGTGTGGTAACTTAACCTCTCTGGGCCACAGATTCCATCTGTCAAATGAAGGATTTGGACCAGACATTAAAGTCACTTCTAGATCTGAATTGATGATCTTAGGACCTATGATTTTGTTAGAGGGGTGAACGTAAACTCTTTGAGCCTCGATTTCCCCATCTGTATAATGAGGAGATTGGAGTTCATGGCCCTAACGTCTCTTCCATCCCTACATCTATACTTTTGTTAGAGTGATGATCTCAAGCAAGTCCCTTAAATGTTTCGGGCTTCAGTTTGGAAAAATAGGGGATTAGAGTAAATGAATTCTAAGTTCCCTTTAGTCATGATCTATTCTGAGCCTCCATTCTGCTCAGTTGTTCTTTCTCCCCAGGATAAAGATCGTTAAAGACAGGGCCAGGATAGGATGAGTGGGCCTGGTGGTGGGCATTTCCATATTTTTAGTTGCCCTTCCTCCTACCCCACTTTCCCAGTACTCGCCCTACACTTGGCACAACAAGCCATTGCTGCTCAGTATCACTAGGCTCTGTCATCATTACTTGGAGAATGTGGTAGAGTGAAGGGGGAGGGAGGGAGGCATGTCTAGAGTCCAGCAGGAAAGGGTAAAGGAGAAGGGCGAGAAGGATGGGGACGAGGGGGAGGGGCGCTGCCCACCTTGTGCTCCTTTGGGGAATGGTCTAGGAAGGAGGAGGGAGAGGCTGGGGCTACAGGCCCTCCTCCAAGCCTCATGCCTTGGCCTTGCTCTTGCAGGAGTCAAAAGCCACCTTGGTTGCACCCCCAAAAGCCTCCACCAGCTTGTCATCCCAAGGGATAATGTTGCCCAACAGTGGCGAGGTACAGTTGGCAATGCCCAGGATCTGGGCCGGAGTCAGGATGTGATCCCACAGGTTGAATTGGGCAATCTCGCCCACAAAAGCCTGGGTAGCATCGAACCGGCCGCCCAATGTGTCCTAGAGGGAGGATCAAGCGGGTAGCGAAGAAAATAATCAGATAAGAGAGGAGAGAGACAAGTTCAGTCAAAAAACACACGCTCACAAGCCAAACCGTTCTTGGTCCTAACTTTTTCTCATGTAGGCAGAAGAGATTTCTGGGAAAGGGCAGGGTCAGAAACCTGGAACCCTGGTTTCTAGTGTCAGCTTTGCTACTAAATCTGGAGAAATCACCCTTCCCCAGCCAGTGTCTTAGTTTTCTTTTCTGTAAAATAAAGCTGTTAGACTATAACTCCTAGGGTTGGACTACAAGCCAAGGCCTCTTTTAGCTCTGACATTCTGTGTTTGAAGGTCCTTTCCCTGTTCTGAGCCCTTCCCAGTTCTGACATTCCATACCCTCAGCTGTGATGTGGAATGTTCGAAGGATCCTCCCAGCTCTGACAACTGGCTTCATGAGAATGGTGTGTACACTAAGTGAACTAATAAGTCAGAGAATACTTTGGGAAATCTTAGAATAGTGATTAAATTTGGAAGCCATCATTAGTTATTTAATAATGAAAAAGTTTTTAAGGCTCAGTCCTTGTTGCTCCTTCCTCTAAAAAGGCTTCCTCATCTCTCTTCTTTCCCTCCATTTCCCTCCTTCCCTTCCCTCCTTCCTCCCTTTCTCTCTTCCTCTTCCCTCCCTCTCTTCATTTCC
The DNA here is from genome assembly GCF_016433145.1 of Gracilinanus agilis. NCBI lineage: Eukaryota > Metazoa > Chordata > Mammalia > Didelphimorphia > Didelphidae > Gracilinanus > Gracilinanus agilis. The sequence continues at coordinate 215,876,712 of NC_058134.1, read as the reverse complement.
TTCCTTCCTTCCTCCCTTCCTCCCTCCCTCTCTTCTTCCCTCATTCCTTCATTTCCTTCCTTCCTTCTTCCTCCCTCCCTCCTTTCCTCCCTTTCCTTCCACTCGTCCCTCCCTCCCTCCATTCTCTCCCCTTTCCCTCCCTCCTTTCTTGCCTTTGAGTCTCCAAGGCCCTGTGCCTTCCTCACCTGTTCCTGCCCCAGGATGACGACTCCATGGGGTTTAATGGGATGCCAAGCAGCCAGATTATCACTGGAGCCACGTAGCTGACCGTCCTGGTAGGCTGACCACAGACCATCCCTTGTGGTCCATGCAATGCAGATGTGGTGCCAGCGCCCATCCTTCAGATTCAATGGCAGCTGGGCCACCTAGGAATAGGCACAGAAGACCTCTCTAGTCACAGAGACCCTTGCTCATGGCTGATCCTTGGTTTTTGGCCAATTAAATTCAGCAAACCTCAGAGATGGAGGGATCTTTAAAGGACATTCATTCTTCCCCACATAGACCTAGACCTGCCATATGACATCCCTGACCATTTGGTCATCTAGCCTCAGCTTGAACCTCTTCATTGATGGGGAACTCACTACCTGTATAAGCATCCCATTTCTCTTCAGGATTCTATTTCTTAGGAGGTTCTTCCTTACATCAATAGCCCATTAAAAAAAAAACCTATTGTGTACTTACTCCGGGAGTCCTGGGCATGGTTGAGAGGTTTTGTTGGTGTGGGAAAATGTTAGTGCATAAAAATTCCTTCCACTGATAGGGGATCAGCATCTTGCCTACTATGTAGTCTTTGAGAGTTGCCTGGGACTGTGTGGGGTTGAGTGATAGTCACTTAGAATGTGGCCAAGGTAGAAGTCAAACCCAGTTTCTGATTCTAAGGCAGACTTTCTCCTGCTCTGTCTGCAGAGGTAATGAGCTCCCCATTATCTTGACCCCATTACTTGGGGATGCCTGCATTTTCATGGGTGTCTCCTGAAAAACAAAAAGCTGCTGGGGGCCAAAATGGAGAATTCCTGTTACAACAGAGGGACTTATTAAGCACTTGCTATGTGCCAGGCACTGTGTTAGGCACTGGGGACACAGAAAAAGGCAAACACACAAAAATGGCCCCTGTAGAGTTGGGGTGGGTAGGAGCTCAACCCTGAACCCCTTAAACAGCCCAATGATTCTACCTGATTGTAATTTAAAAGTCCAGGGTGCTTTCCACATAAAAGCCTTCCAAAATAGGTAACATAGCAGTTATTCTCCCCATTTTACATTTGAGGAAACTGAGGTTAAGCGATTTGTCTAGGTCCCAGGGCTAGCAAAGTTCAGAGCCAAAATCATAGGCAGTCATATGGTAGAGTGGGTAAAGTTCAGGACTTGGAATTAGGAAGGCGTGACCCTGGGCAAGTCACTTAACTGCTCTTTGCCTCAGTTTCCTCATTTATAAAATGAGGGCGTTCGGACCCGATGGCTCTTTAAGGTCCCTTCCCATTTACATTCTATGATCATAGGTTGTAGAGATAGAAGGGCCCTCTCTGATCATCTGACTTATTGAAAAGGAAACAGATTAGCACGATGCCTGGCATTTAGGGAGAATTTAATAAATGTTCTTTGTTGACAAACTGAGACCCAGACAAGAAAAGTCTTGTCCAAGGTACTAGGGAGAAAGTAACCTGGGATTTGAACCCAGATCATCTGACTCCAAATTCCACGTTCTTTCTGTTACATTTGGACCCAAATTCCTTGTTCCATCCCCCTCAGCAAACTACATGTAATCTGCCCTATCTCTAGGGCTTGGGGTGGTTTAGAGATAGAGAGGGGATCATGGGGGACCCTCCTTCCCAGCCAGTGTGGAGCAGCCTCTAGGGAACACCCTGGGATCGGGGAAGGAAGAGCTCATCGTCAGAAGATGGCAGCCCAGAGAGAGACTCAGAACAGAGGAGACAGCCCAGCCTAGCGTGAGGGATTCATCAGAAGCCGGGGTGACTCACTTTGCACAGAGGAAGAGACTGGCCCATGCAGGCAGCCCTGGAGCTTCAGAACTGGACGCTGGGTCTCCAGGCTCACCCCTGTAGACACTAGCTGTGTGTGACCACTGATGTGAGGAAGTTTGCTAAATTGGCCTCAGTCTGCTCCTCTGTAAAACAGGCTAGAATCAGAGGTTTAAGACCAACAAGTCCAGCCCACTCATTTTACGGATAAGTAAACTGAGGCCTGGAGAGGTGAACAGATTGCCCAAGGTAGTAAACATCAGAGAATAGTAATACTTGTATTGCATCCCCCTAAGAGTTGTGGACAAAGTAACAGATTCTGAATCAGACAGTGGGTTCAGACTTGGCTCTATGACAAATTAACTGGGTTATCTTGGGCAAGTCCCTTCCCATCCCTGGGTCTAGGATTCCACATCTATAAAATGAGGAGGTAGGACTGGATGGATTCAGAGATCCCTCCCAGCTCTAAACCTCTGATCTTAGCTTGTCTGGAGGAAGTGCTCTGGGAGCCTTCTAGCATCAGGGATCAGCTCAGCTTATGGAGCATAAATCCAGCCTTGACTCCCCATGGGGGAGCTGATGGGCTCAGACTTCTGAAGCTAAACAAGCAGACTCTCTGCTGCTGGACCCCAGGGGACCTCCATGAGAAGGACAGAACACCTGGCAGCCAGCTTCCTGCCCCCATTCTCTTCTCTTCACTACTGAGCACTCCACCCTCTGCTCAAATGTAAAACGCCCTTCTCCCATCTTCCCCAACACTAGCCCCACAACTGGACACACACAGCCACGCTGCCCGCATCCCGATGGAGAAGAGATCATCCTGCTTGCCTTCCTTGGAGCAAAGGAAATGACAATCCTCTGAGAAACTGGGGCCTGCTGTTAACCACCTCCCCCATATCCTTCCCTGGGGACCAGATGAGAGAAAGGTCGCAGGGGTCTGCTCTGTTAAGATGGGCATCAAGTTGGGGGACAAAAGAGAGGAATGGAATGGAACAGGGAGGAGAGGTTAAGGGAAATGACAGAGAAGAGGATCCACCCCTCACTCCTCCCTTGGCCTCATCCCCCCAAACCCTCTCCTTTCTTCCTTCTCTCCCCTAAATGCCTGGCACGGTGGAGAGAGCTCTGAGCTGGTGGTGGGGTCTAGGTTTAAATCCCAGCTTTGACACTAACTAGCTGTGTGACCCAGATAAAGACGGTTTAAGCCTTTTCTCACTTGAAAGTTGGGGATATCACTGCTTCACAGGAGGAAAACCACTTGTAAACCTTAATGGCCTGAAGAATGGTAAGCTTCCACTGAGCTTACCTGGTTCCCTCTGCTCCCCAACTCTTCCCCAGCTTTCTCTACATCTAGTTCCCTTCCCTTACTGAGTGCCTGTACTCCTCCTCCAGCCCTATCCCTTCTAAATCCTCTTAAAAAAACCCTCCATATTTTCCATATTAGAATCAATACTGTGTAGTTCCAAGGCAGAAGAATGGAAAGGGCTAGTCAATGGGAGTTAAGTGACTTGTCCAGGGTCACACAGCTAGGAAGTGTTTGAGGCCAGATTGGAATCCAGGTCCTCCCATCTCTGGATCTGGCTCTCCATCCACTGAGCCATTAAGCTGCCCCTCAGATCTCTCCCTCCCTCTCTCCTTCCCCATTCCTTCCTTCCTTCCCTTCCTTCCTTCCCTTTCTTCCTTTCATTCTTTTCATTTCTTTCCTTCCTTTCCTTTATTTTTTCAATTAAAAATATTTTATTTTCCCAATTACATGCAATAACAAATTTTCACATATGTTTTCAGAAACAGAATGACATGGGCTGGGCAAACAAAGGTTAAGTGACTTGCCCAAGATCACCCAACTAGGAAGTGTCTGAGACCAGATTTAAATCCAGATCTTCTTGACTCTAGGCATGGTACTCTGTGCCACCTAGCTACCCTCCTCTTCTTTCCTTAATCCCTACTTCCAATTCTTGCCTCAATCTGGGATGTGCTCCTTCCTCACCTCCACTTTTTGGAATCTCTAGCATTTAAGGCTCATTCCATGCCATCTCCTCTACCTGACTTCCTCTGATCCTCCCAGATGCTAATTCTCTCCAAAATTATGTAGTTCCTTAAAAAATTTTAACCCATACCTTCTGAGTTAGAATCAATTCTAAGACAAAAGAGCAATAATGGCTAGGCAATCAGAGATAAGTTACTTGCCTAGGGTCACCCAGCTAGGAAGTGTCTAAAGCCAGATCTGAACCCAGGTCCTTCCAACTCCAGGCCATCTCACTGCCTCTATGTATTTCCTTTTTATAGATTTTATATTTACAGGTCTGTGACTATGTTGTCTATTCTATAACATGGAATTTCCTTGAGAACAGGGCCTGCTTCATTTTTCTCTTTGTTTCCCCGGTACAGTAAGCAGTTGGCATTTAATAAATGCTGCCTGAATTCCATTCCAGTCCCTAGCCCCTCACCTTGTCATTGATGAGCAGCTCCATGGGGTCATGCCCAGCCTCCAGTAGTACCATCTCATTGGACTGGCCTGGCACTGAGTAGGAGAAAGGGGTGCCTATCCCCATTCCCCCGGACTTAGACTTGAGCCACATGCAGACGGTAAAGGCGTACAGCTCCGGCAGGGTCCTGCGCACTCGGGCATACATGTAATTATTCTTCACGGGGATGCTGATCTTGAAGGCATCTGGGGGGCTGTAGGCTGACGCCCCTGAGAATCAGAGAGAAGAGCAGAAGGGGTAAGGAGACGTCAGGAGGGCCAGGCGGTGGGTTACCGGGAAAGCCACGAAGAAGCCGACTCAGACTCCGTCCTGCCCATCCCCTAAGTGCTCAGATTCAAGGCGTGTCTTCATGAGTCAGGGATGCCCGCAGTCATTGATTCTAAGACTCTATTTGGTCAAACAAGCACAGACTCACAGGAGTCCCAACTGGATGAGAGCTTAAGGTCATCTCTCCAGATAAGACCAGTATCTGGAAAAGGATCCCCCACCCACTTTTTCTTCAACCCTTACCTTCCGTCTTAGAATAAATGCTAAATATTGGTTCCAAGGCAGAAGAGTGGGAATGGCCAGGTTATGGGGTCTGAGGCCAGATTTGAACTCGGGACCTCTAATCTCCAGGCCTGGTTCTCTATCCACTGAGCCACCTAGCTGCCCCAAGAATCCCCTTTCATAACATCTTCTATAATGAGTTTTGTCCGGTCTAAATCCTGGAAGATTTAGGATTATAGGATCATTGATAAGCTATATAATCTGGAATTTATTTTAGAGGTACTTAGTGAGCTAATAATAATAATATCTAGCATTTAATTACTGCTTTAAGATTTGCAAAGCACTGTATGTGTTAGATGTTTTTTCCTAACATATATATTTTTTTTAGTTAAATATCTCCCAGGGTAAAAATTTGTTGTTTAGTTGTTTCAGTTGCATCTGATTCTTCATGACTCATTTGGGGTTTTCTTGGCAGAGAGATGCTGGAATGGTTTGCCATTTCCTTCTCCAGTTCATTATACAGATGAGAAAACTGAGGCAAACAGGGTGGAGTGATTTGCTTAGGGTTACACAGCTAGGACCTGTCTGAGGCTGGATTTGAATTTAGGAAGATGAGTCTGACTCCAGACTCAGCCTCTAACCACTGGCCACCTAACTGCCCTCCTGACACATAATAATGCCTTAACGAATGTTGTAGATTGGTTGGTTAACCACCTATTGATGCTATTTTGTTAATCTCCCCCACCCCCAACTCTATGTAACCCCAGAAGTCTAGTTTTCTCCTCCTCCCAACTTTTGGAGGATATCATGAAACTGTGCTGGCCTCCGTTCATGTCATCTGGCCCCAACTGGGTCCTCACTGCTACATGGCAACCCTTTTCCTGGTCTAATTTTCTTTCATGATGCACCATTATTAGCTGTTTTTATGTTCTGTTATTGACTCACTCTCACATTCCCCCACAACAGCTGTTCCAAACCTCCTCCTTGAGTCCTTACTCCGTGGCTAGCCCTTCTTCCTACTTGCCTGAGAAGCTCCAGGCCATCTGTCAGGAGCTACTTTCTCCCCCCTCTAACAGATCTCAAAACCTGCTTGGATTCTCTTCTCCTCCTTTCCTCCAGTGTCTGGGAAAGAGGTGGAGGAACCCTGACAAGTCCAGCCCTTCTCACTTGTGCCCCAATTCCCATTCCCTTCCACTCCTCCAAGGACCAGGCTCTGAATAGAAATCCCTTTTCCCAGCCCCATTTCAAATCTCTCACTCAGCAAGGACTGTTTTCTCTTTGCCCACAAATATGCCCAGGTCTCCTCACTCCTTACCCTGCCTCATGCCCCTCTGAAAAACAAAACAGAACAACAACCAGAACCCTCTCTTTGGCCATGGACCTCCTCTCAGGCTCCTACTTCTAGAGTCGGATAGCCGTTTAGTCCAATCCTTCCGTTTTACAAATGAGGAAATTGAGGTCCATGAAGAGTGACTCGCCCAGTCACAAAGCTAGCATCTAAGAAGGATATTGAACCTTGCTCTTCCAGATTCCAAGCCCAGGACTATCCACTCTGCCTTCAAAGTTCTCCTACCTCATCTCTACCACCTTGATTTAAACTGTTCTCTCTATGCCTTCCTGACTAGAGAATCCAAGGATTTAGGACTGAAAGGAACTCTGGACATCATCTAGTCTAAACCCTCCCCAACCTTGCAGGAGCCCAAGGAAATGACTTGCTTAAGGTCACCCAGGGAGTGAACACAAGAGACAGGATTTGAACCCAGGTCCTTTGTCTTTAAAACTCTCTCCCCTATAGCATGATGCTTCTCACTGGCCTCTTCAGTCAGTCATCTTCCTCCTTGATCTTTTGGCAGCACCTGCCACTTGGCCATCGCTCCTCTTGGATAATTGCTCTCCCTTCCCTTTCCTTGCACTTTCTCCTGGTTTCCTCCTCGAGCACCTTCAATGCTTCAGTCTCCCACCAGTAGGTGTGGATGTCTCCCAAGACTCCAGCCTCTCCTTCCTCTCCCGAGGCAGCCTCATCCAAACTCATAGCCACAAAGATGACTTCTAAGTAGACAATTTCCACACTTACAGTTCCAGCCCCGACTCCTTCCCTGAGCTCCAGATCTGAAATCTCACCTGGTTGCTGAACACTTCCACCTGGACAGCCTGCTAGTCCCTCAAACCCAATAGGTCCAAAGGTGAACCCATCTCCTTCCTTTGTTGTTCCAAGAGTAGCTGTGAATGCCTAATCTCTTCGGAGAAACAGGAACATTCAGATCAGCTACAAAGGACTTAAGAAGGAAGATGCTCCACCTCCAGAGAAAGAACTGATATGTGGAAGTATGTATTGTATAGTTCCACATACATGTGTCTGTGTCAAATGTTGGCCTTCTCTTACGTGGGATTGGGAGAAAGGCAGGGAGACAATTTGGAACCTAAAGTGTAAAAAAGAAGCAAAGAAAAGAAATTAAAAGAAAAAAGAAAAACAAATGCTTTACACTGATGCCTTATGTGTTAATGTTGCTCTCATTTCCCATCATGCCCTTTTTTGTGAACATCGCCCCCAAATTGAACTTGGGAGCTTGGTTAAGAAGGTAAGATTTGAGGGAGCAGTTGGGTAGCTCAGTGGATGGAGAGCCAAGCCTAGAGATAGGAGGTCCTGGGTTCAAATCTAGCCTCAGCCACGTCATGGCTGTGTGACCCTTTTAACCCCATTGCCTAGCCCTTCCTGCTCTTCTGCTTTGGATCCCGTATAGAGCAGTGACCCCCAGATAGAAAGTTAGGGGTTAGGGAATAAAAGCACGTAAGCTCCTTGAGGATGGCTCTTTGCCTCTCTTTGTATCCCCAGCACTAGGCTGTAGAAGACACTGAATAAATAATGCATATTGACTTACAGACTAACCATTCACCCAGGACATCTCCTTGGCAGGACATACCTGCCTAAACAACCCCAACTTTACAGTTGGGGAAACGGAGGCCCAGGGAGAATAAGCGAGTTCCTACATCCGGCTGGTGTCGGGGCTTGACTCTCTTGCCCTCCATCCCAGGAGCTTCTCTGCAGTACCGAGTGGCCCTCCTCCCTGCCCACCAGCACCCAGAACAGGGTGGATGCTCCTTCTGTCTTTGCTGAATGAATGAACAGGACCCCCGAGACCATAAGGCCATCCTTGTGGAGGATGTCTGCCCGCCTTCCCCCTTGGTAGCCCCAGTTCACTCTACTTTGCTTCTGCCGGTCACCCCAACAGGCCTGGGCCAGTGCCCACGCTTGCTCTTCTCTCCTGATGATCCTGCCCCCCCCAAGCCCCTTCCTGCTATCCCCCCACCCCAGGTCTCACCGTGCTCCAGCTCAGCCACCCGGTCCTGCAGGGCATTCAGCTCCTTCTCTACCTCCTTCTGCTGCTTGTGGCTGCTGCTGCTCAGAGACGAGCGCTCCTTCTCCAGGGCCATGACCTTGGACAGGAGCTGAGCCTCCAGGGTCTCCATCTGGGTGTGGAGGGGGTCCTGAGTCGGGAGGGGCCGGGCTGTGGCCGCTGAAACGTTCCCATGGGCTGGCAGCTCCTGCTACATGGCGGGAGGAAGAGAGGGGACGTCATGGAGAGCCCAGTGGGCATCGTTCTCTTCATCATCAGGATGACAGCTCCCTTCTACAGGATTGTGAAACACCTTACCCAGAGCTGCTGGTAAGCCCTGGACCTTCAGTCACAGGGTCCTGAGCTGAGACACTTACTCGCTGGATGACCCTGGGCAAGTCACTTCACCTCTGGCTGGCTGTTTCCTCACTGGCAAAATGGGAATAATAATAGCACCTCACTCACCGGGCCGTCGTGAGGATCGAATGAGGTAACATCCATGAAGTGGTTTACAAACTTTAAAGAACTATAGAAATGCTAGCTATGGTTAATGTTATTTTAGCCTCACAACAGCTCTTATTATATTATGATATATGTTATAATCATATTATGATACCAATCTCGTGTTGCATTATTGCAGTCTTTTAGAAACATTTTTATTGACATATCTTGATTTTACATCATAATTTCTGTCTCTATCCTTTCACCAGGGAACTGGCCCTTATATCAAAAAAATAAAAAAGAAACAGAAAAAAGTAAGTTTTCCAAACTCACCATTTCCTCAGTGGGGTCTGACAGTTATAGATGGAATACTGATTCCATACTCATAGCCTCTCTCCTCTATGTCTTTTTTTTTTTTTTTTACTTTTCTGAAACCTTTTTATAGATGTTTGAGCTGTATAAATACTCCTGTGCTGTGGATGGCTTAGCAAAGATTCCCCTCATTTTAACATATTTACTTATTTATTTTTTAGCTATTTGGGTTTCTAGTGTTTTAAAATGTTTTTAATTTTAATTTTTACCAATTACATGTAATAAGTTTCCACACCATTTTAGAGGTGAACAAACCAAGGGATGGAAATCTCAGTGATTTGTCCAAGACTGCAAGAGTGGCTCATCCCATTCTGGAGACCTGGTCTTCTGACCCCTTGTCAAGAGCTTTTTGTTAGGCTAACACAGGCCCTGGGACACCACACACTCATTTAACCCTTGAGAAACTCCACCAGCAACCCTCCAATTCTAATACAGGGATAGCTACTGCCCAAGCAGCTCCTGTCAAAGTAGGAGAAGGGCAGAATGAGGACAATGATTTTAAGTCTGGACTAGGAAGGTTCTTCCCAGGTGGAATGGCCTGTGGTTCTTATAACTCATATTTATGTTCTGAATCATGGGCAATGGAAGGGCAGATGGTGGGTATGAGAAGAACAGAACAAACTATCAAGAGTTCTTGACTATGAGAAGTGACGTAAAGGCATTTTTGAGAACACACATGAGCACCAAAGAAGGTAGACCCCAAACAACAAGGAGCTACAGAATCACAGAAATTAAAAACAAAACTAAACACAAAAGGCATCTCATCCAATCTCATCCTAAACTAGGACAGCTGACTAGCTTCCCCAGCAACAACCATATAGCCTCCACTTGATGGGGAACTCATTCCTATCAAGAGTCAGTATAAGAATTCTCTCTCCCTCTCCCTCTCTCCCTTTCTTTCTTCTTTTTTTCTTTCCTTCCTCTCTCCCTCTCTCCCTTCTTCTCCTCCCTCCCACATTTAGTACTTAGTACTTTAGTATTTTGTATGAATACTTGCAGGGGCAGGTTCCTCTTTGTATAGAGGATACAAAGAAAAAGATCCCCCATTTCTTCCCCCCCCAAAGATATCATTAGTCAAGGCAGATTAGAAATAGCAACCTCTTTGTGCCTAGAATTCATTTCCTCCTTAACCCCATCTCTAAGAATCCATAATTTCCTTCAGAGGTTTCCTTCCCTCTCCTTCCCTCTTTTCCTTTCCCTCTCTCCCTCTTCATCTCTTTCATCCTCTTTCTCTCATCTACCTTGCTCTCCCTCCCTCCCTCTCCCTTCCTCTCTCTTCCCTCCTACCCCTCCTTCTCCCTCTTTTCCTTTCCCTCTCCTCTCCTTCCCTCCATGATTTCCTCCTCTATTTGAGGGCACAGAAGGCTCATTATCAGCCAGAATCATTAACAGGATGCTTAATAATTCAGCACACTTCTCGGAGAAAGCCTTTCTGTGTCTTTCCATCCTTTCTTCCCTCCCCCAACTCCCCATGGGTCCAATGTACTTTCTGGTCCCCAAGCAATTCCTAGTTTCCAGAAGGCTGGTAGAACTGATATCCCTCCAGTAATTCTGACCAGCCAGTGCCCACCTAGCTGGCCCCAGCTCCAGCCTTGGGACCACAGAGGGAGACGGAACTCAGGAACTCAAGGTGGGAGGGAAGGTGGTACTGTATAATATCAAGGGTAAAAGGCTGATGATAACTACTGCTTGAACCTGGCTACTCTGACTCCAGAGCTAAGGCTCTCTCTACACCGTGCCCTGTCTCACATGAGGGGACTTTATAACCTGTGAGCATCTTAGACTTGTGAGGGATGATTTTCTGCTGCTCTACACTGGGCCCTAACCGAACAATTTGGAGCTATGTCCAAAGGGGTATAAAGCTGTGCATGCATACCCTCCGACCCACCAATACCACTACTAGATCTGCCTCCCAAAGAGATCAAAGAAAAAGGCAAAAGACCTATACGTACAAAAATATTTCTAGCAGTTCTTTTTTTGTGGTGACACAGAATTGGGGAATGTCCATCAGCTGGAGAATGGCTGAACAAGTTGTGACGTACGACTGTGATGAAATACTCTTGTGCTAAAAGAAGTGACAAGCAGGATGCTTTCAGAAAAAAAGATAGGAAGACATGGGAAATGATGCAAAGTGAAGTGAGGACAGCATTGTACACAGGAACAGCAAGATCATGAAGATGATCAACTATAAAAGACTTAGCTACTCTGAGAAATACAATGATCCAAGACAATTCCAAAGGATCCATGATGAAGAAATCCTACCCAACTCCCAAGAGAGAATGGATGGACTCTGAGACCAGATGAAAGCAGACTTTTCAAACTTTATTTTTCTTGTGTTGGGTTGTTGGGTGGTGGTGATGGTGGTTGTTGGTGGTAATATGGCTACTTTGGAAATGTATTTTTTAAATTTATTTTTAATGTTTATTTTCATGTAAAACACACCTCCATATTGGTCATTCGTTATAAGACCAAACTCATACATAACCCAAACTCTAAAATAAAACCATAAATATGCTACTATGAAAGATGACTCCAACAGTTCTTTCTCTGGAGGTGGATAGCACTCCCCGTCCCAAGTCCTTCAGGATTGTCCCAGATCACTGCATTGCTGAAAGTAGCCAAGTTTTCACAGATAATCATAGTCCAATATTGCTGTTACTATGTACCATGTTCTCCCAGTTCTGCTTATTTCACTCTGCATCAGTTTCCTCAGATCTTTCCAGCTTTTCTGGCATCATCTTGCTTATCATTTCTTATAGCACAATAGCATTGCATCACCACACTTTATTCAGTCATGCCCGAATTGATGGATATCCTCTCAATTTCCAATTCTTTGCCACCACAAAAAGGGCAGCTATAAATGTTTTTGTACAAGTAGGCCCTTTCCTCTTTTTTTACTATCTCTTTGGGATACAGACCAAGCAGTGGAATTACAGGATCAAAGGATATGCATAATTTTATAGCCCTTTGGGCATAGTTCCAAATTGCCCTCCAGAATGGTTGGATCAGTTCACAACTCCACCAACAATGTATTCATGTCCCAATTTTGCCACAGTCCCTCTAACATTTACCATGGAGATGTGTTTTACATGACTTCACATGTATAATTGATATCATATTGCCTGCTTTATCAGTGGATGGGGAGGAGCTGGAGGGAGGGAGATAATTTAGAACTCAAAATTTTTAAAAAATGAATGTTTAAAGGAAAATTAATTTAACATTTTTAAATAGGGTTCCTACTAGCTCACTAATAAACATGTACACCACTTTGGGCAAAAGGTACATTCCTGAAAAGATCATGAGAACCAAGCTTGCTCTGAAGGCACTTTGAAGGCAGGGGATCTTAGAACTGGAGAATTCTGGAGTTAGAAGGGACCTGAGAACTCATCTGATTTAACCCCTACCTTCAGTATCCATCAGGAATTCTCTCTCTAGTACCTCTGAAAGATGGGCTGACCTGGCCTTTCCTTGAACATCTCCAGAGAGGGGGAGCTCACTACTTTCACAAGTTAACCTTCAACTGTTAGAAAAAAATTCTCTTAATAGTACACTGAAATTTCCTCCCCCAACTTAGAGCCTTCCCTTCTGAGATGACCTTCCCACTACTCTGTATATATCTTGTGTATATATTTACTGGCTGTCCCTCCCCATGGCCCCCACTCCCTATTAGACTATGAGTTCCTTGAGAGAGGAGACCATGCTTTTGCTTTTCTTTCTATCTCAGCACTTAGCCCCGTGCTTGGCACATAGTAGGTGCTTAAAAAATGCTTTACTTATCCAGAATTAAACTACTGGGATGTCCCTTAACTGGGGAATGGCTGAACAAGTTATGGATGTGATAGATTGCCATGGAGCCATAAGAAATGATGAAGAGGATGATTTCTGAGAAGTCTGAAAAGTCTTCTATGATCTGATGAAAATGAAGGGATCAGATCCAGGAGAACTATTTCCCCAATAACAGCAACATCATAAAGAACAACTTTGAAAGGCAATAGCCAATGCAATGCCCATCGTTCCAGAGAACAGATGATGAGGTTTGCTGCCCACTTCCCAGGGACAGGATGCAGGGCACAGAAGGAGACATATATATTTTCTGGACATGGTCAATGAGGGCATTTGCTTTTCTTGAGTATGCATGCTTCATATGAGGGTTTTGTTTTCCTTTTTTAATGGGAGGAAAGAAAGTGAGAGGGAGAAAAAAAATTGAAAATAATTCATTTAATGAATTGGAAAATTTGAAAATCTTTTAAATTGAAAATTTTACATTTTTTTTTAAAAATTGAAATTTTTTAAATTGAAAAAATTCTTAAAAGGTCATTAGCTCCTAGAGGATAGAGGCTTTCTCTTTTGTATTAATATAGTCACAGAGTCTAGCATAGTACCTGGCACATAGTAGGCATTTAGTAAGTGTTTTGTCTCCTACACTTGTGCCAGTCTTTAAGGATAAGATTAAAGAAATCCCTTCTCTAATTCCTCCTTTTCTTAGTGGGGAGAGGGAAAGTTCCATTTCCCCTACATCTAAAGATAAGATTCCTGGCTTATCTCATCTGATAATCTTGAACCAGGTACATTTATTTTATTTGTATTGGCTTGGTTGACTTTCCTAACTTCCTTATTTGTTGCTATAAAAACCTAATGAAGTATACCTTCAGCTGAAAGGAGGGGTGTAGTCCTAGAGGGTGGGGAGCTCAATTCAGCTCACCACTGGATGACTTTCCAGCTTAGCTAGTTATCATGGCTAACAATACTGAGCGCTCTTTCTCTGCAGATGGCTCCACACAGGCCCTATCAATGACTCTGCAAATTCCGTGCCCTGGGGAAGCAGTCCCAGTTGTCCAACCCTGGTTACAGCTCTTCCCTCTGACCTCAGTGGTCACTTTGGATGTCTCTGATGGCTGGACTGTAAAGCCCACAGGTACAAGCCCTCTGCACCAGAAGGGACCTTTAAGGGCTTCTAATCCAACCCCCTCCTTTTACAGATGAGGAGAACGAGACCCAGGGTCCCACAGGATTGGGAGTCAGGTCATTTGGCTCCAAAATCCAGGATACTTTGAAATTTGCCTCAATGTCTCCGTAGTAGGTATGAGTAGTAAATAGTCTTTGAAAATTGCTGAAGCCAAAAATGAATCCTTCTGTTGCTCTCCTAGTGATGAAACTCCGGAAACCTAGCTGGATTGGGCAAGGGATAACACACATCTGACCCTAGACCTATCCCTTGAGCCTCTCCTTCCAGCGGAAAGAGGGCTGTAAGAACTTGGGTTCCACCTGGATTTTTTCAAGACCATGAGAAAGTCTCTAGACATTCAAAGAGTAAATATCACCAATGCAATCTGGGATTACTTGGAGGCAAGTGGACCTGGATTTAAATCCCAGCTCTGATACTTGTTCCCTGGATGACACTGGGTAAGTCATTTCTTTTTCTTTTCTAAACCCTTACATTTTATCTTAGATCAATACTCTGTATTGGTCTCCAAGGCAGAAGAGTGATGAGGGTGAGTCTATGAGGGTTCAGTGACTTGCCCAGGGTCACACAGCTAGAAAGTATCTGAGGCCAGATTTGAACTCAGGACCTCATTTCTCTCTCGATGGCTTTCAGCCTACTAAGCCAACTAGCTGCCCCCATAGACAGGTCATTTCCATTTTCTTTTCTTAACTGTGAAATAAATGGGATGAACTAAATGGTTAGATCTAGGATTGTGGTGTCATGCCCAGTCACTTGACTTTTCCCCAGGATCCATTTACCTATAAAATGAGGGGTTTGGGAATAAATGACTCCTAAAGTCCCTTCCAGCTCTTGAGCGAGGGTTCTATGAGGGTTCTAGGTTTCTATCTGATATCTAACATCCTCCACGGGCATTGAAACCCACCCTTGCCTACCCACCATTCATAGTATTCATCCCTGATTTTGTTCCATAATACCACCACTAATGATAGCTTACATTTACACACCACTTTGCTGGTAACAAATTGTGCTACATAAATGGCAACTATTAGCATGACTATTAGTCTCAGGCTATATAATTAGCAGCAGAGGCTCTGGGGTGGGGGCAGGAGGGGAAAGGGTGGCCGGCTACAGCTGTGGGAAACTGAGGTAGAAGCCCTTGGTTCCCTGGCAACCCCCTGAGACTATTAGGAGTTACTTATCAGCAAAATGCATCTCTACCAGAGAGAATCTGGCTGGTGCCTATTTTGGCTTTGTGTCTCTCACTCCAGCCCATCAGTCTAATCTGGGGTCTGTGAATGGGGAAGGAAGAAAATTCCTTTATTTTTTATTTTATTTTTATTATTAGCTTTATTTTCACAAATTTCTACTTGAACTTGAGCATTTCGTTCGTTTATGAACGTCGGCAACAATCCAAAGTAACGTGTGTAGAGTCTGGGACTTGGTCACAAGAGAAGTCACAGCTCTTTCTTTTCAGGTCCCGTTGTTGTTGCCGTAAGCCCAAGTATCACTCCTGCTATTGCTATCACAACTTTGAAATGATTGCAATTATGAAACTCTCTCGTAGATGTATTATTATATCACAGGTTTGTTTTCAAAAGATTTCGTTAATTGTATTTGAATGTAATCGTTTCCCCTGTAATGGGATGTATTTTATTTCATGCATTTAAAAACATGATTCTTAGAAGGGGTCCATAAGACTCCCCAGACTGACTGCCAGAGGAATGGAGGTTAAGAACTCCTGAGTCAAAAATCTGGCCTCAGATAATTCCTAGTCTCCCTGGGCAAGTCTTTTAACCCCAATTGCCTAGTCCTTACTGATCTTCTGCCTTAGAACTGATACTTGCAGAGATTTGAAGACAGAAGGAAAGGGTTCAAAAAACCAAAAGAGCCCCTCTGTCCCCAGATGATTTCTAAATTGAGAATTTTTTAAAACTCCTAACTTCTGCCTTAGTATCGATTCTAAGACAGGAGGGCAAGGGCTAGGCAACTGAAGCTATGTGACTTGCCCAGAGTCACACAGCGAGCAAGTGTCTGAGACCAGATCAGGACCTCCTGACTTCTCTATCCACTGTGCTCTTGAGCTGCCCCCGAATTTTCTGCCCTAAGAGCAAATGAGATCATATTTGTCAGGGGTTTGTTAGCCTAGTACCTGGCACATAGAAGACAATGAATAAGTACTGATTCCCTTCCCTAAGATACCTCCCCAATCTGAAATTCTCGGTGAGATCACAGGACTCCCTGGTTTTACATCTAGCTGCAGGAAGAAAGCCGCTTCATATTGCTAAGTGCATCGGAGAAGGGCAGATACCAGGTGAGGACCAAAGGCGAAGGATCTGTTTGTGATGGGGCAATCAGGGAAGGCTCTCTGGAGGAGAGGCTTTAATGCATGGGCAAGAATTCAGCAGAAGAGACTGGGAAGGTCAAGGGAGGAGGGGACAAGCATTCTGGATCTTGGAACAAGGTGAGCAAAAGCAAAAGCAGATCAACCAGGAAGCAAGGCAGAATGAGAAGTTGGCTGCAGTAACAATAATCAAAGCCCTTTGGCAGACTTTATCTCATCTCATCCTCCTAACAGTTGGGGAGCACCATCTCCATCAGACAGACAAGGACCCTGAGCCCCAAAGAGGACTTACTTAAGTGACTTGTTCAAAGTCACAGAAACATAACATTTTAGAGCTGAGAACATGGAATATCGGAGCTGAGAGGGAACTTTGAAGAGGGAATATTAGGTCGAGGAGGAACCTTAGAGACCACAGTTGCCCCTTCCCTCGATTTCCTAGAGGGAAAGACTGAGTGCCTTCTTCAAGGTTACAGAGAGATTCGAGGTGAGAACTGAGACTCTCACAGAATGTCCGTCTTTCCGAGCTGTCGGGGATGTCACAAGTCCCACCCAGTTCCTAAAGCCCAGATCCCCTCTGTCCTACCCCAGAAAAATGAATGTCAATGAGATCCTAATTCTGTTCTAGGTTCTATTGCTGGTTTAAGTTTGCTTGAACCAGATGGCTTCCCTCCTCATCCCCTTCAGAGCAGGCTGCCCACCTTCTAAGCTCGTCTCAAATCATGGTCCCTAGGAACCTTAGCCAAATCCCTAGTTCACAGGGAATTGAAAAAATCCACTCAGGCTGGCAAAAGCAGAGGAGGCTCAGCAATCGCTACTGTGGATGTGTTGGGCTTTTGAAGTCTATTAATTTCCCTCCCGAGGCCCTGACTGTCTGCTGCATCCATTGATCTGAAAACGTCACCCCTCCTAGCTGTATGCTGATATAGAACCCTTATTTCATTTCTGAGTCCCAGAACAGCCCTGCCAAGTCCCACAAAGCATCTCCCTCTGTCTGGACCTCCTAGAAACTCAGGCTTTGTCTATAGAAATGCAGGTTCTTAGCTTCTCCCTAATCCCCCTGATATTAGGGAGTCTAGAAGATATGAATTTGAACCCTGCCTTCAGATACTGTGTGACCCTGGGCAAATCACTCTATCTCACGAAACCTCAGTTCCTTCATCTGTCAAACAGAGATAACAATGTCTATAGTACCTGCCCCATAAGAGTGGCATCAGGCTCTAGGGAGATGGGTGTCACCGAATCCTTCTCGGCTATGGCATTCCCTGCTTAGGATTCTAAGGCACCCTCCCAGGTCTGGCATTCCCTGTTCTCAGCCCTCTCTGAGACCTGACATTCCCGGTCCTCAGGCCCCTGCCAGCTCTGACATTCCATGATTACCATTCCTCTTTCAAGGATTTACCAGAATGTATGCTCACAGAAGAGGTCTGCAAACACAACCTGTCACTTCTGACACCCACATAGCCCAGCTCTTCTCTTCCTAGCACATCACCCCACTCTCACTCTTGGGGAGAAACAAAGAAGTAGGCGAGGCAGAGAACTTTTCAGGTTCTCTGGCTGCTCAGGAGATGGCCACTTTGTCCCTGCCCCCTGCCAAGGTGGGCCGGGGACTGGGGTTGTGGTAGGCGGGTGGGCATTTGGCCAAACCAGCCTGGGAAGACAAGCTCCTCAGATCCCATTCCTTGAGCCTGAATCTTGGCATCTGGAGGGGAACATGGCACGAGACTTCTCCCCCACCCCCTGCCGAATTCCCCATCTGTCACTCCAGTCTGATGCCCACCAGGGTGGAGGAACTGACTGTCTTCCAGAAGGGCCCACTCAGAGTTTATGAAAAGAAGAGAGGGGGTGGATGGAGAAGAAGGGAGGAGAAAAAAAGCAACACTTTCTCATCACTCACCTACTAATGGATTGGAAAATCTGTTTCTGTTTGGCTTCTTCCCTGATTCCTCCTCCTCCCAAACTCCACTGTTCCTCCCTTTGCCAGAAAGGGACCAATGCATGGATCACTTATCTATGACTCTATGATCTTACACATATGGCCTTTGGCAAGAAAGGATAGATGGGGGCAGCTGGGTGACTCATGGATGGAGAGCCAGGCCTAGAGATGGGAGGTCCTGAGTTCAAATCTGACCTCAGCTGTGTGACCCTGGGCAAGTCACTTAACTCCCACTGCCCATGTCTTACAGCTCTTCTGCCTTGGAACTAATGATCGTTATTGATTCTAAGATGGAAGGTAAGAATCAAAAAAAAAAAAGAAAAAGAAAGGAAAATGTTCTTATTCCTATTTTATATATAAAGAAACAGAGGCTAAAAAGAGTAATGACTTCCTTGCCCAAATGGCTCATGTGGTCACTAAGCAACAGACCCAGGACTTTCTAGGTCAATGACCAAAATGGGCTTCCTCCACACAGTGTTCAGTGGCAGTCACTGGAGGTGTCTAGTGGCGAATGGTCGCCCCACTTGTTGTGGACGTGTGATTCCTGTTCAGATACAGGTTGGACTCAACGCCCTCCAAGGTTCCTTCCAGCTCAGACATTGTTGATTCTCGGAGGCTTTTAGGCGCCTGGCAGGCTGCCCTGTGATTCTTTACTAGGCTGCACTCACTGGTCCTCTCCTGGCAGAAGCCCTGGGGCTGGAGACTCTTCTAAGAAAGACAAACAGAGCCCTTGGGACTGGCGTGGAGCAAGGGCCGGAGAGGAGGGTGGGCAGATGTGCTTTAAGGCTTCAAAGCTCTTTCCTCCTAACTGCTCTGGGAGCCAGGGAGCACAAGTCTTCTTAACCCTCTGGTTTGGGCTTTGCTTTTCATTTTTGCATGGATATATTTTTTATTTTTAAAAGTTTTAAGTGTTTTTTTTTTCTTCCTAGATGTTATCCGCAAATGTCCCAAACCCCAGAAGGCATCCTGGGGGAGACAGACATGTTCACACAAATTATGTCTTTCATGTTTCCACCTTTCAGCTCCCTCTCTGGAGGTTACCTTCCCGATGTCTTCTTCAAGTAGTGACTCAGGAGCTCTGGATGATGTTCTCTTGGCTCTTCCACCTTTGTTATTCATTATTCCATGGAGGGCTCTCCAAGTTTTATTAAAATTAGTCTGCTCATCGTTTCTTACGGCACATTCTTAACCCTCTCCGGCAAAAGAAGAAAAAGAGTCTCACAGCACCGGGCTTCCAGATTTAGGAACAGGGAATGTTAGAGATGGGAGAAAACTTAGAGATCCAAGTACAGCCCTTTCCTTTTATAGGTGAAAGAACTGAGGCCTAGATTGGAGAAGTGATCTGTTTGGGTGGTGACAGAGTTCAAAGGCTCCGGGACTTCTAGGGAGAGTCCTTCCTTTCAGAGAAGAAACACATGGATTTAAAACTGAAAGGAGTCTCAGAAGCCATCAAATACAACCTTCTAATTTTACAGATGGGGAAACCGAGCCCTTGGAAAATGAAGTATCTTGCCCAAGGTCAATCCGGGAGTAAGTGGCAAAGCTGGGATTTGAACTAAGATTTTTGTACTCCAAAGCAGGTTAGTTTTCTTTCTAGCATACCACATTGCCCAGGTCACAGATGTACCTGTCTACGTTAACAAGGAAATTCAGCATTTCTCTCTTCCCCACCACCACCCCTACCTCCCTTCTCTCCTTTCCTGGTTGGAAGCTCTAGCTAGGCTCTTGGCCTCAATCTAATCAAGGTTGGGAAGGGGGAGGGCAGAGAGGGGAATAGAGAGGGCCAGATTGATTTCCCCTGCCTAGTCACCCAATTCTAATTTGGAACTGTAATTAAAAGAAGACGAATGGGGCCTACCAGAGGCCATACCTTGCCAGCTCAGGATAGATGGATGGGTAAGGAAAATGGAGTTGAGAGGGGGAATCAAGCCGGTACACAGGAAAGCAAATTACAACAGCTATTCAGACAGAGAGAAAGGGGTCTCAGACACCCCACACCTTGTATTCATAGGCTACTCCTGGAAAATATCAGAGTCTCTGACCTGGAGGAGATTTCATTAGTTCCCTTGATATTCTTGATCTTTCGTTCTTCCAAATGAACTTTGTTATAATTGTTTCTAATTGAATAAAAAGTTTCATGGTAGTTTGATAGGTATGGCACCGAATAAGTGAGTATTTGGGGGGGGGGGTAGAATGGTCATTTTTTATTATATTAGCTCGTCTAGAGGAGATTTCAGAAGTCATCCTTTTACACACAGGGAAAATGAGGCTTCAAGAGTGAGAAGTGATTGACCTTATGGACTCACAAGTGAGTGGCAGAAAAAGGAATCTCTTAGCACCTTTTCTCCATATTTCTCCTGTTTCTAGTCATTTCCCTTCATTAGTTCCCCCCAATCCTCATCACCAGCCTCCTCCAATATACTGATAAGAACTAATTTATTCCCAAGTTTCCTTCTGTTGCTGCCTCGGGAAAGTCAGAGTTAAACTCGCACTGTAAAAATAAAAAAGTAATGATGCAAGAGGAAGAAGAGAGGAAAGGGCAGTGGACAGAACCCTGTAGGATATATCCCCCAGAGCATTGTCCATGCCAATGGATAGTGTTGGGGTAGGGTGGGGGTGGGGAGGTCAGGCCATGGCACCATGGCAGAATGGATAGAGCATTGGACTTAGAATGAGACTCAGATTTGAATCCTATGTCTGATGCTCACTGTGTTCTATATCCTCTGCAGTTCACCTCACTTCCCTGGGACTCAGTTTCCTGATCTGTAAAATAGGGACAGCTATTGTCCTAATCCCCAATTCTTCCAAAATCATTTTGAAGCTCAAATAAGAGAAGGTATATCTGTAATGTGTCTGGAAAACTTGAAAGCCCCACAAAAGTGCCAGCCATTGTAATGACAGACAGAATGCTATCGTTGGAAAGGACCTTAGGGAGGGAGCGTCCAATGGTCCAATTCGCTTGTTTTACAGACAAGGAAACAGGTTCAGAGAGTCCAACGGAGGAAGCTGGTGGCAGACTTAGGACACTAATGGAGTCTCCTGGCTTTTGCTGCTCTCTCCTTCCTTCCCCAGAAGGGACACAGGGACAGAATCCATCTGCTTCCATCCCCATCATCATCCCTCCCTTGACAGGCCCCAGCCCATTCCAGAAAGTGAGTGTCAGTGTAGCCCAGTCCTCCTCCATGCCTTCCCCGGAAACAATCTCCTCCCCCTTGGCTGCAAATTATAAAGAGTAAATCAAAATAAAATCAATAGATCTCAGAAAACTCTAAATCGTCTTATTCCCTTTGCTTCTCTTCAGATTTACCTGAGTGTTGGGAGCCTGGGGGAGAAAAACACATCCATTATTCATCCTGTCTCCCCAGTCCTCCAGGTTTCCTCTGCAGGGTAAACACTGCCCAACATATCCTCAAACCCTAGAGTGCGGACCCTCACTCTAGGTGGCTCAGTGAATGATTGAGAGCCAGGACTAGAGATGGGGGGTGGGGGCATCCTGGATTCAAATCTGGCCTCAGAACCTTCCCAGCTGTGTGACCCTGGGCAAGTCACTTGGTCCCCATTTTCTACCTTTTCCACTCTTCTGCCTTGGAACCAATACACAGTACTGATTGTAAGGCAGAAGGTAATAGTTTTTTTTTTTTTAAAAAGCCTGTAGAAGTAGGGAACTTTTACAATGATAAAACAGAGAATGTCAAGAACACAGAAAATAAGAAAGGGAGAGGGTCCCCGGATCCTGTCGAGGGAGTATAGTATACTATAAGGGAAAATAGGCTGGATTTATAATCAGTGGGCATGGATTCAAAACCAGCTCTGTTATTTAATACCTGGGAGAACTTGGGGAGTTGCTCTATCTCTCTGAGTCTCAGTTTCCCCCTCTGAAAAATGAGGAGGCTGGACTCTTGGGCATCTAAACTCTAAATCTGTGATCTTGGAAACGTGGAATGTCAAAGCTGGAGGGAGTGGGGCTTAGACCAGGGAATGTCAGAGCTGGGAGGGATCTTAGAACAAGGAATGTCGGTAGAACAGAGAATCTTAGAGTTGAGAGATCTTCTAGAGATCCATCAACTCAACCCCCTGATTTTAAAACTAAGATTACTGACATCCACTGAGGGACAGTCTCTTGGCCAGCACTGCCCATTTCTCTTTCTTTTCTTCTATAGCATCAAAACTCTGATCTGGTTTGTTTTTGCTTCAAAGTCACCAAACCTCAGAGGAGGGAGGGACCGAGAAGTTCTGACACTGAGCAAGATTCCGTCTACACCCCACCTCACCAAATGACCCTGAAATCTCCTCCTAAGCACCTTGTCCCATGTCTGCCTCCTCAACTTCGGGTCATCCACTCTGGACATCTGTGTTCTAGTCCCAGCTCTGTCACTAACTGGGCACCTTTCCCTCATGCCCCTTCATAAATTAAGTCACTTTCCCCTGGGAGCTTCAGTTTTTCTTCTATAAAATGGAGCTAACAATACCTGCCTTTCCTACCTCATGGAATGGAGGTTGTTATAAGAAAATGCCAGCAGGAATTATTTTTAAGTAGCAAAGGAGTAGAAGGGGGTGGTAGCAGTAATCATGATAATTCTCTTACCCAGTTTCCCTTTCAGAAGCAGCTCTGAACTGAGCACTATATCCTAGTGGACGGAAGTGCCCAGAACTGGAAGCAGAAGTTAATGTCTCATGGCACATCTTAGGATCATAGACTTGGAGCTGGAATGAGGGTGAAGGGTCTATGAACCGTACCACTGAGTCTAATCTCTTCATTTTACACAGGAGGAAAATCAGGCTCAGAGAGATTAATCTCCAAGCTGTTGAGATTCTGAGGCAGAATTCAAACCCAGGTCTTCCTGACTCTAAGTCATGGGATCTACTCACTACATCATGATTTTCAACCTACAACCTCTTTGGGACTAATCCCTTTCAACCCCAGTCTGCCCAAGGAGCTGATCAAGCAGAGACACTGGTGTCCTAAGCATGAGATAGCCCAAATCCAAGGTATTTAATGGACCAACTCCTCATGCTCCCCTCTCCAAGGCTCTTAATTCCTGGTGTTAAGAGGTACTTTGGGGGGGGGGACAGCTAGGTGGCTCAATGGATTGAGAACCAGGCTCTGGCTTCAGACACTTCCTAACTGTGTGATCCTGAACAAGTTACTTAATCCCCATTGTAGCTCTTCTGTCTTGGACCCAATACATAGTATTGATTCTAAGACAGAAGATAAGGGATTTATTAAAGAAATGTTTTATAAAAGAGGCAGCTTGGGACAAATTGTGGTCTATGATGGTGATGGGATACTACTGTGCTGTAAGGAATGATGAACAGGAGAATTTCAGAAAGAACTGGGAAGACTCACATGAACTGATGCAGAGTGAAATGAGCAGAACCAGGAGAACATCATACACAGTAACTGCAATATTGTGGAATGATCCACTGTGATAGACTTAGACCCTCAGAGCAATACAATGATCCAGGACAATTCTGAGGGACTTCAGACAAAGAATGCTGTCCACCTCCAAAGAACTGTTGGAGCAGGAGTGCAAATGAAAACACATGATTTATTGCTTGTTTATTTGGGTATGTGTTTTGGGGTTTTGGTTCTGTAAGATTATCCACTTACAAAATTGAATAACAAGGAAACATGTTTTGTGTTATAATACATGTATAACCCAGATTGAATTGCTTGTCTGCTCTGGGAGGGGGGAGGGAAGAAGGGAAAGAGAGAATTTGGATCATATCACTTTGGAAAACTTATGTGGAAATTTGTTACTCTATATAATTTGTAAGAAATAAAAGAAAATAATTAAAAAGAAGAAGCCTGGACCAGAAAGAATATCCGAAGATTTGGGTTTGAATATATTTCAAACATTTCAAAATCAATGACACATGTAAAACCCAGTGGAATTGCTTGTTGGCTATGGGAGGGGTGGGTGAGAGGAGGGGAGAGAAAGAACATGAATCACATAACCATGGAAAAAATATTCTAAAATAATTAATTAATTAAACTTAAAAAATAATAAAATGCCCAAAAAAAGGCATTTAAAAATACATTTCTTCTATTTACCATCTGTGTGTTGAGTAAATAATTTCCCCTCTTGAGGCCTCAGTTTCCTTATCTGAAAAGTGAGGTTACGCTAGATAATCTCTAAGGCTCTTTTTAGTTCAATGATCCTTCCAGGCTCCATGAGAATATGAGAGGGGTGCACCATGATGCTCTTCTTCACTTGAGGGAGACGAATGACCAAGGTCCCCACTCCTAGTTTCATTCAGAAATGGAGCCTAGGAGTCCTCAGTTCTTGGCCATCTCTACCTACCCATTTCCTGGTTCTGCCCATTGCTGGCCCTATAGGCCTCCTTCCCTCAGATACCTACTAGGGCAGGACAGCTGCCTCACACTCTCAGGGGGCATCAGTTATAGGAGTGGGGAAGGAAGGAGGGAAGAGCCAAGCCAGGACTGCTCTTGTGAGGAGGCAGTATCAAGGCCCCGGGTTGGCCAGCGTCCATCATGACCATCTACCTGAAGAGACACGACAAGGGCAGCAGGTCCTGCTGGGAGGGCCTTTCCAAGCCAAAAGCCAGAGGTGTTGCCAAGCACAGGCTGGGAATGAGGCCAACCCCTTTCCGGCTCCATTATCTTGGGATGCCCAGGAAGGCAGGAAAGCCAAGCACAGCCCACCAGTACCATCTGCATGCTGCATGTGCTGTGGGGACTGGGGGTAGGGAAGAGGAAAAGGAGAGAAAAACCCATTTTCTGTGCCTTCATCTCCTTCCACTTGGGAATCTGGGTGCTGCTCATATTTCCAAAGAGGCATCCAAGTTTTCAGTGGTATCCACTCATGTAGGCACCTTGGCACAGCCAGTACTACACATTAATGGAGAAGAAAGCCACCTGCAGAGGATGCATAAACATGGAGGACCTGGAACCCCCCCCATCAACTGTCCTCCCCTGATGCCTCTGGGGGCATGTCTTTTGGCTTACAGTGGGAGAGCCAAGGAAGGGACGTCCCTCTGGCACCTCTCTGCTGGGCCTGGCAGGCACACTCTCCCAGCTCTGTGCAGTTCCTAGCCCCCTTCGAGGCTCAGTTCAGGCGCTGCCTCCTCCTCCTCCTCCTTTTCTTCCTCCTCCTATTACCTATTACATAAGTCCTGATTTATCTGTACACATATGGTATTCCCAGAGGAGAATATAAGCTTCTGGAGGGCAGGGACTGTCTTTTGTAAGGTATTGCCAGCACCTAACACAATGGCCAGGACATAATGCAATATAAGCTCCTACAGGGAAGGGCTTGTTTGTTGATGTCTTTGTATCTTCAGCACCTCCAAGAGCATACACAGTGTATATCTAATAAATGCTAGTTAAATTAGGGGGCAACTGGGTGGCTCAGTGGATTGAGAGCCAGAGACAGGAGGTCCTGGGTTCAAATCTGACCTCAGACGCTTCCTAGGTAGGTGACCCTGGGCAAGTCACTTAACCCCCATCACCTAGCCCTTACGACTCTTCTGCCTTGGAACCAATACACAGTAGTGATTCTAAGGTGGAAGGTAAGGGTTTAAAAAAAATACCAGCCTAGTAGACTCAATTCCCTTTTGTGCCTCACCATTGGAAGTGACCATGGAGATCACTTAAACAGTAGTGAGAACAAAAGCTCACATTTCTCTAGGGATTTCAGGACTGCATATCTCATTTGATCCTTATACAAGCCTGGAAGCTAGATGCCATTATTATTTTCATTTTATAGTTGAGGAAACTGAAGCAGACAGAGACTTGCCCAGGCGAAAAGTATCTGAGATCAGATTTGAACTCAGGCCTTCCTGTCTCCCCACCCAGTGCTCGCTGTGTTACCGAGCTGCTTCGGGGCCAGAACCATCATCCAAAAATAGAGCTAAATCTTCCCAGTTGAGAGCTCAGTGCCTCGTACAAAGGAAGAGCTTAATAATGTTCCACAGCCTCCAGCCTGCCTGCCAATAAAAACGTGAGGACTTAAGGAAGGTTTAAATTGCAAATCCTCTACTTAACCCTGAGGGCAGAGACTCTCCCCCCATCCTTCTACTATAGGGCAGGGCTTTCTTTGCTCGAAGCTAGGGGTTCCCTAAAAGCTTGTTGATAGGTATCACAGAAGAGGCAGTTAGGTGGTTCAATGGATTGAAGGATGGGAGGCTCTGGGTTCAAATTCGACCTCAGACACTTCCTAGATGGATAACCTAGGACAAGCCACCTAACCCCAATTGCCTAACCCTCACTGCTCTTGGAACCAAGACATAGTCTTGATTTTAAGATGGAAAGTAAGGGTTGTGACAGAGAGACAGAGAGACAGAGAGGAGGAGAGGGGGAGAGACAGAGAGATGAATTGCAGGACCATTGCTTTAGAGTTAAAGGGACCTTCATGGCCATCCAGTCCAATCCTTAAAAAGGGAGAACTAGAGACTTGTCCCAAGTGACTTGTCCAAAGTCATTAAATAGACAGTCAGGATCTAAAGTCAGGTCCTCTTACAGATACCAATTCCTGGCCTCTGAATCCACTCAAGTGACAGTAGGTCTGAGGGGGCAGAGAGCACTGGGGGCTAAGGAGAAGAAAAGGGGAGGGGAGGTACATCCGTGTCAAAAGGCCTGCAGTTTGCTACAACTGGAAGGAACCTAGTCCAAACTTTCACATTATATAGATGAAGAAACTGAACCCCCAGAGGCAAATGACTTACCCCAGGTCACACAGACTGTGGCAGAGCCCAATTGGAACCCCAGGGTATTGGTGTCCCCACCCTCACCCCCGACTCTACCATTTTGACAGGGCAAGGCTAGGTGGGTGTGGCTCTTCATCTGTAACACGATGGCCATAGGCCCCGGGCTGCTGACCTCTCCTGACCGCTGGGATGAACCCTTAAGTGCCATCTACAGAAATGGCAGTTCCCCTCCTTTATTCTTCCCCAGGTGAGGGCTGAGCCCGGCCTTTTTTTTTTTTTTTTAAATGGGCTCTCTGGACTCGGGCCATCCCTCTTTCCCCCTCACCCCTGAGAGGCCATTCTGGGCTCGGAGAGAGGAGACATGGGAAGAGAAGTCCATTGTCCACAGGCAGGAGGCTGGAGGCAGCAGCCCCAGGGAAGCCCCGGCACAGAGCCCAGCAGTTCTCGCTCTTAGCTCCTTCTCCCTAAGGGAAGGGGGGTGGGGGGGTGGAGGCTGGCTCTGAGATCACTTTACGACCAATGAGGGTAAATTCTCAGCCAGGTCCCTCTGGGAGTACTAGCAGGAGCCCCGAGCTTGGGACTCTTTGGGGCTGGGCTCAGCCAGCTCTCCAGAGCAGCCGCCTGTCTGTCCCTCTGGCCCCTCTAGGGGGGGAAACACGGGAGAAGGGAGGAAGGGGGTTTCTGTGTGGATGCTGTCCTTGAGTCTCCTAACAGACAGACTCCGTCCCACCCCAGCCCTCTCCCAGAAGGGGGTTATCAGGAGAAGCCCTCGGGCTCCCCACGGCCTCCCTCTGATCCATGGGTCATCCCGGGATGTTAGAACTAGCCCAGCCCCTCACAGTTTACCGAGAAGGAAAGTGAGGCGCAGAGAGAGGAGGGGGACTTGCCCAAGGTCACCCCGAGATGTCTAGAACTCTAGGCTTCTGACTTCACATCCAATTTTTCATCCACAAGCCCAGTTTGGATTTTGGCACCCCATAAATGAGCCCGGTGTTTGCGCTGCCTGCCCTGCGGGGCTGCAGAGAGGAGAGCGCTCTGCGGACCTTGGAGAGCTCAAGTAATTCCTCAACCAACAGGCGCTTGGGAGGCGCCGCCTCCATCTCCTCCTCCTCCACCTCCTCCTCTGAGCCGGGCACAGGGGATCCAAAGAGTGGCCCGCACCTGCAGCGACCTCTCTCCCTCCCCCCACACCGGGAGCTCTAGTTCTGCGGGCTCCGGCAGGGCTCATCGGAGCGCATAAGTCCCCTGGGTTCCCAAGCCTCGACGGGACAGCTACTCACCTCGATCTTCTCGATCCTGTCCTTGAGGGCGCGCACGGCCTCCTCCAGCTCCCGCACCACGGCCGGGGAGTCCCAGGCGGGGCCGTCGCTCATGGTGTCCTGGCGGCCCGCGGGCCCAGTGTCTTGGAAGGGCAGCTGCAGCCCGCTCTCGCAGCGGCCCAGCTTGCCCGTGAGCTCGCGGATGGCCTCCTGGTCGGCTCGGATCCGCGCCTTCTGCTGCAGCGCAGTCTGCCGCAGCTGCTCGGCAGTGCTTTGCAGGGCCAGGAGCTCTTCCTCGCGCTGACGCTGCTGCTGCTGCCCCGAGCCCGGCCCGTCGCCCTGCACCGCCGCCCCGTCCGACGCCGTCGGGCACTCGGTGACTAGCGGGGTGCACAGGAAACGGCTGAAGAGCAGCGGAGGCTGCAGCGGCCGGGCACTAGCCAGCAGCTCGCTGCCGCCGCCGCCGCCGGGCAGGGGGAGCTCGTGGGGCCCGGCCGAGCCTCCGGGCCCGTGCAGCGCGCTCAGGCTCTGCTCCGGCCCGGGGGGCAGCAGCGCCGCGGCCCCAGCGCTCGAGTCGTTGTCGGCGGCGGCCCCGGAGGGCGCCCGGGCCGGGCTGGCCGCCGGGTGCACGCTGGCGATGATGCACACGATGGCACCGAGGAAGGCCAGCATGCCCGCGGCCAGCAGCACGGCCAGGAACTTCAGGGTGGCGCGAGCGGCGGGGGGGCCGCACGGCCCCGGACACGCGGACTGGGAAAGAAGGTGGGACACGGGCTCGAGGACCGGCGCGAAGGGACGCGAAGGAAACCCGGCACGCGGCTGGAGCAGCTGCCACTCCTGCCGCTGCCGCCGCAGCTCTGAGCTCCGCTCTGGCTCCGGGAGGGAGTGGGAGTCTGCGCAGGCCCCGCCCCTCTCCTCCCGCCCCTCCCTTGCACAGCCGGCTCCCGCCCCACCTGCCTGGGCCTCCCGCAGCGGAGAGGCGCGAAGGTCTGCGCCACGGAATGGAGGACGCCCATCAGAAAAAGGGGGACTCAAACCAGCTGAACCCCAACTCTCCCGACCGTTTCCAAGGCTTGGCCCTACCCACTGGCCCATTACACAGGGGCTGTTCTCGGGACCTTCCTCTGCACAATTCAGCCCCCTCCCTCTCTGCATCTTCAAGGATTTCCTTCCCCTCCATCCAGTGAAAGCTCCCCTTTTGCTTCCCCGAGGCACAACCCTGGCTTTTATCCCACTCTGCAAGGGCTCAGAGATTTAGAATTGGAAAGGACCTTGGGGGCCCCAAGCCCCACCTCCTCGTTTTGCGGATGACACAAAAGAGGGACTTAGCCAGAGTCACACCTATACAACTAGAGTGTCTAAAGGAGGATCTGAACCTGGAGCTTCTGACTCCAAGCCCTGTAACACCCCATTACACCAGGCTGCCTTTCTCTACAAGCCACTGCCTTCTCCCACTGTGGGTACATCATCAAAAGGGAAAAGGGGGTTCAGGGGTCTTCAGGGGCCACAATATCCTAGTCCTAGCTCCCCCAGGGGCCACATTCACATGGTCGCAGGGATGCCTCTCTCTCCACCCTGCTCCCTCTTTCCCCACAACTGGCAGAAGAATCGCCTTCATGTGCCCTCAAGGAACCCTCTTTCCTCCCCCAATCCTTGCTGCCTCTGTCCAAAAGGACAAAGAAGAGAGAATGATCCTTCAAGATGTCCGGAAGGGGCAATTCTCTTATTCCAGAATAATTCCCTTTTCTGGTGACACACTACTCATCTTCCTGCATCCTCCCCCTACTCCATTCCTTTCCACCATAAGGAGTTAGGGGCCTCTCCAAATAAAATAGTGAAACGAATGCCCATGCAGGGATACTTCCAGATACTTCTTGGGAAAGGAATAGAGGACCTCCTCTATCCTTCAAGGATCTATTTCACTAGGAAGACCTTCCCTAACAAAGAGCTTTCAGAGCAGAAGGACCCCCGCCCTTTGTTGGTAAAGATGTTTTATTTTCCCAAATACAGGTAATAACAATTTTCCACATGTTAACTGAAGTTATAAGATCCAAATTGTCTCCCTCCATTCCTCCCTTCCTCCTCCTGGCGTTGGTAAGCACTTTCATCTGAGTTATACATGTACTATCATGCAAAACCTCTTTCCATATTGGTCATTGTTGTAAGAGAATATTCAGAGAAAAACAAAACCCTAAAATAATAACCCAAATTAGCTAAAGGGAAAAATTGTCGGCTTTCATCTGCATTCCTACTCTAGAGTTCTTTCTCTGGAGGTGGATAGATAGCCTTCTTTTTCATAAATCCCTCAGAATTGCCCTGGATCTTTGTATTGCTGAAAACAGCCAAGTCTCTCACAGTGGATCATTCCATAGTATTGCAGTTGCTGTGTACCATGTTCTCCTGGTTCTGCTCATTTCACTCTGCATCAGTTCATGGAGGTCTTTCCACTCTTTCTGAAATCTTCCTGTTCATCATTCCTTAGAGCACAATAGTATTCCATCACCATCGTAGACCATAATTTGTTCAGCCATTCCCTAATGGATGGAGAGGGCCCTTTTAATAAGAGCTTCAATCCCTTCA
Source organism: Gracilinanus agilis (assembly GCF_016433145.1). Lineage (NCBI taxonomy): Eukaryota > Metazoa > Chordata > Mammalia > Didelphimorphia > Didelphidae > Gracilinanus > Gracilinanus agilis. The sequence goes on along the minus strand of NC_058134.1, from coordinate 215,845,888 downwards.
TTTTACATGTGGGGAAACTAAGGCCCAAAGAGTCTCAGAATCTTTAGCTCTCCTGTCTAGGAGCTCCTTCAGCTCATAGGCCCACCAAATCACAGGATTTAGAACTAATCCAACCATCTCACTTTATAGATAGCTGTAGTCCAATGACCAAATTGCAGATCACTTCTCTTATTGCTGAATCGAGGATGACTGGATTGGGAAGGGACTTGAGTAGGCATTTAATCCAACCTGAATGGGGATCTCCCCTAAGACTCCCTGCTAAGTGGTTCTCCCTCTTTGCTTGCTGACCTCCAGTCACAGGAAACTCACTACCTTCCTAAGCAGACCATTCTGCTTGGGAAGGGCTTTAGTTGCTTGAAAGCTTTTCATGACATCTACCCAAGGCTGCTGGGCTGCAACATCATGATATGCTGCTCCTTGTTCTGTCTTCTGGAGCCAAACAGAACAAGTCTACCTCCTTCTTCCCTTATGAAGACTTTTCAAATAAGTGAAGATTGCCCTCGTGGTCCCTGGGCTTCTCTCCTGGGTAGCCATCCTCAGTGCTTCCTTGAACCTTGAATGGGTAAAATCTCCAGGCTCTTCACTCTATCCTTGTTGCCCTTCTCTGGATTCATCCCAGCTGAACAATTTTTTTGATGGGGATTAGGTGCCTCCAGCATTGCAGATGGATGACTTGTCCACACCTTCTAGACCTAAAGAGTTGCCTGGGACACCGAGAGGTTAAGTGGTTCGGTGTCTGGGGCGAGACTAGAATTCAAGACGGATTCCAAGATAAGCCCATTGTTTTCTCCAGCATGCTGCCTCTCACTAGATCATACCTTTCCAAAAACAGGTGCCAAAGGGCAGCTAGGTGGTTCAGTGGATAGAGTGCCAGGCTTAGAGATGGGAAGTCCTGGGTTCAAGTGTGGCAGTAGACATCTACCTGTATGAACCCCTGCAAGTCTCTTAACCCCACTTGTCTAGCCCTTACTGCTCTTCTGTCTTGAAACAGATACTAAGTATCAACTCTAAAACTACAGGCAAGGGTTTAAAAATAAATAAATAAATGGATGAAAATTAAAAAATAAAGTGGGAGTTCCTCTGTATGTTATGCTGTTCAGACTCTGTCTGGAATATTATGTTCGGATCTTGGCATTTTTTTTAAACCCTTACCCTCTGTCTTAGAATCCATTTTTAGTGTCCACGCCAAGGCAAAAGAACCATAAGAGCCAGGCAATCTGGGTTAAGTGACTTGGCCAGGGTCACACAACTAGGAAGTATCTAAGGCCAAATTTGAACCCAGAACTTCCCAATCCCAGGGCTGGCTCTCTATCTATGGAGCCACCTAGGTGCCCCCTTCACTTTATTTTTATCATCATGTAGAAGATTACAATCGCATTTTGTCCTTTCTGGTGAGAGATCACACTGCTGACTCACAAGGAGATTGTGGTCCCCTAAAACCTTTGACTCTTTTTCAGACAAACTGCTCTCCCTCATCTTATGGCATTACAATGTGAACTCATTGGTGGCAGACACTTTCTTAGCCTATTCATATCCCCAATGTGATCTTATAGGAGTCTACCATTCATTCTAGACTGGGGGAGGGTGTTCCTTAACCATTTGGGGGGTCCTGGTCCCCTCATGCAGTCAGTCTAGCAGAGCCTCTGGGCTCCTTATTTATTTATTTGTTTGTTTGTTTGTTTGTTTGTTTGTTCGTTCATTCATTCATTCATTCATTCATTCATTTATTTATTTGTTTGTTTGTTTATTTGTTAGGGTATAACAAAATCCCTTATTAAAGTTGGTTGGATGGAACAATACTTGGTCTATTTTCTGGAAGAGAAATGGTAATACTAGGCTAAGAGAGAACAATAATTTTGACAAGCATGCAAAACCATTAAGATTTTGGAGAACTGGAACTGGACGTGCAAGTTCCTGTCGCCTTCGTGTGGGCTGAAGAAGTTGACAGGCCATTTAAAAAACTCCTCGAGCTTCTGGGCCACTCATCTTAGATTCCTAAGAGCCAGGTATGTAGGAACAAAGGGTTTGTGCACAGAGCAAAGTATAAAAGAAAGCGGCTTTGCAAAGGTGCTCAGGAAGGTCGGACACTGCCGAATTGGGAATCTGTCCTGTAGCTTAGAGATGTCAAAACTGGGAAGCCTTTGGACTTTGTGGGGACAATCTAGAAGCCTCTTATTGCCCCGACCCCAAAGTAACCTCAACAGCCATTTATTCAGAGAAAATTCTTATTTATAATCAATTGAGCAAATCATTATGAAAAGCAACAAAGATTTTGGGGTAATGAAGGGAAATATATTGGCGATCTGTGGGCTCCTTCTAATAAACATGTTCCTAAATGTAGAAAACAAAATGCATTGGATTATAAGGGAAATGTCATCTTTTTTCAATAAATCCTTTTTGGAAGGGAGTTTTGGGAGGGGAAACTGATCCCTCTAGGTTAGAGTTATCAAAGTATGGGGGGGGGGATCATCCCAGGGTGAAGAGCCAGTTGGAATTCTTTTGTAAGTTTTCCCTTTGGTATCCAATGTTTAAGCTCCTCCTTGCAGCTTTAGGACATTTGCAAATTTGCTAAGCATGTTAGGGCAGGACTTGGGGGGTCAGGAAAAATCAGCATAGAGATATGCTCACAAACTCAGGAGTCAGGAAATCTGAGATCAGAGTGAGGCTGGGAGAAGCAACCAGTCTGGGGTTATAATATCAGAGGCCCTAGGATCAGAAACTGAACGTTGGAAGGGACCTTAGGTTACAGATGGGTAAACTGAGGACTCAGAAGCAAGGTCAATGCAATTGTTATGCCAAAAGTAAATCACAGGGGATGAGAGGGCCACAGCAGCCATAAGGCTGCACTGAACCATTTCCTTCTGATACGGCTGCAGGACCCATCCTGAGCTCTAGGAGGAAGCTGAGTTTATATGCTAGGATTCCTCTGGTCTGTGACTCTCTTCATCAGCCCACTTGGATTCCCGATGCATCCCCTACTCACACCCCCCAAAGTCACACTGCCCCTGGTTTATCTAGCCACAGGATTTCTTGATAGAATTCCCTCTGACCTAGTGGCCAAAGGCACCCGTCCTTCAGTGCCTCAGTATTGGAACACATAATCAGAGATTTAGAGCTGGTCGGGGCTTGAGGATCCTAGTTTTAGAGTTGGGGGAAAAAAAGCAACCTAAGAAGCCACATGATCCAGATCCCCCATTTAGCGGATCACAAAACTGAGCCCAGGAGAGTCTGATTGGTCTGAAGATGCTCATGTTGTAAGTGGCAGAAGCAGGATTTGAATTCTGTTCACTCTCATATTGCTTCTCAAGAAGGGAAGTTCTGCATGCTCTAATCTAGTTGGGCAACCATCCCTTGCCAGAGCAACTGGAGTAGCCAGAAGCTGTTAGAGCAGCACTTTGCAGGATGATTCAGAGTGGCTCCAGGCTTTAGGGAGCTTGAGGGGTTTTATACTGAGTTAGTCAAGTGGATCTGAGCCCCTTTATTTATGTTCTAGACTAGCGTAAGCAGACCCAATCAGGAACAGGTCAAGGAAAATTAAGGAGGGATCAGAAGCACCATCAGGTAGCATAGTAGATGGAAAGCCAGGCCTAGAGACAGGAGATGCTGGGTTCCAATCTGGCCTTAGATCCTTCCTAGTTGTAAGACTCTGGACAAGTCACTTAGCCCCAATTACCTAGCCCTTGCCATTCTTCTGCCTTAGAATCAGTACTAAGATGGAAGATAAGAATTAGAAAAAGAAAAAAAAACTGGGGTTGGTAGAATTCTTTTGGCACTAAACTTAAAGAACTTGTTAAGGAACTATTTCTGTTTCTCTCTCCTCCCTCTAGAGAACACGGTCCATTTGTTGACCATCTGCCTGTGTGCCACACATTATTATTATTTTATTATTTATTAATCTCTTACCTTCCATCTTAGAATCACTACTAAGTCTTGGTTCCAAGGCAGAAGAACTGTTCTAGGGAATTCGTATTAAGTGACTTGGCCAGGGTCACCCAGCTAGGAAGGGTCTGAGGTCAGTTTTGAACCCAGGACCTCTCGGCTTCAGGCCTGACTGTCTGCTGAGCCACCTAGCTGCCCTATGCCACACATTTTGATGAGTCTTAACGGCTTTGTGAAATAGGGAGTTGTTATAGAGATAAGTGGAGCCAGGAGGCAGGACATCCTCAGCTGCGCCTCAAAAACCCATCTTCAGGGGGCAGCTGGGTAGCTCAGTGGATTGAGAGCCAGGCCTGGAGACGGGAGGTCCTAGGTTCAAACCCGGCCTCAGCCACTTCCCAGCTGTGTGACCCTGGGCAAGTCACTTGACCCCCATTGCCCACCCTTACCAATCTTCCACCTATAAGTCAATACACAGAAGTTAAAGGGTTTAAAAAAAATAAAAAAAAAACCCATCTTCATAATCTGCCTGGGACTGGGCGACCGGTCCAGCTTCAATAAGCTCAGCTTCCTCCCTCTCTCGTGACATCCTAAGACAATCTTATCACAGCTCTACCCCTTCCACCTCGCGCCCCGACACATACATTTCTGGCTCTGGTTCCGGAGATGAGCAGAGCTAGCCTGAGTTATCCCCTGTGTGCACTAATCGTTTCCTCAGTTATGAAAGAGGGCTGGGCTAGATAGCCCCTGCGATCCCTTCTGGCTCTAGCACTAGGAGTGTGTGACCCCAGAACTGGGACTCCAGCTCTTGGGCCAGAGGGAGGCCCCTCACAACCCTCTGGCCAACAAAGGCCTGTGGGAACGTCTCTGTCTGCGATCCCTGTGATGCTGTGGCGCCGTCTCTGCCAGCCCTCCCTGCAGGATGTCTGACCCCCCATTTCTATCTCCTGGAAGAATGGGCTCGTGCATCCTTCAGAGAAAACCTGGCCTTAATGTGTTCCATATGCCTCCGTGTAGAATATTAATAATACCAGCTCTGTACAAAATGTTCCACAGTTTTTCTCCAGGGGAATAGACCTTGTATCCAGGAGACTGACAAGAGGCATTGAGCAGACCTGCAACGAGCCATCTTTCAAAAAGGATGGGAGCTTTAGAGAAGGTTAAATGGAAGCCAGCATGTTGTGAGGAGTTGTACAGAGAACACGAGGCTGGAAATGGGCCCACCAGGGTTCTGGGCAGGGCCAGCTCTGTGTGCGGCTGGGGAAAAACAGGTGCCTACAGGATGGGACAGGAGGCCCCCTGCCCAAACCCTCTCCCCACTGGCAGGCCACCATTAGCCTCGGCTCCTTTTGAGCATCCTCTGGGAAAAGGGGGATGTAAGGTTGGCGAAGTCGGAGGTTGAAAGATGAGAGAGGCTTTGGAAAGGGAAGAAGGCTGGCAGAAGCAAGGGGTGCTCATTAGCGAGACGTCTCCTGTGGTCTCTGACAGCCTCTTCTGGCTCTCTCTCAGGATATCTCTTTCGTGCAATGGTGGCCAGAGGGAGAGCAGCCCTTATTTCAAATAGACTCTCCCGTAGGTCCTGCCCTTCTCCAGCGCCTTTAAGTCTATCCTACTTTGTGGATGTATCATGGTCACTGACCTCTGGGAGCTCCAGATCTCCATCTCCAACTACCTCCAGGCCATGGACTCCATGTTCTCCACTAGCTTTAAATGCTCTGAACCCTACCTAGGATGGTCCAGTAGTCCCTTAAAAACAACATGTCCTGGGGACCGCTGGGGGGTGCTCAGTGGATTGAGAGCCAGGCTCAGAGATGGGAATCCTGGGTTCAAAATCTGGCCTCAAACACTTCCTAGCTGTATGTCCCTGGGCAAGTCACTTAACCCCCATTGCCTAGTCCTTACCACTCTTCTGCCTTGGAGGGAGGGAAGCAACACTAGGAAGGGAGGGGGGGGTAGCTTAAAAAGACCCTAAAGAAGAATAAGAGGGGAATAAGAAGGGAGAGGGGAGAAAGGGAAGTACAATAAGGGAGGGGATTAGGGGAACTGATTAAAATCAAAACAGTGGTATAGAAGGAAATAGTGAAAGAAGAAAGGGCAGGACAAGGAGAGAGAATCAAAATGTCTGGGAATACACAGCTGATAATTATAACTCTGAATGTGAATGGGATGAACTCACCCATAAAACGGAAGCAAATAGAGTGGATTAGAAACCAAAATCCTACCATATGTTGTCTACAAGAAACACACATGAGACAGGCAGACATACATAGAGTAAAAATGAGAGGACAGAGCAAAATCTATTGGGCTTCGAAGGCAGGAGTTGCAATCATGATTTCTGACAGAGCCAAAGTAAAAATAGATCTGGTTAAAAGAGATAGGGAAGGTAATTACATCCTGATAAAAGGCAATATAAATAATGAAGAAATATCAGTACTCAACATGTATGCACCAAATGGTATAGCATCCAAATTTCTAAAGGAGAAATTAGTGGAGCTCAAGGACGAAATAGATAGCAAAACTATACTAGTGGGTGACCTCAACCTTCCCCTATCAGATCTAGATAAATCAAACCAAAAAATAAATAAGAAAGAGATAAGAGAGGCGAATGAAACCCTAGAAAAATTAGAGTTAATAGATATATGGAGAAAAATAAATAGGGACAAAAAAGAATACTTTCTTTTCAGCAGCACATGGAACATTCACAAAGATAGACCATGTAATAGGGTATAGAAACATGGCAAACAAATGCAAAAAAGCAGAAATAATAAGCACAACCTTCAGATCATACTGCAATAAAAATAGTTTTTAGTAAGAATACATGGAGAGGCAAACCAAAAACTAATTGGTAATTAAATAACGATTCTCCAAAATAAGTTAGTGAAAGAACAAATCACAGAAACAATTAATTTCATTGAAGACAATGACAATGATGAAACTTCTTACCAAAACCTATGGGATGCAGCCAAAGCAGTTCTAAGGGGAAAATTTATATCACTGAGTGCATATATTAACAAATTAGGGAGGGCAGAGATTAATTGATTGGGCATGCAACTTAAAAAACTAGTAAACGAACAAATTAAGAATTCTCAGATGAAAACTAAATTAGAAATACTAAAAATCAAAGGAGAAATCAGAGATGGGAGTCCTGGGTTCAAAATCTGGCCTCAGATACTTCTTAGCTGTGTGACCCTAGGCAAGTCACTTTACCCTCATTGTCTAGTTCTTACCACTCTTCTGCCTTGGAGCCAATACCCAGTATTGATGCTAAGATGGAAGGTGAGGGTTTAAAAAAAAAACACATGTCCAAACGCTGCTGGGTAGCACAGTGGATGGAGTACCAGTTCAGAAGACCCAAAGTTCAAAAGTGGCCTAAGACACTTCCTAGCTGAGTGACTCTGAGCAAGTCACTTGACCCCAATTGCCTAACCCTTGCCACTCTTTTGTCTTAGAGCTGATACTAAGACAGAAGGTAAGGGTAAAAATTTCATTAAAAAAAAAATTAAAAAAGCATGTCCCCAAATGGATTCATCATCTCCTCAGTTCCAAAAAATCAGTTTCCCTTCCCAATCCCAATTTCCTCATTTATTCTTTGTCTTTGTGTCCCAGCACATGCCTGACACATAGTCCACTCTTTAGAAATACCCATTGAAAGCCTGGCCACCAAGAAGAAGTCTGAGAAGAGCCCCTACTTCCTTCTTCTTCACCAGTAGGGGAGGGGAGTCCTGGGGAGCAGAGTCCCGGATAGGTGGCTTGTCGGGCTTTTCTTCCCAGATTGCTTAATTTTGCTGATATTTTTCTGCTTCTTTTTCTCTTTTAAAAATTTCTGTTATATGGAAAAGCCTCCCTGGGTGAGGGGAGGAGGGACTGTGGCATAGGAAAAAGTAGGTGAAATAAAGGCCCATCATTGCTTTATTCTTCCTCTCCATCATCCAGGCTTGAAAAGGCAAGTTTAGGACCTGAAACTTCAGGATTAAGGCAACGCAGCCCCTTTCCCCAGCCCAGACCTACCTTCCACTTGCCCTCCCAGCCGGCCTGCTCCAAACTAGCTTTGGCCCTAAAGCTTGTCCTTTCTCATCCCTGCCACCTCCCTCACTGATCCCGGCTCCCTCCTGATGGCACAGCCTCTGGCCGCCCTCTCAGCTCCTTCCTCTCTCCAGCCCTCCCCTTTTCTCTCTGGTCCTTGTTCCCCACTGGCACTGCTAGGCTTGCCCTCTGCCTTGGTGGCTCAGGATCCCCTCCTCCTCCAAGGCTCCCTCAAGCCATATTTCCTGCCCAATCAACATGGGGCTGAGGTCTAGAGCCCTCTTCTTTGGTGAATCCGGAGCCTCCTCACTGGTCACACAAGATGAGGAGGCCCATCACCTAGAGCTTTCTCGTGTGCCTCCTCTTCTCCCATCATGCAGATGCCTTCTGGCGCTACCTGCTCTTCTTCCTGGGCTGCCTGAAGGGGCGACCCTCCGCCTGGCCTCTACATGCAGATGTCCTCTTTGAGAGCCTATCCGCCTGCCCGCCTCCTGATTGGTCTACCTGCCACAGGTCCTTCCCCCTCCACACAGTCCTCTCCTCTATCAGAGTGATTTTCCTAAAAGCCTGTCCGACAGAGTCCCTGCTTCTATTCCCGCCCCCTCCCCCTGTGTCTCTCCCCCCTTCTCTTCCTCTTT
>NC_058134.1:215818411-215836976 GCF_016433145.1 Gracilinanus agilis | reverse complement strand
CTCTCCCCCTTTCCCTCTTTATCTTCCCCCCCCTTCACATACACACATTCAACAAACTTTAGTGGGTTCCAATGACTTCTAAGGTCAAAAGCAAAATATTCTGGCGTTTAGAGCCCTTTAAAACCTGTGCTTTCTCCCCCCCCCCCCCCCCCATTCCTCTTCAGTCTTCTTATCCCTTATGGACCGTTATGGACTGTGATACTGGCCTCCACATCATTCCTTGCATAAAATACTCCATCTCCTGAGCCTGGCTTTCCCCACCGCTGGAATCCTTCTATTCTTCATTTCTGCTGCCTGACTTCCTTCTATAATCTCGCCTTCCACAGGAAGCCTTTACCTACCCCTCCCCTCTGACGGTCCTCAGGTTACCCAGTAGAGCTGTCTGCTTGTTATGTAGGAAAATGAGGCCCATCGTGAGAAAGCAAAGACAGGCCTTTCCCATCAGCTTTCGAAGATTACCTGAGAGACCCTGTGAAAGGACTCGGAGAGCCATGAAGTGCACAAGGCCTTAGTTATCCTGGAGCAGGTCCTCAGTGTTCCCGACAGAAGAGAGAAAGGGACCAGTTTTATCAATGATCTGCAAATGCCATGATTGACTGTATGACCAAGAAATCAAGGTTCCTATTCTTCATCTCTGTGTCATGTGTGCTGGGATCTAGAGTTAAGAGTTGGAGGATGATGGAGAAAGAGGCTCAAAGAGGGGAAAGTGACTCAGCCACTATCATACTGGAGTCACTGGAGTTCCAGATCGAACAAGAAAGCCATCTAGGCCAATCTCCTCATTTGGCAGATGAGGAAGCAGGGTCCCAGGGTGGCTGTCATTCGTGCAGTGTCTCCCAGTGAGAGACACCCCATGCTGTTTGCTTTAGAGGAAAAACGTACCCTTCAGTGTTGGTATCGTGGCTTTTTGTTTTCACACAGAGGTCCAGGAAGCCAAATTGTTTAATCTAGGTAGATTGGAAGGAACTTCATGGATCATTCACCCACACTTGCTCACTTAGTGACGGTGAAACAGGCCCATAAAGTAAATGGGGTTGCCCAAAGTTCATTATTAGAGCTAGAATTCAAACATACATCCACTGACTAAATTGTATAATTTCTGTCATTTGCCTTCCTGGCTCTAAGGTCCCCCCCAGCCCTGACATCCCCTGTTCTGTCTCCCAGCTCTGACACCCTCTGTTCTAGTCTTTCCGGCTCTGCTAATAAAAGTTCTAATGTTCTACATTCTTTAGTCTAATCCAGGGGTCAGCAACGTATGGCTCTTTCTGCAGGAGCCATAAAGTCCATTTTTTTTCAGGCGCTGTTACAGGAGCGGCACTGTGAGCACTGTACGGCTCTCACAAAATTACATTTTAAAAAAGGTGGCGTTTATGGCTCTCACGGCCAAAAAGGTTGCCGACCCCTGCTCTAGTCCATCCCTAACATTTCATGTTCTAACATTCTATGATCTAAGGCCTCCCCTAGCTGACTTTTCACCCAGGTACTTCCCTCTGCCTTTTCACATCTCTATGGCTTCCCCCAAATCCTCCAGAGAGGAAAAGGGCTCTTGACAGCACCATGGGGTGCTTAATTGTTCATCTCTCGAATTGTCTTTTTGTTGTTTGTCTGTTTAAAACTATCCCCTGCTGTCTTAAAATCCACACCGAGTATTGGGTCCAAGGCAGAAGAGCAGGGTCACACAGCCAGGAAGTGTCTGAGGCCAGATTAAAAGCCAGGCCCTCTTGTCTCTAGGCTTGGTGCTGTATCCACTGAACTGCCCCTCTTGAATAACCTCTTACACAGCTTAAGCCATGGATAAATGAGTGCTCAATAAATGTTTTTTGTTCCTTCCTTGTCTCCTCCACAACCACAGCAAGGCATGGTGCTTTAGACAGAAGCTTTCAATTGGAATTTATTGTTCTTCCCAGTTGAGTGTTCCCAGATGGGTCAGAAAACCTCTGACAGGCCATCCCATTGCAGCTGGGCAGGGCTGGGCCTAAACCAGACCACAGAGCTAGCCTGTAGTCCAAGATGCCCCAACAAGGAAGTTCTGCCTTCAGGTTTAGCCCCACAGCCTTCAGTTCAAATCCCCAGTGGCAGGAGGGTTTGTGACAGAATGCCTCCTGGCCTAGGGGAAATCTCTGGCCACGGCTGGGTCTCTGCTTCTTCAATTTGGACTAAGGGGTTAGGCCAGACAGCTTTCGACTTCCTCCCAGCTCCGATACTCCAGGTTCTAAAATCCCAGTTCTCCCATCCCCTGTTCTAAGGTCCCTCCCAGCTCTTATTGACCGACATTCTGTCAGAGGAGCCTGCCATTCGAAGCCTGAGCAGGGGAGAAAGAAGAAGAGGGAAACTGAGGTTGGGATTGGAGCTGGCGGGACTCCTTTGGGCTTGGGGTCTGTCCAAATCTTCACAGGTGCCGTGGTCTTGACTCCCAAGATCAGGATGGAACCATTAAGATGAAGGCACGTCAAGAAGCATGTTTTAAGGAACCTACTATGTGCCAGGCACCAGGCACTGTGGAAATGAAGGTGTCTTCATGTTTGGGAGTCCTCCCGCCCAAATCCATCCTTTAGAAAGAAAGAAAGTCAGAGACACCCCCCTGCAGCCCAGGCTGGGGGCTAGAGGAAGCTGGAGCTTTGGAATGTAACAATTTATTGGGGGGCAAAAATAGGCTTTGAACTCCCCATTCCTGGCATTGATACAATACTGAAGAGCAGCAGGAGAAACAAAATGTACAATACAAGAGTAATTAGCACAAAAACAACCAGGAAAAAAACCCAACGGAACAAAAAATAAAGTCCCAAACCCCGAGACCAACCATCTTTTCCACCGGAAACATCAGCTGGGGAAGGGTGGGCCGGGCGAGGAGGCTGAGGTGCAAAGCAGAGGCAGGGATGTGGGCCGGGGAGGGGGTGCTCTCCCCCTCACCCTGGCCCCCATATTCTCATCCCTAGCCACTGGGAGGGGGGGCCAAGTTTAGCCAGCTGGGAGCTGGATGTTCAAACAGCGAACACAGGAAACCAAGCCAACACACTCCATTTTGGAAATGAAAAGATGACAGGCCCCCCTCCCAAAATAGATATAGATATGTATGTGTATAGATTTATATATAGAATTCATTCGTGCACAATGTTTTTCATTAAATGTGTTTTTCTTAAAAATCTAAAAAAAATGCTAAGATACATGATTCCACCGAAGGGCATGTTTCTCTTTCGTCTCGTTTTGTTTCAGCTTCTAAAAGTGAAAACGAAGTCTGCAGCCCCCCCCTCCCCCGGGCCTTCCAAGCACGCTTGGATGGAGAACGTTGGCACACAGGGAGGTCTGGGCTGGGAGGTGGGCATCGAGTCCGCCTCCCCGTTCCCTCCCTGACCACTCCTCCCCCGAGCTCTGAGCCCCAATCCCAGGGATGCTCAGGCAAGGGTGGGGGGCACGGGACCCTCCAAGCTCCACAGCAGGACGGAAAGGGGGGCTTTCATCAGAAATCTGGGTGGAGAACTTTCTTCCTCCCAAGGTGGAGGCCGGGGACACAGACTGGGTCTCTGAGAGCCCCAGGGGAGGTGACCTCGGGCCAGTGCAGGAGTTTTTTTTTTTTTTTTTTTTGGGGGGACAGACCAAAGCAAGAAGTGCAAAATGGTGGAAGAGACTGGGCTGGCCCTGGACCAGGAGGGCCCAGGCTGCCGGCGCTCCCCTCGTCACCAACAGGCCAGAGCACCCCACTGCCCACCCCGGGCCTTCTCCGCCCCAGCCCTCCCACCCACCTTGGAGGAGGCAGACAAGAGGGGAACTGAAGCTGGCCTTCTGGAGAGCCCAGCCCAGGTCCGGTACTGTGGGCCTGGAGGGATGACCCGTCTGCCCTCCCGTCTGCCCGGGCTTCCTTTTTCTCCCCCTCAAAGAGCAGCACAAAATAGGGCAAAGAATCCCCAACTTGGGAGTCAAGAGATCTGGGATCGAATCCCAATTCTGCCGTTTACCGTGTGACCTTGGCTAAGGTGCTTTCTATATCCGGGCCACAGTCTTCCTCACGTAGGGACCATTGGGGGGCTGGATCTTGACTTCAGGGATGCAGGAACTTCTGCCCAGGAACCAGCCCAGAATGACGTCTTCTAGTCTCAGAGCTGACTGCGGCACAGAGGGTTTGGTGACTTGCCCAGGGTCACGCAGCCAGGATGGGGGGGGCAGCTCCGAGGTAGCCTCTCTGTCTGCCACGCCAGGCTGCCCCTCCGTTGGAAATAGCCACAATACCTGCTCCCACCCCGCTTCCCCAGGACTGAGGCAAGGATGGGGAAAGTGCTTTGAAAACTGTAAAGCGCTATAAAGAGACAGCGGTGCCGGGGCCCCTGCGGGTCCCTCTTTCTCCTCCTCCCGTCCCGGCAGGGGGTGCCACATGCGGGGAGCAGGGCCTGGAGTGATGGCCCAGGGATCCTCCCTTCCTGTGCCCAGCCCCACCCCACGTGCCCCCCAAACCGGTTCACAGCCAGGAGAAGGAGAGAAGGCCCTCTGGGGGAATCCCACAGTCCGGAGACCAGACCTGGCTGTCTCTGCTTCGTTCAGTGACAAGGGAGGACGGTGGGGGGTGGGGAGGACCCCAAAGGCTCTTGTGCCAACATGAGGCTGGGGTGAGCAGGGCTTGGGGGAGTTGGCATACAAAAATAAAAAGAAATGGACTGCAGCTTCTGCCTGGTTAGCAGGCAAAGGGGAAAGCAGCGGAGGCCCTGGGAGGGGGCTGTAGGTGGGGGAGAACCCTCCCCTCTGGGCAAAGATGCTGGGGGGAGGGGGCACCCCTCTGCTCAGAGCCACCCTAGGAGAGGGGAGCCACTCCTGGGCCTGGAGGGTTGGGGTGGGGGAGAGGAATTGATATGTCCTACCTCTAAAGCTCATCTTCCTCCCTGGGGCTCTTCTACCATGGTCCTCCATGGCAGTAGGGGGGTTTCTCTCCCCAAACCCCATGCCCTGGCCTCTCTACCCTTTGGGGCATGGCCGAGGTAAGGGTCCCTCATTGAGGTCTAGCCTATGGGGGAGCTGCCCACCATCTCCCCTTCACCCACAAAATCTGGTCTTGCTAAGTCAGCCTTGCTCAGCACCTAGGCCCGAGCCCCTGGGTTCTCAGACAAAGAAGCGGGGAGCGAGTGGGACCCATCATGGGTGAGCCCGGTGGCGGCGGGACACTGTGTCTCTCGCCTCGTCCCCTTCTTTTCCCCCAGGTCAAGGAGGGTGGGTTGTCTGCAGACCCATTGGGGTCCATACCAACCTCTCTTCAAGCTGGGACAAGAGGAGGGACCCAGGCAGGCTCCCCAACAGCTCCAAGGGCAACTGTGCCATCTCCTCCCTCTCCTGGCTTTCCCACCACAGCTGTGCAATCACAAATATTATTATTATTTCTTAAATATCTCTTTCTTCCCCCTCCCTGGAGGAATTCCACAATATTTTTCTGTCTTTTTTTTCCTTTTCTTGTAAAACTAATTCTTTCGCTCTCCCATCATAAAATCACCTTTGAAAACACGACTTTCCCTCCCCCCCTACCCTTTTTTAAGAAAGAAAAAAAATCTCACGAAGGACAGACTCTCAGAAAACACGTCTCTAGGATCCCCGGGAAACGGCCAGATTTGGGCGCCCAGGTAAACGGGTGGGGAGGGAGGCCAGCTCTTCCGAGAGGGATAGCCGACCGGCACTTGGACGGCCAACCAGCCAGGGGAGGGTTCTGGTCCTTTTCAGCAGGGGAGGAAAGGATGGGCCCGCACGTCCCATGCCCTGCCCAGGCCCACCCAAGGGCCTCCGTCCCTGCCCCTCGCAGGCCAGTGGCCCTTACTTCTAACAAGCCCTGAGGGAGGCCGGGGCGCAACAGGGATGGTCCCAAGGGAGGGGACAGATGAGTTTCCTATTGGGGTTCTCTTTCCGCCTCTCTGATTTCTGGAGTCACTCTACTCCTACCCACCCTCTACTCCCCATAATACACACACAGACAGACCCACAAAACAATGTGTGCAAGGACACACACGCGCACACACACAGGATCAAGCAAGAGCTCTCTCGGATGAGCTGCATCTACTCCCCCAAACAGCTACCCACTAACGAGAACAGCGTATAATCTGGAAAAAACCCTGGCACCCCTTTGCCAGCTCCCCCTTCCTGGGAGCCTCAGCCTCAGATAAGTCATCTGCAAGAGGAGGAAGGCCCCAGGGTCTGTTCCTGCCCATGAGGAATGGGGGGCAAGCCGGGCAGGGGACAGTGAAGGTTTGGGGTCTCCTTCCTCAAAGGCAGGAGACCACACTCTGTGGCCAGCTCTGGAGGTCCCCCAGGCCCAGAGCAAGGAAAAGGCCCTGATGTTGTGGCCAGGCACCCAGCCCGCATGAGAACCCGACTGTAAGACTGAGATCTCAGGGCCCCGGAACCCCCCATGGGGATGCTGGAAGAATTGCTCTGGACAGGAAGCCCAATAACTGCTCTTGCAGCCAATGAAGGAAAGGTGGAAATGAGGAACAGGCTTCTGCCCCCAGAGACACTGGAGCACCAAGAGAGGGGTGTGAGGGGTGGCAAGGGGAAGGATGGGGGACCAGGAAGGGGCCACACCCCCACAGCACACACATACACACACAGGCACATACACGCCAAAATGCGATAGACACACGCAGGAAGGACAGTGTCCCCAGCGGGCTCTGCTAGCACCTTTGGTTGAACTCTGGGGGCCCACTTGGAATCCTGGGTGTCTTTGGAGGTGAGGGGAGGGGGACCCCCCAGCCCATCTCCCCAAGGGGGTTCAGGAAGGAGGAGGGCTGGCAGGAGATCAAGAGGAGGCTGGCCACTAGGAGGGCTGTCTGCCTGGTCTGGATGGACGGCAGGCCAGGGGCTGAGGGGGTGTCCCTGCCTCACAGGGCCCAACAGCTGCCCGGTCTGGGGACACGAAGAGGTGGGACCCCAGATGGGCAGGAAGAAGCCCCCCATTCCCAAATCTAGGAGCGGAGGGGGGCAAAGAGGACGGAGTTAGCACCCAGTCTGGGGAGTGGAGAGGTCTCCAGAGCACCCCTTCAGCTGCCAATTTAGCACCGAGAGTGAATAGCCGTGAGCTCTGGGTACGGTCCCGGTGTGTGTGTGTGTGTGGGGCAGGCGAGGGAGACCCAGAAGACAGGGGAGGGTGCTGTCAGGGTACCAGCTTTGCTGCCTGGGTTCCCTGTGCTGCCAAACGAGTGGTAAGAAGCTAGGGGGCGGCAGCTGTGCGGGATGGGGCCCAGGTGGGTCAGACTGATGGGGAAGGCAGGAGCAAGGAGCCGGGAAGAGCAGGGAAGAGGCGGGACCCTCACCCTCAGACACCCCTCTTCCCCCCTCCTTCCCACACAGTCCGGGGCTCTCTCTCTCAGCTCAGGCAGCCCCGCCCCTTCTTGGGTAGGGGGCCTCAGAGAGAACTGGGGTGCCTGTAAGCCAAATGAAATCAGCAAAAGGCAGGCCGGGAGGCAGGGGAGGGGGAAGAGGCGGGAGAATGAAGGGCACTAGAGGGGATCCCCAAGCTGTGCCGGCCAGCCCTCCACTGCCCCTCGGGGTGGAGACCACGGACTCCTTTCACTTGCTCCCCCCGCCGTTCCCCGGCCCCGGCCCCGCCCCCGCGGCTCCCTGAGCCACCTTCTCAAAATCCTCCGGGTTGCAGAACTCCTTGATGGTGACGGTCAGAAGGTTGCTGGTGACATCCGTGACTACCACGTTGGAGCAGGGCGACATCTCGGGGCGCCAGTCCCCGGCCTCCTGCTCGGGGTCGGAAGAGGAGCCGGGGGGCGAGGATGACGGGGGCGTGTGGCCCCCGTCCCCGCCGCCAGGGGGCGCCCGCTTGCTGGTCGCCGCAGACTCAGGCGGGATGGACAGGTCGAGGACCTCGGACTCGCGCCAGTCGGGGACCGCCGGGCTCAGGGTCTCCGGGAGAAGCTTGGGGGGCGAGTCGTCGGGGTCGGAGGAGGAGTGGGGCGTCGGCGAGGGGCACCCTGAGGAGCCCGAGCTGCGGACGTCGTAGGGGGCGGCGCCCAGGATGAGCCCCCGGGGGGGCGGGGCGGAGCCCTGGGAGGAGCCGGCCTCCGGCTTTCCGGCTGGCAGCGGGGGCGCGGCGGGGCCGGCCGGGGGCTTGTTGTAGATGGAGAAAGCCCCGAACTTCATGTGGCGGAGCTGCGTGCGCAGGACGCTCTCGCTGAACTTCTTGCTCTTGCCGATGACTCGGTTCCGGGAGGGGATCTTGGGGCGAGCCAGGGGCCCCCCGCCCGCGCCGCCGCCGCCGCCTGCTGAGCCCTTGGCGCTCTTGTCGATGACTTTCAGGTTGAGGATGATGCGGCTGCGCTTGGGCTCCCGCGGCTTCACCTTGCGGTTGATGATCCTCACCGTCTCCGAGAAGGGCGAGATGGGAGGCCTCATGCCCGGGCCGGCCCCCGGCCCCCCGCTGCTCTGGGGGTCCGGCCGGGGCAGAGGGCGGCGCGACATACGGTGGCAGCGACGGATGTCCTTCTTGAGCCGATGCACCGCGGCGCTGGAGTGCAGCTTAGGGGACGTCGCGCTGGAGCCGGGCTTGACCGAGAAGTGGACGTCGCCGATGCGCAAGGCCTCGGCCTGGGCACGGGCCTGTAGGGGCGGGAGCAGGGAGGGGAAAGGTGAGAAGCCCACCTGGGGCCGGACCAGGAGGCAGGAGGCCGGCTCTGCTTCTTTGGGCCTCTAACCCCTGCCCAAAAGAGAGGGATGGAGGGCGGAGGGTGGCCGGGGGGGCTCAGTAAATAGAGAGCCAGGCCTAGAGAGGAGAGGTCCTGGGTTCAAATCTGACCAGCTGTGTGACCCTGGGCAAGTCACTTCACCCCCATTGCCTAGCCCTTACCGCTCTTTTGCCTTAGAACCAATACACGATATTGATTCTAAAATGGAAAAAAGAGTTACTTACTAAAAAGGAAAGTTAGAGAGAGGCAGAGGCAGAGCCTGGGAGAAGATGACTTAGGCTGGGACCTGGGGATGGCAGAAAGGGGGCCTGCCTCCCCTGGCTCTCTGCTGCCCTCTGGTGGAAGAGCCAGGCCTCCCTCCCTCCCTCCCTCCATCCCTCCCTGGCTGATTTCACAAAGCCTGGGCTGCTCCTCCTCCTCCTCCTCCTCCTCCCTTCTCCCCGCATGCACGCTCATCTGGCCCTCCCTGGAGCAACAGTCATAATGGTATTTCTACGGAGCTTCAAGATTTGCAAAACCTTTGTCTCTCATTAGATCCTCACAATGACCCTGGGAAGTGGGTAGGATTATTGTCTCCATTTTACAGATGAAGAAACTGAGGTAGATAGAAGTGACTCGCTCAAGGTTACATGGCTAGGAGTGTCTGAGGCTAGATTTCCTAATTCCATATCACATCCCGACTTCCAGCTCCATTCCGTTCCATAGCATGAGAGGCCTCTAGGATGGGCACTGGGTGACTTTAGGTAAGACAGGAGCTTAGAGGTGAATAGGTGATCAGACACCAAGAAAGACAACACCAGGGCATGATACCAGTTAATGAGCATATCAGATGATACATGTGTCAATTGGAGCAAAATATCATGGGGAATCTTGGGGGAAAGGCCCTCACCAACTACGGTGCAACAGGGAAGTTTTCCTGAAGAAGGTGATAGTCAAGTTGGACTCTAAGGCTAGGAGGGGGAATGGAGGACATTCTAGGCAGTGGGAGAAGGGTGGGAAGCATGGAGACATGTATGGGGTAGGGCAGCAAAGAGTCTACTTTGGCCTAATCAGAGAGGAGAAAGGAAGGGGTTTCAGGCAAGGACAGAAAGGCAGGTTGGTTAAAAACAATTTGTGTCTAACCAGAAGATATTGATTCTAGCTACAATCTTCTTTTTGGTTCTTCTTTGTCATCATGGCAGCTAGATGGTATAGTGGATAGGAACACTGAGCTTGGAGGCAGGAAGATGTGAATTCAAATTTAGCCTCAGACAATTACTAGCTTGTGACTCTGGGCAAGTCACTTTAACCCCATTTGACTCCGTTTCTTCATTTGTAAAGTGAGCTGGAAAAGAAAATGGCAAACCATTCCAGCATCTCTGCCAAGAAAACTCCAAAGGGGGTCCAAATAGTTGGAAATGACTGATACAGTATTGTAAATCAAAATCACAGAGCTGGAAGGGTCATAAGAAGCCACTTAGTACAACTTAATTTTCCAGAGGAGACTGATGAAGGTCAAGTGACTTGCCCAAGGTGATCTAAGTAGTAAGCATTGGAGATGGGATTTGACCCTAGATCTTCTGACTCCTAAAGCCAGTGGTTCCCCCCCCCACTATGTCATGTGATTGTAAGTGACTATTAAGTTCATAGCAAAAAAAGAAAACTAATAAAAAAGAAAGAAAAGTAGGTTGGAAATTTGGATTTCAAATGTCCTTGAAGTTGCTAAGCAGCAAAGAAGGTTGAATCTTATCTTGTAAATAATGAGCCATTGCAGATTTTTTAGCAGAGGGGTATAGAGACATCTGAGAATCAGGAAGTTGTTTCCAGCAGGATATGAGAAGAGATTGGAAAGAGAAGAGAGTAGAAACAGAAAGACCTGGAATGGACTGAAATAGTCCACTTGGACATGCATGAGAGGGAGCAAGCCTAGGACTTGGTGTTGTGGACAAAGCAGAAACTTATTAAGTGCTGATTTCACAAATGTAAGTTAAACTTTTAAGTTACACAAATGTAAATTATACAGACGTAAGCTACTAACTTGTAAGTTATAGGAATATAAACCACTAAATGTAAATTATACAAATGTTAGTTACTAGTTATACCAATGTACAACTATGTAAGTCGCACAGAATGTAAGTTACAAATTTATAAGTTACAGGAATGTCAGCTACTAAATGTAAATTATACAAATGTAAGTTACATATGAATGTAAGTTACAAATGTAAGCTACTTACTAAGTGTAAGTTACATGAATGTAAGTTACTAACTACTTACACCAATGTACTAATGCATAAGTTACAAACTTTTAAATTACACAAATATAAGTTACTAGCTTATAAATTATACAAATATTAAATAGAAGCCAGCTACTAAGTATTAGTTACTGAAATGCAAGTTACAAACTTATAAGTTACACAAATGTGTTACTAACTTGTAGATTATAAGAATGTAAATGATTTAAATTTAAGTTACTAAAGGAATAGTCACTGGGTGGGAGAGGGGAAACAAAATACCAGCCCTATTATAGATATTCAGCCTTTTCCTGAGAGAAGATAGTATTGGGTTGGAGGCAGTACAAGGGAGGAGGAAGGGAGATGAGAAACCTGAATTCTTTATATCCCTGACTCCTGACACCACCACCTCCCCATACCCTGCTGCCAGGCTCAGCTGACCTCTGTGGGAAGCTGTGCCTGGAAGGGCCAACCTTAACCATAACAGACATCTGGAAAATGTTGAACGAATGCCATTTCTGCCTTTTGTGAAGTAGAAGCCAGTTCCTTTACATTTATGGATGGCTACCTGGCTACTAAGAACAAAGCCTCTCAGCACATGGAGATGAGAACATCCAGATGCCTTATATTCATCAGATTTAGGACAGTACGGCACAGCAGACCGTACTCTGAGTCAGAGGACCTGGGCTCAGATCTAGTCTCTGCCTCTTGCAGAGCCCCATCTCCCAGACATCTCCGTATCCCAGGGGCCTTTTAAACTCAACTTAAAAACAGAACTCATTCTCTTTTTTCCCCAAACCTTCCACTCTAATAGCTAATGGCACCAACATCCTCCCAGTCATCCAGGGTCACAACCTGGGTATCATCCTCAACTCCTTTCTAACATTCCATCCCTCCTCCCCCCCACATCCCATCTGCCACCAAGGCTGGATTCTACAGTGACATCTCTTGAATACAGCCTATTCTTATCTCCTTACCTCTACCACCACCGTACCCTGGGGCAGGTCCTCATCACCTCATTCCCAGACTATTCCAAAAACTCCCCTCCCCACTCCAGTCCATCCTTTACTCAGTGCTCAAACTAACCTTCCCAAAGCACAAGACTGACCACATCAGCTCACTATTGTCTCCAGGATGAATATAAAATCCTTTTTGCCTTAAAATGCCCTCCATAACCTGAATCCCCTCCTTCCCTTCCAATCTTCTTACACCTCATCCTCACATGAAGTACATTATTTCCCAACTCCAGGCATTTGTCTGCTCTCCTTATTCGATTCTCCCTCCTGGTTTCCCAGCTTCTGCAAGAACTCTTTTCCAGTCCTCCTTCATGTTGGCGACTTTCTTTCTGAAACAGCCCCCATTAATCTTGTGGGAATCTTATTTCTGCCTGGTTGTTTTCATGCTGGAGAGCTTTGTTTGTGTGTCTAGGACTTAGGACAGGGCTGGCACAGCAAGTAGGTTTGTAATCAATGCCTGACCATAGGCCATGCCTCCGCCACTCCCTGGGCCTCAGTATTCTCATTTGTGAAATGTAAAGGTGGAGCGAGATGGTCCTTAAGACAGTGTTCCCTGTTCTGAGGCTGGGGGCCAGGGCTCAGAAGCCTCTCATTTTATAGATGAAGGTACAGAGGCCCAGAATCTGGAGAATGAAGAGAGAACTGGCAAAGGAAGCTGGAAGGGGCTTTGGAGGTCGGAAATTCCAACCCTTTATTTTACAAAAGAGGAACCTGAGGTGCTGGGGGGGGGGGTTCACCCGAAGTCCCATGCTTGTAAAAAAATAGTTTGTAAAGGCTATGGAGGGCCTGGAGAAGGAGCAAGACTAACAACCAGGCGTCACAAAGGCTGGGCAGCCTGGCCAAACACATAGTTCTGAGCATGCTCCAAAGTCAAAGATAAACGGTCCCAGGAATGTGGCCCCCACCCCGGGTCTCGGGCTAGGGCCAATGGGGAGGGAGGCTGGACCTGCCTCCTGCTTCCAGCAGCGCTAGGGCCTTCGCTGGCCAGTACTATCCCTCCCTCCCCCAGAACCTGGGCTCCAAGAGGCCTTAGAGCAGGGAATGTCACGGCAGAGAGGTGGCTGGAAGGGCCCGCGGAGCCTCTCACGGCAAACTGAGGCTCAGACCCAGAGCCCCTGCCACCTTCCCCTGCATCCTCTTGCTAAGAAAGCGGGGCCCCCACCCTCGAAGCCCCGGGAGTCCTTGGAATCACTAAGGACTCATCCCTCCAGCCTCGGCCGGGAGACATCGCCTTCCTGAGCTTCAAATGAGCGGGAAGGGGCCCGAGAGGGAAATCGAAGCTTCTCTCAAGAGGGTGAGGGTGAGGGTGAGGGCTCCGCGGAGCGGGGGATCTCAGCCCCGACCTCCATCTCCGAGTCCGAGGATTTCCTCGGTTTCGAGGCCGAGCCTCTGAGCCGGAACCCTCAGCGTCTTGCTCCACGCGCCTAACACGCCACGCCCCCCCCCCAACCGGCGGACAAGGCACGTGTTTGATAAATGCCCCTTCCGTCCTCCCCGCCCCCAACCTCGCTCCTTTCCGCCGGCGATGATCCTCCTGGCCACACGGTGGCACTAGAAGCCTCCCTGGCACCCGGCCCAGATCAGGGCGTCAGAGCAAGTACTTTACCAAGAGCCCCTCCCGGGGCCTACGTAGTTACAAGGATGACGACAAGCCAGCTTAGGTGGGGGGCGGGGAGGGAGCAGGGAGGAGGGAGAGGAGGAGCAGCAGCAGCGTTTACTAAATGAATGAATGAAGGCGCTGCCGATGGGTGACACAAGGGACCCTTCAGGCTCTGGTTCTCTTTCCTCGAATTTACAAGGAGCCAGGTGAGCCTCGGGAGGCCTGGGTTCAAATCTGCCCTCGGAGGCTGAGAGGGGGTGTCTACTAGAGTGCCCCGCCCCCTGCAGGTGCTTCATGGATGTGAAGCTGTGTGACCCTCGAGCAGGTGAATTGGCCTCTCTGGGCCACCGACAGAGGGCAACACTGACCTCAGGGTGGGGAAGGCTTTGCAAGTTCACTGACGCTATTATTACCGCCACAGCAATGGGGTGGTGGGGGTGGGGTGGCGGAAATAGCCCTCAGAGGTGCCCAATTGAAGCCCCCAACTCGGAACCTCGGTTTTACCGCCTGTAAAATGGCTGCTCTGACACCTTGTGTGAGAGCAGCCATTTGGTCCACATGATGCTCACGTGAGGACTTTGCGGGCCACATCCCTATCCTAGAGCCTCCAAAGGAAGTGGCGGCATCAGATCTGTCTTCCTACCTCCCACCCCCACCTCCTATAGGCCTGGGGCTGCGACTCCAACTTGCACTTATTAAGCGCTGGCAGTATACAGAATCCTGCACTTACTAAGCACCTACAGTATGCAGAATTCCGTGCTCAGAGCCAGGGAAGCCAGGAAGATTAGGTGAGATGTTTCCACCCTCATTCACAAACGGCCATTCAGCAAACATTCATTCTGCACCCACTGTATGCCCCATCTGCAGGGCTGCAGAGAAAATTGGGGCTTAATAAATAATTTGTTTGAGATTTCTGATGTGGGGGAGAAGGGAGGGAACAGACTCTGGCCCCTCCTTCAGTGGGGGAGGTGGAACCCTCCCTTGGCCTCAGTTTCCCCCTCTGTAAAATGGGAGGGTCTCACAGGTCCATCTCTAAAGTCCCTTCCAGCTCAAACATTCCCAGCCTTAATTCATTCAACAAACATCCCACAGGGATATTTCCTATCTCATCCTTCCTTACTCTCTTCTGTGGCCTAGCCAAACTGGCTTACATGGGGGAGGGGAGCGCAATCTCCTTTCTCCAAACCTTTGCCCAGGTCATGCCTCCTGCAGGAATGCCCTCCCTTCTCACTCTTGCTTCTTAGATCTTCAGAACTGAGCTCTGGCACCAACTTCTCCACGACGCCCTGCTCAATCACCTCCCGACCAGCCCAGGACGGGTATCCTGCCCCTGCCCACGACTCACACACCAATAAGCAATGACAATGTGCTGTAAGAGGATTGGAGTGGAATTGCAGGGAAGGATGCCTTCCAGCTGAAGAAATCTGGGAAGATTTCCTGGAAGAGGTGGCTTGAAGGAAGGATGGAATTTCCAGAGGAAGCATTTGTTAACTTTAAGCTGAGGGGAGACTCTCATCACCTGATATCACAGTAAGAGAGGGAGAAAAGGGCCCTGGGAGGCCTTCCAGTCCAACACCCCCATTTTACAGAGGGGAAACTGAGGAATAGGGGTGGGGGGTTGGCCCAGGGGCACCCAGGCAGGATCATAGGACCCTGAAAGGGATCTCTGGTCGCCTCATCCAAACCCTTCCATTTCACAAATGAGAAAGTGACTCTTCCAAGTTTAGCCTACTATTGTCAGTGGTAGGATTTGAACCCCAAGCCCTCCCACCTCCAAGTCTGGCACTGTGGCACCCAGCTGCCTAAAGGGGTCTTGGAGGGTGGAGAACAATAACTGCTCCCATTTCTATAGCTCTCAGTTCCAATAATAATTAATAAGGCTGAGGCAACTGCAGATAGAGCTCCAGGCCTAGAGATGGAAGGTCCCGAGTTCAAATCTGGCCTCAGGCACTTCCCAGCTGGGTGATCCTGGGAAAGTCACTTGACCCCCACTGCCTAGCCCTGACCACTCTTCTGCCTTGGACCCAATACACAGTAGTAATTCTAAGATGGAAGGTGAGGGTTTAAAAATTATAATAAGGCAGTGAAGAGGTGCCATCCTGCAGTCAGGAAGGATCACCTTCCCAAGTTTAAATCCAGTTCCAGGCACTTACTAGTTGAATGACCCTGGAAGAGTCACTGCACCAAAGTGGCCTCAGTTTCTTCATCTGAAAAATGAGCTGGAGAAGGAAATGGCAAACTGCTCCATTATCTCTGTCAGGAAATCCCCAAAGGGCTCAGGAAGAGTGGGAGGACCCTAAAATGGCTGAACAATGAGGAACAATCACGCCATATAAAGCTGTGAAGGGCTCTGCCACTAAGGGAGGCACCCGCCGCTTCTTGTCCCCATTTCACAGATGCAGATGGGAAAGCCAAGGGGAGGTGACTCGCCCAGGGTCACTCAGGCAGCAGGGACAGTATTAGAACCCAGGATGTGTGACTCTCAAGGCCAGCGGCGCTCTCCAGTTCTCTTGGTGCTAAGGAATTGGAGCCCCATCCAGATTTCTTCATTTCCTTCCTCCAGAGCCGGCTCTGGGGTCTCGTTCATGACAGCTTTGCCCCTCTTGTGGGGTGGACGTGGGAGGGCTGGCACTGGAGTCAGAGGACCTGGGTTCAGATTCCAGCTCTGCCGCCTGTGGGACCTTGAGCGAGTCGCTTCCCTGCTATGATCCTCCGTCTCTTCCTCTGAGGACTGTGCCAGGGATAGCCAGGCTGAAAGTTCCTTGAGGAAAGGAGCTGCGAAATCTACGGCTGGAGGGGCCCGAGAGACCCTTCACTTTTACAGATGAGGAAACCAAGGCCGGAGGAGAGGAGCTTGGAGCAAGGAAGGACCTTGGAGGCCCACAGGGTGAACCCTTTCATTTGACAAAGTCCCGGGCCAGCTCACGCCCCCTCTCCAAAGTCATCCTCAGGCCCAAATTAGTCCCTCTGCCCTTTCACTTAAAAAGACAAATAAATGCCTCGGAGTCCCCCAGGGAGAGCCAAAGGAGGCACAAAACCCCAGAATAGAAAAGGACCTTCGAGTGAGTCTGAGCCACTCTGAGTGAGTCTGAGGGCTGTTCAGGGAGAGCCACTTCGCTGCCTCTCTCTCTAGGCCTCAGCTTGCTCATCTGTAAAATGAGTCATTGGGCTGGACGCTCCCCTCTGGCTCTCTGGCTCGAATTCTAAGGGACCCAGGGATTATCCCCGCAGCACTGTAGAGAGATATATGGTTTTTTATGATTTTTAGTTATATACAGTTATATATACCTATAAAAACTATATAGAATTCTATTTAAACTATAAAATATGTATAAAACTTCATATAAGTATAAAACTATACATAAAATATATAATTGTATATAAAAACTATATAAAATACATATAACTATATAAAAACTATAACTACATCTAATAACTATATATAGAGCACTCCTAATGGGGGGAGTGTAGGGTGGGGGGGGGGAACAGTCATCTAGTCTCTGCTTGAATACTTGCAGGGATGGGGAACTCACTACCTCACAAAGCAGCCCTAACTGTTGGGGATTTCTTAGGCCTGCCTCCTGGACAAGCCAGTGATTCAGATTCTTGTTCCCCAAAGCAGACAGGTAGCATGCTGTTTTCCCAGGCAGCTTTCTCTATTGCTCAGAAGGACCTTCATGTCTCAATCAGGTTCTTAATTCAATCTTGGGTGAAGTCAAAAAAGGGGACTTTTCTGAAGAAAATGTGACTGGCTTCTCTTCTGGGCACTGCCACTGGCATCTGTGAGGTGGCAGGCAAGTGGGCCTTCCTTTTTCTTTTCTTAAATTCTTCTCTTCGTCTTAGTGTCAATTCTAAGGCAGAAGAGTAGCAGGGCCAGGCAACTGGGGTTAAGTCATTTCCCAAGGATCACAGCTAAGAAATGTTTAAGGCCAGATTTGAACCCAGGTCCTCTCAACTCCAGACCTGGCACTCTATCCACTGTGCTGCCTGGCTGCTGTCAAGTGACTCTTTCTGAGGCTGATTGATCAAAACCCAGAAAATGATCCCTAAATATCTCCCCCACTGCTCTGCTTGCTTCCTTGTAAATCGAGGGGGTGTGGGATAGAGCAGGGGCTTAATACATGCCTACTCCCCCCCAACCTCGACTGCTACCCAGGTTCTGATTTCCACACTCTGCTTCCCACTTCTCCGTCTGCAGCTCCCACAGACACCCCTCGCCTCTGCCAGGGCAGAGCCCTCTTTGACCCCTCCCACCTCCCCTGTACCCCACAGAACAGCAGAGGCCCCGCTCAGAGCCTGAATGGCAGTGACTTCCCCTCTGTGACTCTGTTTCCTCATCTGTAAGACGGTGCTGAGGCCCTCTGGACACCCCACCTAACAGGGCAGTCTTGGAATAAACAAGACATTCGACATGCTGAGGCTTAATAAATACAGAATTGCTTCCAAACCCGGCATTTCCCAGGATACTCGGGGTCTTCAGAATCCCCATTTTCCAGCATTGGAAAGTGAGGCCACATAGAGCCCAAGGACAAATGGTGGTGGTGAGGGCACACACTGGAACCCAGAGCTCCAAACTCCCAGGTCCAGACCTATTCTACTACATTGCAACCCTTACCAGTCCCTCTTGGTGCCTCCCCATGTCAGGGATCACTGCACCATCAGCCTGGGGCCCTGAAGAGCTCCTTATGCTAGAGGCTCCCTCCTCTGCTCTTCCCCCAAAGGGAAGAGACCTTAGAAGCTGGGATTCCCCTAGAGAGTCTAGCATTAGTCACCTAACATCAGCACACTAAGGGACCCCAGAACCTGGGATGCCACAGCTCAGAGCCAGCTGAGAACGTCAGAGCTTGGAAAGCCTTGAAGAAGGGAGTGTCAGAGTTGGGAGGGAGCTTAGAACAGGGAAGGTCTGAGCTAGGAGGGAGCTTAGAATTAAGAATGCCAGAGCTGGGAGGCAGCTTAGAACAGAGGATGTCAGAGCTGGGAGGGAGCTCAGAACAGGGGATGTCAGAGCTGGGAGGGAGCTCAGAACAGGGGATGTCAGAGCTGGGAGGGAGCTCAGAACAGGGGATGTCGGAGCTGGGAGGG
>NC_058134.1:215798414-215815608 GCF_016433145.1 Gracilinanus agilis | reverse complement strand
GGGAACAGTCATCTAGTCTCTGCTTGAATACTTGCAGGGATGGGGAACTCACTACCTCACAAAGCAGCCCTAACTGTTGGGGATTTCTTAGGCCTGCCTCCTGGACAAGCCAGTGATTCAGATTCTTGTTCCCCAAAGCAGACAGGTAGCATGCTGTTTTCCCAGGCAGCTTTCTCTATTGCTCAGAAGGACCTTCATGTCTCAATCAGGTTCTTAATTCAATCTTGGGTGAAGTCAAAAAAGGGGACTTTTCTGAAGAAAATGTGACTGGCTTCTCTTCTGGGCACTGCCACTGGCATCTGTGAGGTGGCAGGCAAGTGGGCCTTCCTTTTTCTTTTCTTAAATTCTTCTCTTCGTCTTAGTGTCAATTCTAAGGCAGAAGAGTAGCAGGGCCAGGCAACTGGGGTTAAGTCATTTCCCAAGGATCACAGCTAAGAAATGTTTAAGGCCAGATTTGAACCCAGGTCCTCTCAACTCCAGACCTGGCACTCTATCCACTGTGCTGCCTGGCTGCTGTCAAGTGACTCTTTCTGAGGCTGATTGATCAAAACCCAGAAAATGATCCCTAAATATCTCCCCCACTGCTCTGCTTGCTTCCTTGTAAATCGAGGGGGTGTGGGATAGAGCAGGGGCTTAATACATGCCTACTCCCCCCCAACCTCGACTGCTACCCAGGTTCTGATTTCCACACTCTGCTTCCCACTTCTCCGTCTGCAGCTCCCACAGACACCCCTCGCCTCTGCTAGGGCAGAGCCCTCTTTGACCCCTCCCACCTCCCCTGTACCCCACAGAACAGCAGAGGCCCCGCTCAGAGCCTGAATGGCAGTGACTTCCCCTCTGTGACTCTGTTTCCTCATCTGTAAGACGGTGCTGAGGCCCTCTGGACACCCCACCTAACAGGGCAGTCTTGGAATAAACAAGACATTCGACATGCTGAGGCTTAATAAATACAGAATTGCTTCCAAACCCGGCATTTCCCAGGATACTCGGGGTCTTCAGAATCCCCATTTTCCAGCATTGGAAAGTGAGGCCACATAGAGCCCAAGGACAAATGGTGGTGGTGAGGGCACACACTGGAACCCAGAGCTCCAAACTCCCAGGTCCAGACCTATTCTACTACATTGCAACCCTTACCAGTCCCTCTTGGTGCCTCCCCATGTCAGGGATCACTGCACCATCAGCCTGGGGCCCTGAAGAGCTCCTTATGCTAGAGGCTCCCTCCTCTGCTCTTCCCCCAAAGGGAAGAGACCTTAGAAGCTGGGATTCCCTTAGAGAGTCTAGCATTAGTCACCTAACATCAGCACACTAAGGGACCCCAGAACCTGGGATGCCACAGCTCAGAGCCAGCTGAGAACGTCAGAGCTTGGAAAGCCTTGAAGAAGGGAGTGTCAGAGTTGGGAGGGAGCTTAGAACAGGGAAGGTCTGAGCTAGGAGGGAGCTTAGAATTAAGAATGCCAGAGCTGGGAGGCAGCTTAGAACAGAGGATGTCAGAGCTGGGAGGGAGCTCAGAACAGGGGATGTCAGAGCTGNTTAGAACAGAGGATGTCAGAGCTGGGAGGGAGCTCAGAACAGGGGATGTCAGAGCTGGGAGGGAGCTCAGAACAGGGGATGTCAGAGCTGGGAGGGAGCTCAGAACAGGGGATGTCAGAGCTGGGAGGGGGCTTAGAATTAAGAATGCCAGAGCTGGGGGTGGGGTAGGGCTTAGAACAGGGAATGTCAGAGCTGGGAGGGACAGAAAAGGGGATGTTGGAGCCAAATGTGGCAGCTCTTAGCACAAGAAAACATTTCTAGAGATGAATTAATTCAAAGCTCTGAATTTTACAGCTGAAGAAAATGAAGGCAAGCTTGGAGGCCTGGAAAGAGGATCTGCCTAAGGTCCGGCAGGGAGAGCCGGACCCCCAGTGTTTTCTTTCCACCCTGGAAGGCCCCATTCAGTTTCCAAGCCAGAGCAGTAGGGTGGGTCTGTGCAAATGTGCCCAGGGGAGGAATGAGCGGGGGTCTCATTATGGCCGAGAAGGCAGGAGGCGACTGACACCGGGCCCAGACCCCAGCGCCTGTTCTAATTTAGGGGCTCCTAGGGACCTGCAGTAGGGGAGGCAGTCTCCTCGGGAGTGGATGGCCCCATCTGTCACTGGCCTCCTGACAGCCCCTGGTCAGGGGCACCTGCTTTCTCCCTGTCCCTCCCCAGGCCCCAGGGCTGCCCCCCCACCACATTCTCAAGACTCCAAACCACAGAGCCGCTCCCATAGACCATCTTCTAGGCCCCCCTCCTCTCCTCCACCCCCTGCAGCTTTTAGGACCCCTCAGAGCCCCCAGCTCAGCCTTGAGGTGGTGCCAGCAGCCTCCTTCCCGGGAACTCCCTGTACCAAGCAAAGCCACAAGGGCTACGGAATCTGGCCAAGGGCCAAGGTCAGGTCTGGGCCATCTGGGAGGGCTCTCCGCCATCTCCCCGAGTTCAGCCAACTAACTTTGTTTCCAAAGTTCACCTAGCTCCCCTCCCCCACTTTACTGAAAAGCGGGCTGCAGCCCTAGGGGCCCCGGAGAGGGGGTCCCAGTCAGGGGCCGGAGGAGGGAGGCTCCGAGGAGGGCTTTGGAGCAGATTACCTTCAGCAGGAAAGTTTTCGGCTTGGGTCCCCTCTTCTTCGGCCCATACAGTTCCCGCTCCCTCTCCCTGGAGAGGAGAGACCCCAACATGAATTGAGAGGTCCCCCCCAACCACCTCGTCTCTCCTACTGCTCTGGAGGCTACACTACTCCGGCCCCTTCCCCTCCGCCCCCACCGCTACCCCCAACTCACTTCTGCTCGAAAGCTGCGATCAGCCTGGAGTCCAAGATGTTTTCCTCCGGTTCCCAAGTGCTGTACCTGTGAAAACACACATGCGGAAGGGGGGGAGTGGGAGAGGGGCGCACAACCAGGCCGAAAGCAGAGCGAGCCTCCCAGGCTTGCAAGAGACTCCCCGGAGGGCGGAAGGGCGGGCGGGCAGGCAGACAGGCAGCGGACGGGCAGCAAGCAGCCAGCAAAGCGCTGGCCAGAAGGGCACTGGGCACCGGGCGGCGGCTGCTGCCGTTGCTACTGCTGCAGGAGGGAGGCAGGGAGGGAAGAAGGATGGAAAGAAGGATGGGAGGAAGGATGGGAGGGAGACCCGTGGCTTTGCAGCGAACGGCCCCCCGCGACACTCACTTGATGGCCCAACCTTTCCATTTCACCAGGTATTCGATGCGTCCCTGAAAAACAGAGGAAGAAGAAGATGAGGAAGAGGAGGAGGAAGGGCGCAATAGGGAGGGAGGCAGGCAGGCAGGCAGGCAGGCAGCACAGTGCAGGTCAGCGCCCGGCTTGCAACGCACTGACCCGACCCCCTCCCCCCCTGCACTGCCTGGGCCCGGGGCCGCTGCCCGGGCAGGGGCCCGGGGTACCGGAGGGGCAGCCGCTCACCTTTCGGATCCGCCGCTTGATGATGGATTCGGCCGCAAACACCCGCTCTCCCACTGCAGACAGCTCCATCTTGTTCAGCAGCGCCCACAGCCCATAATACTTGAGCTCCCTCCTCCCGCGGCGGCTGCTGCACCGCTCGCGCACGCGCGCCCCGAGCACCCAGACCCAGACACACTCAAGCCCCGGGCCCCCGCCGCTCCCCGGCTCGCCTTCAGTGGCTCGCGCCGCCGCGCGGGCACCACGTGACTGGCACCGTTACCAGGGCCTACACCTCCCCGGGGGCGGTTGCTAGGGAAAGGGAAGAGCGCGCGCAGGCTCTTAAAGGGACCCCGCCCCCGAGAAGACATAGAGAAGGGGGAGGGAGGGAGGAGGGGAGAGAGAGGGAGGGAGTAGAGAGGCAGGAAGATAGGAGGAGGGAGAGGAAGAGAACGGGGGTTGGGAAGTAGAACGGGAGGGAGCAAGAAGAGGAAAAGGAGAAGATGATGAAGAGTCTAGAAGGAGGAAGAAAGGAGGAGACGGATATGGGAAGGAGGATGGGAAGAGAAGGAAAAGCAGGGAAGGAGGAGGGAGGATAAGAGAGGGAAGGAAGAAGAAGAAAGGAAAAGGGAAAGAGGGAGGAAAGTGCAAGAGAGAACCCCGAGGAGGGTGAGAAGGAAGAAGCCTGAGGAGAGAAGGAGGGGGAGCTGGGACTTCTTTGCTTTTGCAAAGCACTACGCCGATGCAATGCAGTAGTATAAACAGTATACCCTCCAATCCCTCCCCCAGCTGCAAACCTCCGCCTTGGTCCACCCTCCATTTAACCAGCCCGGACCCCTCTTTGACAGTGCAGCCCCAGGACTCGTTAGGGAGTCCGCGGGGTCTCTGGACCCTTCAACGGGGCAGGAAAAGGAGGCTCTCCTCCAGTTCACGTTTGCAAACAGTGACTAGGGAGGCAGCCAATATGCCCGCCGGGGATCGGCCGCAGCTGCTCCCCGGCGTTCCTTTAACATCTCCAGTATTTATTTCTGTCTGGGAGAGAGGGGTGAGGTGGCCAGTTCGGATGCATTCAGAGGCCACTCAGCCAAGTCCAGGCCCCGCGCCCCCTGCCCAACCCCACTCCCCCGGGAAGGACGAGAGCAGGGAGACGTTACTGGAGGACATGTTATCGCTGCCCCTTAACCCTTCGGCTGCCACGAGTCTACAGGCCCTGCCAATGGCAGAAAGACCACTGGAGCTCAACTCTGCATCCCAGCCTGAGGCTTCATCTCCTTTCTCACCAATGATCCTCCGAAGACGGCCGAGAAGGAGGCAGGGTGGGGATTATTAGCCCCAATTTTGAGATAGGGAAGCCGAGGCTCACCTTAACTTTCCATCTTAGAATCAACACTCTGTATTGTTCCAAGGCAGAAGGGCTGTAAGGACTAGGCAGTAGGGCTTAAGTGACTTACCCAGGGTCATGCAGCTAGGGAGTATCTGAGTCTAGATTTGAACCCAGGACCTCCGGACTTTAGGCCTGGCTGCCAATCCACCTAGCTTCCCCTTCCTAATTACAGTTTGAGCTGGGCCTCATTCTGCAGGCTGGCAGGCCAATTTCAGAGGGTTCGACAACTTGGATGGGGGAAAACAACATACTTATTTCACTATCTTGGTCTCCTTTGTAACCCGGTATATTTTATGCATTTATAAATATACATAATCTCTACCAGATTGCCAACAGAGGTCTCACAACACAGAACATCTTAGAACACGGAAGGTCAGACAAGTCAAGTCAATAAGCAATTAAGTGCTTCCTGCAGGCTAAGCTAAGAGTTAGGGCTGCAAAGAAAAGCAAAAACACTGCCTCTGCCTTCAAGGAACATGCAAGATACATGTAAGACCCAGATAAGACTGACTACCCCAAAGGCAATCTCAAGGGAGTGGGGAATGACATCCAGAAAGGCCTCCTGCAGAAGGTAGGATCTGAGTTGAGTCAGAGGAGCAGAGGAGAGGACACTCCAGGCATTAGAGATGGCCAGTACAAATACAGGGAAATGGGAAATGCCCTGTTCTAGAAATAGCAAGACCAGTGCCCATAAATTGTAGGTATTTGGGGGGGCGGAGGGGCGAATTGTAAGAAAAATGGAAAAGGGTGCAGCTAAGTGGTTTAGTGGATAGAAAGCCAGTCCAGAATCTGGCCTCAAGATACTTCCTAGCTGTGTGACCCTGGGCAAGTCACTTAACCCCTATTAAACCCTAGCCTTTACTGCTCTTCTACATCAGAAACAATACATAATATTGATTCTGGAAGGTAAGGGTTTAAAAAAAAAAGATTTGAAAGGCAGGAAGGGCCCAGACTTGTGAAGGAAATTCAGGACCAAGCAGAGGGCTTCATATATTTAATCTTGGCAGTAATAGGGAGCTATTGGAGTTTATTGAGTAGGGGTGGAGGGGATATGGTCAGATCTTGAGTTAAATCACTTTGAGAGCTAATGGAGGGTGGATTGGGGTGGGGAGAGATTTGAGAGTCAATTAGGAGGCCATGGCAACAGTGACGAGGGCCTGTATTAGAATGGGGGCTGTCTGAGTGGAAAAGAGACATATGAAAGATGAGAGGAAGGTAGAAATTAGATTTAGCAACAAATTGGATAGAGGGGAACAAATGAGAGTGAGGCATCAGGGATGATTCCAGGGAGCCTGGGGAACTGGGAGGCCTGGACAGTGTCCTAGTCAGTAATAAGAAGGTTCAGAAGAGGGGAGGGCTTTTGATTCTGAGTTCTGTTTTGGTCATGGTGAATTTGAGATGTCTATAGAACATCTATTTGAAAAAGCTATTGGTGATGCTGGCCAGGAACTCAGGAGAGACCAGAACTAGATAAGCAGAGAATTTGGCTGGATAAAGCTGAGAATCACAGTTTAAGAGATGATAATCTCTGATTCCCCAGAAGCTAATGAGATCTCCGAGAGACATAATAGGGAGAGAAAAAAGAGGAAGGTCAGGGGAACAACCACACTTAGTGAGCATCATACAGTAACTTGTATTAGTTGACATATCTATCAAACTAAGGTTCGCAAAGCATTTTATAAATAATCCTATTCTAACCTCATAACAACAGGACAGAAGGGGAGAGAAGGGGCTATTATTATCCCTATTTTACAGAGGAGGAAACTGAGGCAAACAGAAATTAAGGGAACTGCCCAGGTATATAGTTGGTAAGCGTTTGGGGTAGGATTTGAACTCTGGCCTTCTGAATTCCAGATTCAGGGAAGTAGCAGAGGAGTTAGAGAGGAGAACCACGAGAAAGCAGTGTCACAAAAGCCTAGAGGTAAGAGTATCCCGGAAGAGAAGTTCTCAGAGTTAAGTGGAAGCTTCAGACAGGGACATTTGAGCTGAGAGGGACTGTAGGACTAGGTACCCCCCCTCAGTTCTGGAGTTCTCTCTTCTAATATCCCTACATTTCTAAGGTCCCTGACAGCCTAGACAGTCTCTGTTCTGAGGCCCTCCCAGCTGGCATTCCCTGTTCTAAGGCCAGTGTCAGAGCTGGGAGGGCCCCAAGAACAGGCAAAGTCAAAGCCAGGAGGCACCTTGGATCATCCCAGAAATCTTCTCATTTTGGAGGTGAAGAAGCTAAGGCCCAGGATGGGGAGCTGAGCCTGCTGAGATCACCCACTACTCCATGGGCTGGAGGGATTTGATGCCCAGAGTTCCTTCTGTCTCTCCCACTGCCTCCCATTCCGAAGGCATCCTTCCTATTTGGGAAGGGAACCACAATGATGAAGAATCAGAGATCTGGTCTGTTGTCAAATTGTTTAAAAAAAAGAAGAAAAAAATCCCAAATGTGTAACAATAATATTTATGTGAAATCTGTCAAAGAGGAAACAAGGTTTAGGTTAAGCAGGCCAGCTGCTGACTCTGTGGGAGGCCCAGCTGGGAAGACAGCACCACTGGCTCGCCTGGGAACCCCTGGTCAATGAACTTGGAGCTGGGGGGGATCTGTGAACTTCTCGCCTGGAGATCGTGCCCCCTTGCTCACCTCCCCACCTGAGTTCCCTCTGGGCTGCTTGGCCCATTGGTGTTTGCCTAGTCTGCTAGGGAAAGAAGTCAGGCTGACTTTGGGGGCCCAGAAAGCCATGGGGAAGGGGCCAAGAGCTGTTCCTGGTACTGATCCAATGCCTGGAGGGAGGTCGCTTACCTTCCCTTGTATCTTGAATGTCCCAGGATGAGGACCCAGCCTGCCCCCCACCCACAAAAAATACTTTATTATGGAGTTCTCTGTTGACACAGTGTCCTCTAAGTTGGTCATTTATGAAGTACCTTCCTGGGGATACAAAGAAAGGCCAAAGACACGCCTTGCCTTCAAGGAGCTTAGTCTGCCAGGGGAGACAACACACAAACAGCCACGTACACATGAGACATATTGGCCAGAATCAGCAGAGGGAAGGCACTCCTGGTGATGAAGAAACATCTGCTCTTTAAGGGCAGAAACTTCATTTTACTTGATTTAGGTTTTAAATGCTCAGGACCGGGCCCAATGCCCGGCACATAGTAGGTGCTTAATGCTTGCTCAATGATTGCCAAGTTGATAAATCCAAGCCAAGCCAATCTAGCAAACTTTTATTGAGCATCCTTTCTAAGTCAAGTGCTTTTGGGCAGTGTGGTTCAATAGAAAGAGCCCTGACTGGGGGCAGCTGGGTAGCTCAGTGGATTGAGAGCCAGGCCTAGAGATGGGAGGCCCTGGGTTCAAATTTGACTTCAAACATTTCCAGCTGTGTGACCCTGGGCAAGTCACTTGACCCCCATTGCCTAGCCCTTACCACTCTTCTGCCTTGGAGCCAATAGACAGTATTGACTCCAAGATGGAAGGTAAGGGTTTAAAATAAAAAAAAAAGAAAAAGAAAAAGAAAGAGACCTGACTTTAGTCAGGGGACTCAGATTCAAATTCCACCAGATCTGACACTCAGTACTTGTAGGACCTTGGATGAATGTGACTTCCCCTTTGTGAGACCTCAGTTTCCTCATTTGTAAAGGGAAGGGATTGGAGTCTCTCTAGAGCCCTTCCTGCTGCCTTTCTCCAGCCAGGTAGAGGCAGAATGTCCAGCTCTAAGAAGAATGAAAGCTGTAGCCAGGGATGCGGAAGGGGCATGAACGGGCTTATCGCTGATGAGCACCTCTATGCTGAAATCATCTGGATTTGTAAAACTCTTGTCTGCACCCAGTAGGCATTTTTTTTTATCAAGGTGTGATTAATTGAATCGGAGACCTGCAATTCCCAGTGCCCTGATAGTTCCTGGCTAACCCCCCAAACACTTAGCCCTCCGTCTGTTTAAGAAGCCCCCACAGGTTCATGAGATTTAAGGGACCTCAGAGAGCATCTAACCCAAACCCCTCAATATACAGAAGGTATCTGAGGCCCAGGGAAGCGGAGTCACTTCTCAGGGACACACAAGAAGTAAATGGCAGTTCCCAACCTGAGCTAGACTCTAGGGTCTCTGAATTAAATTTTGGCACTCTGTGTCTGTCTCTCTGTCTCGCTCGCTCACTCGCTCTGGCCTTGCCCTTTCACTCCCATGACTCTGACCTGCTCCCCCCCTCTTTGTTTCATCCATAGGGAACACCCAGGGAGGGAAGCCTTCTGTGACCTAGAATCTTAGAGATTCCGTTTGGGTTGGGGGGTCAGTGACTTGCCCAGGGTCACACAGCCACACTAGCTCTCTAGCCATGCCTCCCATCCTGTATCTATGATTTCCCATCCCATGATTTCAGGTCCAACCATATCACCTTAATTACTCCAGTGGCCTCAAGGATCAAAACCAAAATTCTCTGGCATTCAAAGCCCTTCATCCTTCCCACCTTATTCCCTGACCTGTCCTCTTCCATCCAGGGACGATGGCCTTCAGGCTGTTCCACCAAACAGATCTGGCCACCTCTCGACTGCTAGCATTTCCTCTGGTTGTCCCTTACCTATACCTGGAATGCTCTCCTTCTTCTTCCTCTCTCTCCTCATCCCTCTTTCTGGCTTCCTTCCAGTCCCAACTAAAATTGCACTCTGCATTCTAGTGCCTTCTCCCTCTTAATTATTTCCTATTAACCCTCTAAAAGCTTGTTTGTATATAGTTACTTGCATGTTGTCTTCCCACTTGAGAGCAACATTTGTCTTTTGCTTTTTTTTTTTTGCTGTATCCTAAACTCCTAGCACATAGTAGGTGCTTAATAAATCCTTTCTCCAATCATAAGCATTAAAAAAATCTTTTATTGCTACCTTCCCTTTTTGGGTCATCTACATTTCCCACTGTAGCCCTTTCTCCAGCCCTTCCTAGAGAGCCATCCCTTAAGAAAGAGAAGAGATAATAATAAGAAAAATGGGAAGAGAAAACCGAGGCCGTTTCTTTTTTGAAATCAATTCTTTATTGATATTCTTGGTTCTCCCCCACATTTATCCCTACCTCTCCTGGAGAGACGGCCCCTAGAACACAGGACTCTTCTTAAAAAGAGGAATAAAAAATCATATTCAGCAGGAAAATCTCCCATTCTGTGCAGGGTTCCACATCACCCCTTTCCTAACACGTCACTCACTACTGTTTCTCCTGCTTTCAGACTGGCCTGGAAGAATAGAAGGACCCACCATTTTTGCAGCAGAAGCTCTCGAGGCTCCAAGCTCCAAGGCTCTTGAACAGGTAGCCTGCTGGGCGGCATTCCTAGGGCCCACCCTTGGGAGGAACGGCCTTCCCTCCCTGGGCCTCAAAGAGCCCTCACCAATGGGGAAAATGGTCTTAAAAAAAAAAAACAACAAAAAACCTCTTCCCTTCTGCCTTAGAATCAAAACTGCATATGGGTTCCAAGGCCATGGGGGTGAAGTGACCTGCCCAGGGTCACACTGAAATATCTGAGGTGCCACTGTAAATTCCTTAAGGGTGGGAACCGATTCTGCATTTTCCCTCGTGGCCCCCCAGGTTTGGGACAATCTTGTTTTTTTTATTTCATTTTAAATTTAATTTAAGAATATTTTCCCACAGCTTTTCCCATGATTCATTTTCGCCTCCGCCCCCGGGACAATCTTGTTGATGGATTTCGTGGAAGGAGCTCTAATCTGGCGGCTCTCCCGCTGGGTGACCTTTGCTGGGCTCCTCCCCTTCTCTGTACCTGAGATGACCGACTCCAGAGGGGAAGGCCACATCCCTCGGGGACCCAGGCAGATGAACACATTTTCTGTGGTTCTTTGGAAGGACAATTAAGAAACAGTTTCAGGGGTAGCCAGGTGGTTCGGCTGGGTCTAGAGTCGGGAAGTCCTGGGTTCCAATCTGGCCTCAGACACTTCCTAGCTGGGTGACCCTGGGTGAGTCACTTCACCCCCATTGCCTAGCTAGCCCTCAGAACCAATACACTGTACTGATTCGCAGACCTTCAGATCTTGGGTTAGGTTAGGAAGGTAACAGTTAAAGAAAAGAAGAAGAAGAAATCATTTCAGATGAAATGAAACAAGGCTGGTTTTTTTTCTCCAAATCATCTTTAATATTCTCTTCAATAATTTTGTTTGCCTCACATACCGGATAAATCATCTAAATAAATAGATGCTGTACAGTCTCTTACTGACGTCAGTACAAAAATAAAACCACATTCTGCGTCCATCTGCCTCCCCTGCCCTGCCCTCCCACCCCGCATGGGGCCGGCTCCCGGCCGGCGGCAGGCCCTCCCTCACCTGCCTGGGCCCCAGCCCCAGCCCCCCCCCCCTACATTCATTTGTCTGTACAAAGCTAAAAGCTCGTTCTGTGCAAAGAAAGCTTTCCCAGGCCGGACAGGGGGCTGGGGGGATGCCAGGGGAAGGGGCTCCCTCAGCCCCCGCAGGCCCTGGCTTGGCCTGCTCTGGAGCCCCAGAGGAGGCAGATTGGCCACTGTGTGATTATTAAGTCACTGCCCCTCGCCTTGAAGCAGGCCGCCGTGGGGGTGCTCGCTCCTCGCTCTCCAAAAAGGGAAAAGCAAGTGTACCGGCGCTGGGTTAGAACATTCGAAAGTTAGACTGGGGAGGGGGGAGGCCTCGTGCTAGTTGGCCTGGAGTTTGGGGGGAGGCCCCCTCCCACACCGAGCCGGCTCTGCCCCATCTTTCACAGAATGCCCAGAGCCTAGGCAGCGGGTCGAGTCACCTCGGGGCCGGGCCAGTCCCCCGGTGCCACCCTCTCCAGCCTGGGAGCTGACCCACCCTTGCCTGGACAAGCTGCCGGAGCTGGTGTTAGTCTCTGGCCTCCCTCTCTCTACAGAGGCGGGGGGTCCTGGGAGAGGCCGCAGGCCGGGGCCTCAGAACCCTGGCGGAGGGCCCCCCGCTAGCCACAGAAGCGAGAGCCGGGTGGGGGGCCCAGCAGAGGCACTCCAGCCCCCTCGCTTTACAGAGTAGGAAATGGAGGACCGCGATTTGTCCACAATCCCACGCCGTAAAGGCCAGCGCTGGGTCCGAGCCGGCTGCTCTGATTCCAGCCCCTCTGCCCAGCCTGGGCGAGCCGGTCATTCTCCAAGCCCAGGCCTCGGAGGGGCCGAGGGCAAAGAAGCCCTGGGCCTTTGGGGCGGGCCTGGGTCTGGGGAAGGGGGGAGGGCCTGACCTTTAAGGACCCCTCTGGAGGCCCGCTTATTGCAGACAGCCGGGCAGCCCCCCTCAATACGGTTAAATTTACAGTCAGTTCTTTGAAAGGGCCCCCAGAGCCAGGGGAGGCTGCGGCGATCTCGGGGGCCTCAGAAAGGATTCTGCAGCAGTCCGAGGGTGTGCGTGTCTGTGTGTCTGTCTGCGTGAAGGAGAGAAGCCACAGGTTCGGGGCAGCTGCTTCCCGAGGCCCTGACAAAGCCCCAGCCGCTGGCCCTTCACTCTGGGCATTCTTGGCAGCGGCCCATGGATCTCCCTGCTGGGCTTAGCACTTCCCCCGAGGCCTGACTCTGTGGCCTCCTGGTCCTCCCCTGTGCCAGGCTGGGAAAGAGCCCCCAAGAGAAGATGGGGGGCAGGAGAGGGCCGCCAGCTCCTTCCGGCTCATGCTCCATACCGGATCCCTGGTACCTCTCCACACCCGCCCCCACAGCTGCCCCGGCATTCCTCCGTGGCCCCCTCAGCCCTTCTAGGGATGCCCCTGAGGCTGGGGAGCAGCAGGGGGCCCCGCCCCACCCTCCTGCTTCAGCTGGCTTAGGGGGTCTGTCCAGGGCCGGGGGACAGAGAAGGTCCCCTCAGCCCCTTCCCGGGCGTCCTCACCAGCCAGTCTGAGAAGGGAGAATAAAGCCCCCTCCGTAGGCTCCCGCTGACGGGGAAGAGAGGAAGAGGCTGGGAGAGGATTGGGGGGCAGCCCTTCCCCCACCTCCTTCTGCAGATGGGAAAAGCGGAGGTCCAGGAGCGGGCGAGAGACTTGTGCGGGATCACAAGGGCTGAGCTAGCACCGGATCCAGGATGGGCTGCCCGAGCCCTGCGTCCCTCCGCCATCACCCCTGAGAAGAGATTCTGTATGCAGAGCCTCTGTGGGAATCGAATCTTTTGCTCTTGTCTTGGGGCAGGGGGTCTAGACCTAGAACAAGCCAAGAGACCTTGGGCAAGTCAATCATCTGCTCCAGGTCTCATGTTCCTCCAAAAGAGGATGGCGAGAGGAGAAGGA
This sequence comes from Gracilinanus agilis, assembly GCF_016433145.1. Lineage (NCBI taxonomy): Eukaryota > Metazoa > Chordata > Mammalia > Didelphimorphia > Didelphidae > Gracilinanus > Gracilinanus agilis. Next base: position 215,802,603 of record NC_058134.1, on the reverse strand, counting down.
TGGCAAAGGGAAGATGGCAGCTGGGGGGTTCCATGGCCTAGAGACTAGGAGGTCCTGGGTTCAAATCTGATCTCAGACACTTTTTAGCTGTGTGACTCTGGACAAGTCACTTAATCCTGATTTCTTAGCCCTTACCACTCTTCTGCCTTGGAACTGATACACAGTATTGATTCTAAGACAGAAGATTAAGGGTTTTAAAAAAAAGATGGCAAAGGGAAGAGAGAGTTGGCTTTGGCTTTGGAAGATCGAAGCCCTGGGTGCGAATCTCTGCCGCTGACACAGGCTACGGGAGCCCAGGATGCTGTCTCAGCCCTCTGGGGGCCCAGGAAGCTCCCCAAGGCCAGGAGGGGCAGAGCGGCTAAGACTGGTCCATTTCTTGCACCAATGGCGTCACAGGCTGCCCCCCCCCCGGGCACGCGGCCCCTCTCACCCCGGGAAGCTTCTCTGGCTTGGTGATGGCCGAGGGCCCTCCTGACGGCCAGATGCCCCGACACCTAGCGGCCCGAGAGGCCCGGACTCAGAGCTGGAAGGGCCCAGAGAGAAGAAGCCCCCTCCTCTTCTGGAGGAGGAGACCGAGGCCTGGGAAGGCATCTTACCGAAGGTCCCGCTCTGGGCTTTGGACCTCACAGCCAGCTCTTGTCCCATTATCTCGGGCAGAGAGATACGGCAACGGAGAACTCATGTCACAGAATTGGGGGATCCAGGGTCAAACCTGGGCTGGCTCTTCCCAGCATCAGGGTCCTGGGCAAGTCCTTTCCCATCTCCGGGCCTGCAAAATGGGCCCCCTTCTACCTTCCAAGGCTGGGAAAGCCCTTTGCCAGCCCCTAAATGCCAGGCGGACAGGACAGCTGTTCCTCAAGCTAGGGATTTAGAGGCCCAAAGGGAGAATGAAATATTCAGCCGGAGGCCCCAGGGGGAACAAGCAGGCCAGGCAGGTGCCGCCTCCCAGCCCCAAGGATGCTGGCCTGGCGCCCAGCCCCTCCGAAGGGTGTGTCGCCGTGTACACAGGTGTGGGCCGACAGGGCTGGGTGGCAGGCTCTGGGGCGCTGGGGCCCTGGGGGAGGGGTCCTGGGGGCTCTCTGGCTCTGGAGGACAGATGTGGGATGGTGGAAAGGTGCAGCTCCTCAGCAGGCTCGCTTGCTTTTCCTCAGGCCCCTACTCCTACCCCTGCCCCAGGGGCCCTTGGCCTTCCGCCTCCCTGCCAACCTTAGGAAAGGAGTCGTGTGACAGCCCACTTCCTCCTCCTCCTCTCCAACAACTCCAACATGGAATATTCACAACTGAGAAAGAGGAAAAAACTCACTGGCCTTGGAAGAGAGCCCGAGGGCCCGAAAGGGAGGCACCCCACATTTTACAGAAAAGGAAACGGAGGCCCAAGGAGGCTCCCGAATTTGTCTGAGGCCCCTCAAGGAGTAAGGAGTAAGCATCATGGGAGGGGGGACTGGCAAGCCAGCTCTTTCCCCTCTTCCACACCCTCCGGAAGACCCAAATTCAAAGGCCTGGCTCTGATGCTTAGATCGCTGTTGCCTTTTTTTGGACCTCAGTGTCCGGATATAAAAAAATACCCTCCCTCCCTATCATGAGGAAAAGTGCTTTGTAAACCTTTGTGTGCTTGAGGAATAAGAGAGACAGAGACAGACAGACAGACAGAGAGACAGAGATAGAGACAGAGACAGACACAGAGAGAGCCAGAGAGATAGAGATAGAGAGACAGAGAGAGAGACAGAGACAGAGACAGAGAGACAGAGACAGACAGAGAGACAGAGACAGAGAGACAGACACAGAGAGAGACAGAGACAGAAACAGATAGAGACAGAGATAGAGTGTGAGGGTGGTGGGCTGGGCAGAACATAACCAAAAAAGGCAGCACGGCTGGAGACCTGGCCTTGGAGTAAGGAAGACACGAATTCAAATCCTGCCTGGGCCACATGCCCTCCTGGAGCCTGGGCCCTGGCGACTCTCCCAGATTCCAAGTTTATCTGTTCTGGAGGAGTCGCCAATCTGATTCCGGGAGGGAGTTTCCATCCTGGGGCCCCTGGATGTGGATCACAGACCCGGATCTCTCTAATCTTTTCAACAAAAGCCCCTTCTTTACAGCCTCCCTGGTGGAGTGGAAGTAGATAAATGCTGCTTGCATCTGGGCAGGGGAGGAGGAAGGGCCTTTTTGCTTGTTTTTGTGTTTTTTGGGAGGGGTCTCCCATCTGCTTCCAGCCAGGCACCAGATCCCCTTGCTGCCCACCCGTGCCCAGGGCTCCGGGAATGGGCCTCTGGAGAAACTGCCCGGCAAACCCCCCTCCGTCCTGGAGCCCGGGCTGCGGAAGGCCCTTTGAGATCGCCGGGCCTCTCTCCTGCCAGTTCAGCTCAGGCCGGGTCGGTGCCAGTGACCCCCCCGAGAAGTAGCCAAGAGCCCCCGAAGATCGTCCCGCGTCCCCCCTCCCCGCACGTCCGTAACATCCTCCTCCCAGCACGGAGGCTGGACTCTTGCGCTCTCGCCGTCTCGCTCGGGCTTTAGGAGTCGAGTCTTTTAAAACAAAATCCGGGCGTCGTCCTCCCCCCGCGCCTCCTCCGGCCTCAGCCCCCAGCCCCCTGGGTCACAAAGGAGAGGTTCAGAAGTGCCCGCTCCGGTCCCGGAAGAAGCCTTCGGCGGCCTGCGCTTCCCGAAAGGTGACGGTGATGGAGTTGGCTGTGATATCGGTCACCGTCACTTCGGAAGGGGGGTGCGTGGGGATCCAGGGGGGGCCCCCTTCCGTCGGGTCACCACCTACCACAGCCACGGAGGAGAGACAGAGACAGGGGGAGAGCTTCGTTGGACCACTGGCACGGCAAGGGGGGGGTCCCCAGCGGCACAGCCCAGGCACCCTCTCCTCCCCTCACTTTACACACGAGGAAACCGAGGCTGCAGAGCTTGGGAAGGAGCGGCGATCTGAGAGCCCGGCGGCCAGACGGGGAAAGGGTTGATGGGGTAGCCGGGACCCCGCCCCACCTGCCCATCTCAGGCTCTGGAGGGACCCTCCCGGAGGGGGTATCCCGCCTGCTTCTGGGGCACCGGATGAGGCTTGGGGGGAGGGACTCCTCCTTTACGGAGCTGCCTTACGAACCCTCCCCACGCTGGCCTGAGAGTGACGAGAGGATAGGGGAGGGCAAAGAGGAACCGAGGCTAGAATGTGGGGGTCTGTTAGCCATAAGAACTGTGGCCATTCCCCGCTGCCCCCGGGCCTCAGTTTCCTCCTCTGAAAAATGGGAGCATGAAGCCTTGCTGCAAAGGGACAAAGCGGACGATGGAGGCTGACCGGGGCGTTGGCAGGGAAGGAGAGCTGACTTCGGGGCCAACAAGACGGCAAGCACAGCCTCCTGCCTACACGCTGGGAAAACAGCCCTTCTTAATCACGCTTCTGTCCTGCCTAAGCTTTCCCAGGCCACTCCTGGCAGGGAAAGTCCCTTCCCCAAATGCAGATCCGTCTCCTCTCTCGAATTCTCCTCTTGGGGCTGCCGAAGGTCCCTGGGGATGGAGGTCCCTGAGGATGGGGGTCCCTGGGGTGGAGGTCCCTGAGAATGGAGGTCCCTGGGGATGGAGGTCCCTGAGAATGGAGGTCCCTGGGGATGGAGGTCCCTGAGGATGGAGGTCCCTGAGGATGGGGGTCCCTGAGGATGGGGGTCCCTGAGGATGGGGGTCCCTGGGGTGGAGGTCCCTGAGAATGGAGGTCCCTGGGGATGGAGGTCCCTGAGGATGGAGGTCCCTGAGGATGGGGGTCCCTGAGGATGGGGGTCCCTGGGGTGGAGGTCCCTGAGAATGGAGGTCCCTGGGGATGAAGGTCCCTGAGGATGGAGGTCCCTGAGGATGGGGGTCCCTGAGGATGGGGGTCCCTGGGGTGGAGGTCCCTGAGAATGGAGGTCCCTGGGGATGAAGGTCCCTGAGGATGGAGGTCCCTGAGGATGGGGGTCCCTGAGGATGGGGGTCCCTGGGGTGGAGGTCCCTGAGAATGGAGGTCCCTGGGGATGAAGGTCCCTGAGGATGGAGGTCCCTGAGGATGGGGGTCCCTGAGGATGGGGGTCCCTGGGGTGGAGGTCCCTGAGAATGGAGGTCCCTGGGGATGGAGGTCCCTGAGGATGGAGGTCCCTGAGGATGGGGGTCCCTGAGGATGGGGGTCCCTGGGGTGGAGGTCCCTGAGAATGGAGGTCCCTGGGGATG
>NC_058134.1:215780484-215793951 GCF_016433145.1 Gracilinanus agilis | reverse complement strand
GAAGGAAGGAAGGAAGGAAGGAAGGAAGGGAGGGAGGGAGGAAGGAAGGAAGGAAGGAAGGAAGGAAGGAAAGAAGGAAGGAAGGAAGGAAGGAAGGAAGAAGGCCCTCATGACTGGAGGTCTCCTAACCAAAGTTTGCCTGACCCCTTTGGGGGCATATGCTGCCTGGAAATTCTCATTCAGGTGTGGGTTCATTTCTTCAAGAAGCATTTAGTAAACACCCACTAGGTGTCTGGTGCTGGGGGTGCAAACAAATACCAAACAGTTCATCGCCTCGAGAAGCTTTCACTTCATGGGGTGAGGCCAGCTAGACTAGAGCCCCTTTGAGCTGAAATGATCTAGGAATGTTCCCAAGAATCTGGGTAAACTCTTTTTCTCTCTTCTCTCCTCCTCCCCCTTCTGTCTCTTTCCTTTCTTTCTCTCTCCCTGTTTCTCCTTCCCTCCCTCCTCTTTTTCTCTTTCTTCCCTTTCTCCCCACATACTTTTAGGAGTTTTAGGAAATCCTGACTCTTTGCACACACTGGCTCTGCCTAAGGTGTGGAAGGACCCACCCTGCTGCTGCCCTCGAGGAGCTTGTGATCTTGACCAGCCAATGTCACCAGAGCCCAGACAAAAAGCTGTGCTCCTTCCTAGTGATAATAGAGAACAGACGGGGAGGCCCTCCTCCCTCCCTGAGGCTGGGACCTCTCTGCCAGGGAGTCAGCAGAGCCCTGGGGTGGCCAGGAAGGAAGTGGGGAGCCCACACTGGCACAGCAGTGGCCTGGCAGCTGTTGGAGTAGAGGGAATGGAAACTGGAAGGTCTGGGCTGGGGGAGTGCAGGGGGGCTTGGGAAGGAAATGGAGGGAAGGGGCCCATCAGGGGGATTTGGAATACTTGGTCCTACAGTCAGGCACTAGTTCTGGGCCCCCAAAGGCAGGCCAGCCCTACCCAGAGCCCCGGGTTCTAATCCTGGATCTATAAGGACTCATGATGGGGGTCTTAAAAATATGCCTTCTGGCTCAGTTTCTAAAATAGTCAGAATGAATATAAGAGTATGAGCTTCGAGATCACCCATAATTCTCTGAAGCAGCTGGACCAGATTTGGAGTCTGAGTGGATGAGAAGGCCTGAAGCCCCTTCCTGCTGTAGATAATGAGGTGGGGGGCTATGGGTGTAGAATTCTACTAATCCCACCAGATGCTGCTGCTGTTGTTGGTCATTTGTACTTAACTGTTTTTGTTTGCTCCCAGGGAAGGCTCAAAGGGTGATATTGGTGGGTCTGAGAATTACTCTGATGTAGAAGCTTAAAAAAAACCCAACAATAAACAAGCCCAACCTTTGGAGTCTAAAGGCCTGGGTTCAAATCTTGACTCTGCTACATACTACTCATATGATTGAAGGCAAGTCAGGCTTTGGGGGCCTTGGTTTCCACCTCTGTAAAACAGACTGACCCAGCCATTCCCTCATCCTAAGTTCTTACCAAGTGTAAATCCACTCTATCCAATCCCTGGTACATCCTAATGAGTCAGAAGGCCTGGGTTCAAATCCTGCCTCAAGTACTTACGGTGTGACCTTGGCCAAGGCACATGACCTCTCTAGGCCTCAGTTTCCCGCTCTGTAAAATGAGGTTAGACCAGGTGGCCTCTGCGGGCCTTCCAGTTCCATATCTGTGCTCTATGACCTTGGATAAACCACTTTGCCATGCTTAACCTCAGTTTTCCTCCCCTATAAAGTGAGAGTAACATTTCCTGACCTTCCCAACCTCTCAGGAATCCTGAGAGCCGAAATAAAGGCAAGAGAAGATTCTGTGAAGCACAAAGCACTCCGGGAGCGGCCCTGGGGCTGGATGGGAGGGATGGAGAAGGCTCGGGAGCGGGTGAGGGCCGCCCAAGCTCCAGATCGCAGTCACCCGTGATCCAGCTGGGCTGGAATGGAGCTTGGGGAGGCGGAAGGCCCTGGGCTGCAGAAGAAGGGGTCTGGGCTGCTGTCTGTCCACCCCGAGGTGGGGCCTGTCTTCCAGGAGGCCCCCGACGCCAGAAACCCCAGCCTGCAGAGGCTCGGCACGTTCCCAGGCAGACGTGCCCAGAGAGGGGCCGGCCCGGAGCAGCCTCACCAGCCCCAGCCCCTCTCTGAGGCCCCTTAGGTAAACAAGCCCCGTGTCCCCTAACGGGCCGCCCTCCTCCTCTCCCCAGCACGTACGAGGCAGCCGTTCCCGATGATGCAGGCAAGCTGTTCAGCCTCGGCCCAGCCTGCCCTCTGGTGTGTGATACTGCCTGCCTGGCCCCCAGCCCCTCCATCCCTTCTTTCCTTGGAGGTCCAGCTCAGGCTGGCCAATGGAACGGAGCAGAAAGAATTCAGGGTTTAGAGTCAGAGAGCCTGGGTTCAAATCCTGCCCCTGGGTGAAGGCCTCAGGTTCTTCCTCCTTCCAGACCCAAGCCAGGGGCCACTAAGTAGGATCCTGCTTGTGTGGCCTCCCTATCCTAAACCTCAGTTTTCTCATCTGTAAAATAACCTCCTCTTGGGTCTCCCCCAGTTCTGATCCTAGGCTCCTATTTCTTTCTTCTTTAAAATTTATTTACATAATTAATTTAGAATATTTTCCCATGGTTACATGATTCCTAGGCTCCTATTTCAAGAAGGCCCATTGTAGGGGACAGCTGGGTGGCTCAGTGGATGGAGAGCCAGGCCTAGAGACGGAAGGTCCTAGGTTCAAATCTGGCCTCAGACACTTCCTAGCTGTGTGACCCTGAACTTAATACCCATGGCCTAATCCTTACCACTCTTCTGTCTATACACCATACTGATTCTAGGGCAGAAGGTAAGTGTTTAAAATAAAAAAATAAAAGGGCCCATTGTAAAGGTGGCTCAGTGGATGGAGAGCCAGGCCCAGAGATGAGGGATCCTGGGTTCAAATCTGGCTTCAATAACCCAGAAAAAAAATTAAAATCTGGCTTCAGTTACTCCCTAGCTGTATGACCCTGGACAAGTCACTTAGCCCCCATCACCTAGCTCTTATCGCTCTTCTGTCTTAGAACCAATACACAGTATTGATTCTAAGACAGAAAGTAAGAGTAAAAATAAAATAAAATAAAATGAGTCAAAATCTGAATTCCTCCCAGTGTGACTTCAGGCAAATCATTCACTCTCGGCTCCCCAAGCCTCCCTTTTGTCCTCTATGAAGGGAAGGGATTGGACAAGGGGGCCTCTGAGGTCCTCCCAGCTCTAGGCCTGGATGCCTGTGATCTCTTGTGGGGAAAACCAGGGGAGTTAACTTAAATATTATATGTGGGTTCAGGAGGGTGTGAAGGAGACAGGAATGACAAAGATGGGACCAAACAAGGTAGGGAGACTGAGTTTAACTGTTAAGGAAAATGTAATCCTCCTCACAACAGATCCCAAGGTGATGCTCCCCCTGGGAGTGATGTCTTTCTTCTGTCTCAGATTTCTCCTGGGCCTGCCTAGTCTCTTGGATGGGGGACTCAGAAGAGGTTTAAGACGTGCTTTAATGGAGCTAAATCGAGACCACTGGCTACGTCAAGTTCAAACCCTGAAATCAGAAAGGATCCTCCAGAGAAAGAGACAGCCCTACTTCCAAGATGGCTGAGGTTTCCCTTGTGGTCCTTTAACGGGCCATCACCGATGTGGTACAGAGGCTGGGGACAAGGTGGAGGGTATCCCCAAACAGACTCTCTCCTGAAAACTGGCCCCAAAGAGTGGAAAATATTCCTCCTTCCTTTCTTTGCAGAGGTAAGAGTTGATGGACCCAGAACATGGCGCATGTCCCTCAAATGATGCCTTGGCTGGATTTCCTGAGCTACATTTCCCTTCCTCATTTTCTTCTGGATCCTTTGTGCTGGGATGTTTGGGATGGTTCTCTATGGACAGAGGAATAATGTGGAAAGAAAGCTGATATGAAACCCAAAGACGCCAAGGATGGTCACATAAAGGAAGGAGAGATGCATTCAAAATGGGAATGAAAAACCCAGGAAAACTACACGTTGGTGGAATATTTAGAGCCTGCGATCTGGGCCTGCTACAGTGGTGGCAGAGGCCCTCCTGGGAGCAGTGGCTATCTGCCTCTTGGCTTTAGGATTGCGAGTGTGAGTGCGTATGAGTCTGCATGTGTATGAGTATTTGTAGGAACATACGAGTGTGCAAGTATATATGGGGACAAGTACAGATGTGAGCATGTTTCTGAGTGTGTAAGAGCACGAATATAGGTGTGCATATGTGAGAAAGGGAATATGTGTTAGTGTGAGAGTGTGCATGTATGTGTGGATATGTGATTAAGTATGTGAATGCATTTGAGCATGACTGCATTGTGCTCCTTTCTATTTCTCCCTACTGTGTGTTGAGCATGTGAAACTTTGTCTTCTTCAAATGAAAGGCTAAGAAGAGCATATCTTGAAAGAAAGTCATTTGACAGGTTCTTTGTAGGGAAACTGAGGCACCGGGGCAGTGAATGTTTAGACCAAGGCAGCCTACAGGGAACGCTCCTCATAGGATGGCTGTAAGCTCCCTCAGGGCAGTCTCAGTGATTGTGAAGACTTCAGAAATGCCTGTAGATAACCTTATTTAGGCTGGAAGGTACCTCAGAGGTTATCCAATCCTAAGTATTTATTTTACAGTAGGGGAAATTGAGGGAAGATCAGGGAAATGGGGAATTGGCTAGTCTGGGCCAAAACCAGGACTTTGGATACAGGACTCTTTCCCTTACACTCCTATAGTGTCCTGGCCACTTAGCCACAAGAAGAGGGAGACTGAGGCTGCCCAGCTCATAAGAGGGACAGGGAGGCCAACTTCAGTAGCACAGAGGGAAGAACATCCGAATACCGAGTTACCCCCATCACAGATGGGCCACTGAGCTAGCAGAAAGCAGTTCTCTCTTTTTGGAGGTCTTCAAGTAAAAACTGGATGTTAGAGAGGGATTTATGCCCCATGAGATGGCCAGGATAATGCCTGAGATCCCTGACTACTGTGGGCTTGTGAGCCTGGGATTTCAGCTTCCTGAACTTCTTTAGTTTCCCTTTCTGTACCAGAGTAGGACTGGGTCAGAGGATGCTAGCTTTTGAGCATTGGGAAGATTTATCCAAGTACTGCCTCCCTTTTCCAGACTCAGAGATTAAGGGACTTGCCCAGTTGAAGTAATGGAGTTAAGACTTAAGCCTCCGTTTCCTGACTCCAAATTCAGTACTCTCTCATAGAGCTAATATTCTGTGCCCTACAATCCCTCCCAGTTCAGACACTCTTAGTTCTAAGCTCTCTCCCAATGCTGAAAGGTTCTTCTGGCTCTGACCACCTGTGCATCTGTGAGCTAGAAGGTACCTCAGAGGTTGAGTAGTCCAACCTCCCCATTTTACACATGAAAAGACTGAGGCCTAGAGAGGAAGCAAGCTGCCTCGAGTCATACATCTGGACAACTTAAACCTGAGTCTCACTCTTAGACTGGTGCTTCTTGTCCCTTAAGATCATACTATTCCATGAACTATTTTTACCACAACTATGACCAAAAAAATCCAAAAAACATTATTGTTTTTATATGGCTTTTTTTAAACCCTTACCTATTGCCTTAGAATCAATACTGTGTATTGGTTCCAAGGCAGAAGAGCAGTAAGGGCTAGGACAGTGAGGGGCAAACTATGGCCAGCAGGTCAGATGAGGCCCCCTGAAATGTTCTATCAGCCGGGTGACATTATTCCTAATCTGATGCATACAACAAATAGGATACAATACAATGAAACTTCGAAAGAATTGCCTTAGAAACAGATGGACAGATGAGCATTTCCTTTCCTTTGGCCCCCTCTTTAAAAAGTTTGTCCGTCGCTGGGCTAGGGAATGGGAGTTAAGTGACTTATCCAGGGTCACACGGCTAGGAAGTGTCCGAGGCCAGTTTTGAACCCAGGAACTCCAGTCTCTGGCTCTCAATCCACTGAGTCACCTATCAATCCCTTTTTTTATATCACTTTAAGAGTTATACTTTCTTCCAAAGTGCTTTCTTACCCTTCAAGGTAAGGAGTGTAAATGTTAGCTCCATTTTATGGATAAGAAAACTGAGGCTCAGAGAAGGAAACATCTAGTAAGACAAAAATTCCTTTAAAAAGTTCCTTGATGGGTTCCCTGCAGGGAAACTGAGGCATAGGGATAGTAGATGTCCAAACCAATGCAACAAATTGAGTCAAGAAGCTGGGAAAGGCCAATCACAGGACAATCTCTAATCAGATGCCAGTAAGCTCTTTGCTGAGAGCTGGGACTATCTTGGGTTCAGCCAGAAGAATCTGAAGCTAAGGCTTGTGACGACGGGTCAAACACTCATTCCCCCACAGGGGAGGTAGAAGATGGGTTGATCTCTCACTGTCATAAGAATGTCAGGTAGACTGAGGCAAATGTACAGGAAATAGGAAGGTACGGTGACCCATGACGTCTCCTCCCTAGGATGGACCCAAGTTGTGTGGGCCACTGGTGGGCTCTCAATCATATGCTTCCTTGGGACACCCCTTGTTCTGCTGCTTAAATTTTCATGGGTGCAAGCTGTACTCTCTTCTCTCCCAATCTGCTGAAATCATGACCTTTCTTTATAATCCCACTTGGATGCCACCTCCTCCATGAAGCCTGCCTGGATCCCACCCTGACCCTCAGTTGTCCATGACCCTTGCTTTCTCTCTCCCTGCTCATTTATGTGGGTCTATATGCCATGGATCCTAATAGAAGGGAAGTTCTCTGAGGGCAGAGATTATGCCATTTTCCTCTTTAGTATCCCCCAGGGCCTAGCATATAGCAGGTGCTTAATCAATGCTGGTAGAAATGGCTCAACTCAGACTTGAGAAGAACAATGGCCTTGGTCTCTGGTTCTTCTGTACACTCAGCAGGTTAAGCATAAGGACAGAGGCTCGGGAAATACTTGGGAACCATGGCGTGGGCACCCCTGTGCCAGGTCCTAATGGGACACCCAATGCCCACCCCCCACCCACACCAGCAGGGAAAGCAAAAGGCCCCCTTACTTCTCCTCATAAGCCAAGACAAGGCGGGGATCCAAGATGTGCTCCTCGGGCTCCCATGTGCTGTACCTGGAGAAAGGCAGGAAAGGTGATGACTATCGGTGGCATCAATAGCCACCCACTCATGGGGACAGGGTGTCCAGGCCATGGTAGGGATGGTTGGGGTCTCCTGGCTCTTCACTAGAATCCCCTCCTTGCTCTCTTACCCTTCTCTCCTGTCTAAGCCTGAGATTTGCCAATGGTTCATGCAGTAGCCTTCAAAGCCTACCTGGGAATCTGACTCCTCCTGGAAGCCCTCCTTCATCTGCAGACTACCCCCAACTAAGGAGTGCTCTCACAGTTCTACCTATCTTTCCTTGGCCACCTATCATTGCCTCCTTCTGTATCAATATTACTCCTAGAGTGTATGCCTTACTACCCTGCCAGATTGGGAGCTTCCTATGGGTTAGTGCTGGGGATAAAGCCCTGGGCAAGTCATTCTCTCTCTTTGGGTTTTAATGTCTTCATCTATAAAAAGGGGTTGGAGTAGATGATAACCAAAGTCCATCTCAGAGCTGACATCTGCTCCAAGAACTCCCAGCTCTGACCTTCCCTGTTCTAAGGTTCTTCCTGGATCTGACCTTCTCTGTTCTAAGGTTCTTCCAGGTTCTGACCTTCTCTGTTCCAAGGTTCTTCCAGGTTCTGACCTTCTCTGTTCTAAGGGCTCTCCCAGCTCTGACCTTCCCTGTTCCAAGGTACTTCCCAGCTCTGACCTTTTCAGTCTTTGATTATTCTACCCCTGTTCTGAGCACCCATCCTACTCAGTTCTCACATTCTTTCCTGAATTATACTTATATGTCCCCATTCTCACCTCCAGAAGGCCCCCAATGGTCTTTTACCCCCACTCCCTACCCCATGGAGCCCAGTGAAGCCACTTAAGACATCTTGGTTGAATGGACCACTCTCTTACATGGGGTGGTGGCAAAAGCTTTGGGTTTGGACTGGGATGTCCTAGTTTTCAATTCCTTCTGAGGTCCTTCCTAGCTCTGTGAATCCGGATTGACTCAGTTTACTCTTCTGTAAAAGGACTATGCTTCTTGTACTCTGTACTGCAGCAGGTTATGAAAAGCGTTTTGTGACAACTTTAAAAGTCTTAACGACTTAGCCATTTCCGACTCTTGGTGACCCCATCTGAAGTTTTCTTGGTAGAGAACCTGGAGTGGTTGGCCATTTCTTTCTCCAGCTCATTTGACAAATGAGGAAACTGAGGCAAACAGGGTGAAGTGACTTGTCCAGGATCACACAGCTAGTTTCTGAGGACAGATTTGAACTCAGGAAGAAGAGTCTTCCTGACTCCAGGCCTGGTTCTATCTGCTGTACCACCTAACTGCCCAATGATGACTAGCCCTGATGGCTGAGGGCTAATGAAGACCCATCCTTACCACCTCCTGAGTAAGGGTGAAGGACTCGGGGAAGGAGGAGGCCTGGACATAGACCATGTGGGAGTTGTTTTGTTTGATGGTGCATTTGTTACAGGGTTTTTTCCCCTTCATCCCCCCCACCCCACCCCCAAGGATCTTGGGGAGAAAAAGGAATGTCTATTAGTTCAAAATTACATTAAATTAGTCAGGATTTCGATGTTCATTTGGGGGTTGCTTGTTTGGGAGCGTTTCAGCTGCCTCTCTGGGAGGGGTTGGGAGAACAGGACTGTGGGAAACACAGCGGATGGAAAGCAAGAGAATGATATGATTTCTCAATACCTTTAAGGATCAGTTCCAAGTTAGAACAGTGGCAAAGGCTGGGCAACGGGGGTCAAGTAACTTGTCCAGGGCCAAACAACTAAAGTGTCAGCTAGATTTGAACCTAGGACCTCTTGTCTCCAGGCCTGGCTCTATCCACTGAACCACCTAGCTGCCCCCCATTACGATTTCTTCTTTAAACCTTAGAAAACTCTAGATATGCGAGCTCTTGTATTCTTCTTCTTGTCTCTGGCATGCTGATAGGATTCCAAGTCTGCAAAGCACTACAAACATGCTGTGTGTGTCACCACACCGCTGAGAGGCAGGAACTCTAGGTATGAGACCCATTGTATAGATGTAGACACAGAGGCATAGAATTAAGGTGATTTGTCCCTGTTCACACAACAGAAAAGGGACTGAAGCAGGATTTGAACCCAAGTCTCTCCTTGTCCCGGTCCAGTGCCCTAGCTGGGTATCACGCTTCTCCTCAGAACTACACTGGGTCAGAGGCAAAAAGGATCTCAAAAGACTGTCTGGTACAACTCCCTCAGTTTGTAGAGAGACAGAGATCTATGCCAGAGCTTCGTTCCTCCTATGGAAAATAGATCAGGGGCTGGGAAGGTGCTGCCTGGGAGAACAGGGGATGGGAACCTAGCGTTCCTGATGTGGGCTGCTTTCCTGCAGACTGTTGGGGCCAGGAAGGGCCTCAGAAAAACTGTGAGAGACCTTAGGACAGGGGATGTCAGGGGCTTAGAACAGGGGATGTCAGGGCTGGGAGGCGCCTTGGAGATTGACTAGTTCACCCCTTTTGCAGAGGAGTCCCCAAGAGCCTTTGGGGTGGCCCAAAGGGAAGCATACCAAAGGTTAACTGAGGCAGAAAACGGAGCCTTCTTGCAAGTTATCTGTAGGAGGAGGCCGGCTGAGACAAGCAGGGGTGAGTCAGCTGTCCTGGCCCTGCGCTCACTCAGTCTCTCACCTTTCTTTCTGAATCCTTTCGCCCGTGCCTGCCCCCCCCTCCCCATGATGTCATTGGAAGCAGGAAATTCCCTTCCTGCTGAGGCAGAGAGAGGGCTCAGGCACTGTCTGGAAAACCCTTAGCACAGTGCCTGGCACACGGCACAGGCTTAATACAAGCTGGCTCTTTGGGGCAGGCCCTCGGGAGCCGGCAAAGCTCTCTGGAGCAGCCCGCAGGGGAGAGGGGCCGCAGGCTGCTCGAGGGGCCGGCCATGCTCTGTGGCCCTGCCCGGCAGGAGCCCTGAGCCCCGGCTGCACGTTCTGGGCCTGCCAGTGGGCCTTTGGCTGAGCTGCCCTTGCTCTGGGCCCAGTTCCTCCATCTGTCCAATAAGGGAAGGGACTAGAGAAGGCCGGGGCCTCTCTGGATGGCCACCCCTGGCTCCAAGGCCTCCCGTGTTGGGTGGCTCTCGCCCTGGCGTTCCTCGTGCAGCCCTGGCCTGCTCTAAGGGCTCTAGCTCCAGCCTTTCCCAGCGCTGCCGTCCCCTGTTCTAAAGCCCCCCACCCCACGCCCCTGTTCTCTGGCTCTCCCGGGAGGGCCTGGGGAGATCCCTGGGACATCCCCCTTCGCTGTGCTAGATTGGAGCCCGGGGTGGGGGCGGGGGGGCCGCCCCAGAGGGTGTGGGAGAAGGCGAGCAGCTGGAAAACAGGCTCCACGTGACCCCCGGCTCCCTCCGGCTCCTCCTTCTCCCCCTCCCGGCCTCTGGAAGGAACTCGTAAACAAGCGTGCTCAGAGCTGACTCAGAGCCCAGCCTGGCACTGGTGCCAGCTAACGGGGGAGGGGGCACGCGCAGGGCAGCCTCCATTCCCCAGGGGGAGCACAGGGAGCCGGGCCCAGCCCTCCATGTTCCCTAGGACCACCCCAAATCAAAGCCAGGACGCGGCCAAGCTGGGCTTCTAGTCCCCTGGTGCCCCACCTCTGTCCTTTGCTTCAGCCACCTACACCTGCAGCTCAGGGACGCCTGTGGTGGGGCAGAACAGAGAGAGGCCCTGGGTTCAAATCCTGCCTCTGGCACTTAGTAACTGGGTGACCTGACTCCACTCCCTTCCCCTCTCTGCTCCTCAGACTGGCTCCTTGGCTGAAAAGCGGATGGGCTCTACTCAACAGCCTCTGAGGTCCCTTCTGAAGCCTTCCATCCTAGGTGGCCCAGGGGCTAAGAAAGACCCAGGTTTGAATCCTGCCTCAGTCACGAGCTAGCTGTGTGATCCTGGGAAAGTCACTTAACTTCCACTGCCCAGCCCTTCCTGCACTTCTGTCTCAGAACTGAAACTCAGTATTGACTCTAAGACCCAAGGTAAGAGTTTAAAAAAAAAAAAAGAGGCGTGAACCATAATACAGCTCCCACCCTCTCAGAGAGAGTTTCTAGGACCCTCGCCCCCTGAGGGTGCTAGGTTTGTTCCCTAAAATTCTCTGTGCCAAAGTGGACGACTGTGTCCCCTTCGCTGCAGCCCTCCCTTTCCCACCTCTGGGCCTTTGCTCGCCAAGGAGTGCCTTCTGGGCACTCCGCTCTGGGGGGTGGGGACCCCCCACTTGTTAAAATCATTCCAGCCCAAGTTTGGGTGCTATTTCCTCCCTCCCCAAAAGGATCGTGGAGTGCTGGATTTAGAACTAGACTTCAAAGGCTACAGAGTTCATCAAGCCTCCCCCATTCTACAGAGAAGGAAACTGAGGCCTGGGGATGTGATTCAGGACATCCCAAGGGGCAGAGAGGGAGCTCAGGGCTCATCCTGTCCGAACCCCACCCTCCTATCCATTTTACAGACAAGGAAACAGAGGACAGAGGGGAAGTGACTTGTTCAGCATCATATCGGTAGGAAGTGGTCAAATCCAGGATTTGAACTCGGGTCTACCAAGTGTGAATCCCCTGAGATGACGCCAAAGCAAGGACCTGTGGCCGAGGGAAATCCTGCTGTCCTGCCCACTTGGCAGCCGCCAGCCCTGACAGTGCAGAAGGGCAAGGGCCGCCTCTGATCTACGGAGGGGGTGGGATAGCCACTGTCCTGCCCTGCCTAGCACCAGGTACCAGGACGGTCCCCCCTCCCTCCCGACCCAGAGAAGGAGCTTGCCTTGCAAAGAGGGGCTCTAGCAGAAAGAATCAAATCTAACAAACACTCATGTGGCCCCTTCTGCATTCCAGGCTGCTGGGACCTGGGGGGGGCGTCCATGCCGTGGGGTTTGGAAAGAAACTGGGGATTCCCAGGCCAAAGGTGGGGGTTTGAGTCCCCCTTCTGCCCCGCACGGCCTGTGTGAGCCTGGGCTTCCTCCCTCTGGGCCTCAGTTTCCTTCTCTGTAAGATGGGGAATAGGTCACTAGATCATCTCTCTAAGGTCCTCCCCAGCTCTCAAGCTGGAGAGCCCTTGGAAAGCTCATGAGGGCTCAGGAGTGTGGAGCGTCCCAGGGGCCCAGAGGTTGGGTTTGAAGGGCTTCTATCACAAGGGAAGCCCCAAGAAAGTGTCCAGGAAAGGGAGGAAGGGAGGGAGGGGGCAGTGAGGTGGTTCAGTGGATAGAGAACCAGGTCTGGAGAGGGGATGTTCTGAGTTCAAATGTAGCCTCAGATACTTCCTGGCTGGGTGACTCTGGATGAGTCATTTATTTAACCCCGTTTGACTAGCCCTTGCCCTTCTGTCTTAAGAGTTGTTGCTAAGGCAGAAAAAGTTAAAAAACAAAATACAAAGAAAGTGGGGGATGGGGGAGGAGAAGGGATCCTGTCTGGAAATGACTGATTGAAAAACAAACTTGAAAATAATCCTTAAAAAAAAATCCTAATAGTCCTAAAACAATTCAATTAAAATCCTAAAAAATTAAAAATAATAAATTTATTTATAAAATAATGGTAAAATATTTTATAAATATGAAATTATGTAAAATACTTTCTACAAAGTAGGTAAATTAATTTCCATAAATATAAAATTATATTAAAACATTTTATGGAAACATAAATTATATAATTATTTTCTATAAATATAAAATTATGTAAAATATTTTCTATAAATATAAGTCATATAAAATGTTTTCTTTAAAATTATGTAAAAATTTTTCTATAAATAAAAGTATATAAAATGTTTTCTATAAATTATATAAAATAATTTTTACAAATATAAATTATATAAAATATTTTCTATAAATGCAAAATTATATAAACCATTTTATATAAAGATAAATTTATAAAATTAAAATAATAATAAAAATTTAAAAAGTCTATGATGCCAAGGGAGCTCCTTGGCAGCAGGGACCGACTGTTACCATTCTGGGTATCTGTCCCTAGCCCTTGGCACAGTGCCTGGCACACTGTAAGTGCCTAATAAATGTGTGGTGTCTGCCTGGCTGGCTGGCCGGCTGGCCGGCTGGCCCCTCCTCCTCTGGGTCCTCCAGGAAGCCTGGTCCCTGCCCTGCCTCTCCCCGCCCTGGGCAAGGAGCAGTTTGTGTTGTCTCTAAAAGAACAGGCTGGAATGGCTGTTTCTGGAGTCCAGGCTCCCCCTCACAGCTCAGGGTCCAGACCCCACAAGGGCCCCCTACTTGTTACCACTCTCTTTCCCCGGAAGCTACATTGTATAAACTTTGTGCTCCCTGTGCCGAGCACAGACTGGGTCCCACCTGCCCCCAGGAAAGCATCTACACTAGAGCAATTTCTCTTTGGACAGACGGGGCAGCTCCAGAAAGGGGCAGGAGGTACAGTCTGGCACTGACTGCAGAGCATGTGTGACCTTAGGTAAGTCATTTCGCCTCCAAAACTTTGGGCTTCCTCCCCTGGAAAATGAGAGGGC
>NC_058134.1:215741373-215766316 GCF_016433145.1 Gracilinanus agilis | reverse complement strand
TAGACGGCTCTCTCTCTCTCTCTCTCTCTCTCTCTCTCTCTCTCTCTCTCTCTCTCTCTCTCTCTCTCTCTCTCTCTCTCTCTCTCTCCTTCGGCTTGCATTCATCAGGAGATCTTTCTAGTTCTGAAACTCTTGGTCTCAGGAATCCTTCAACTTGGTGTTATCCAAAGGGTACTAAGAGTCTACATCCCCAATCATGTCCTCATCGACCCATTGAACACATTCTTTTTAGACCAAAACACAATAATAATGAGAACTGTTAAGGGGAATTTGAAGACAAAATTTTGTCCACCCAAGGGGTGCTGTCCAGGAAACGTTCCTTTGGCTAGACAGCTAGATTCCGGGATGCTTCTACCTGGCCCCCAAAGGAGGTTGGGGTTAGAAAATAATGTCTGAACTCTTCTCATTCTACATATAAACTCATGCTTACCAACACCAGGCACTTCTGCTTGAAATCAGTACACTGCTCAAGGTTAGGAAGGAAGCTAAATGGTGCACTGGGTCTGGAGTCAGGAAGATTTGGGTTCAAATCTTACCCTCGGACACTTACTAGCTATTTGACCCAAGCCGAGTCACTTAATCTCTAGCTGCCTCCATTTCTTCAACTGTAAAGTGGTGGTAATAATAGCACCAATCTCCCAAGGTTGCTGTTGAGGATGGAATGAGATAATGATTGTAAAGCACTTAGCCTAGTGTCTGGCACTTAATAAATGTTTATTCCCTTCCTATTCTAGGTGGGAATATTGGAAAATTGGCCCACAGAGCTGAGGAGAAGCCTTTTTTACATTCAGAGATATTCAGCTATTTCATTTTCAGTTTTGTTGTTATGTACTTAAGTATTATATTTTCTAATAATTTCATTTGTTTCCTCAACATCTATAGTAAATTCTCCTTTTTCATATATATATTTTTTTCCTTTTGGCAATTTGGCTTCTCTCTCTGTCTCTGACCCTGTCTTGATTTTCCTCTCTTCTCTCTCTCCCTCCTATCAAGTTAGCTAATGCTTGATGTATTCTACTAATCTTTACAAGTTTTCCCATTTTCTTTCTCACTCAAAGAGGTTCTAGTTCATGGGTGGGAAACACTGTATATAATTTCATATCTTTTTTTCAAACTTCATTCAGTTCAATAATTTTTTCTTCCTTTTCATCTTTTTTTTTTTGAAAAGGATGGTGACCTGAAAAATAGAGGCATGAGAGACAGGAAAATCTAGGCAATGTAGAACAACATTGATGAATAAAATAGTTTTTAAAATAGCTTTTAATTTTGTCGGCTTGATAGATTATTTTTAATTTTGTTCCTTTTTGAAATTTGAAATTTCTGTTTATTTGGAAGTTTTAAATTTGTTCATCTTTAAAGGGTTTGTTATCATAATTTCAATTTATTATCTTCTCTTTTTTTTCTAATAAAAACGTTTAGAAAGAGAACTTTTCCCCAAAGATTTATTTGGCTGTTTCCTCAAAGTTTTGGTATGTTGCTCATTGTTATTTCATTTTATAAAATTATTTTGGTCTCTATGATTTGGTCTCTGATCTCATTCTTTAGGATTATATTATTTTGTCTCGAATTCAAAATTTTGTCTTCAAATTCCCCTTAACAGTTATCATTTTTATTGTGTTTTGGTCTAAAAATAAAGTGTTCAATGGGTTGATGCGGGCGTGATTGGGGATGTAGACACTAAATGACCACACCAATGCAACTATCAATAATATGGAAATAAGTCTTGATTGATGACACATGTTAAAACCAGTGGGGGAAAAAATAAATAAAACCAGTGGAAATGTGCATTGGATATGGGAGGGGGTGAAGGGGGGTGAAGAGGAAAGTAAAAACATGAATCATATAACCATGGAAATTTTTTCTAAAAAAATAAAATATTTAAATCTCAAAAAAAAAAACCAAAAATAATGTGTTCAATATGTCTACCTTTCTGCATTTGTTTATGAGTTATTTATCACTTGTCTTAGTATTAGTTATTGGTATATTTAGTTCATTAATTATTTTAGCATCTATAATGCTCTACCACATGGTCAACTTTTGGAAAGGTTCCATGAAAAGAAAGGTCTATATGCTCTTTACAATTCTTAGTCAGTCATTGATAGAGATCTAGAATGACTGATTTTTGTAAAATCCTATTTGGGGCCATTAACTGCTTTCTTGTTTATCTTTCTGTTAGATTTGTTTAGTCCGAAAGGATGCATTTGTTTCCCTAATAATGATGGTCTTCCTATCTATTATTTACCCTTGTCGTTTGATTAGCTTTTCCTTTAAGCACTTAGATGCTTTGCCAATTATTGAATAAAATTTACTATTGATAGTATTGCCTTAGTATCTCTAATGCCTTTAACCATAATGTTTTCTCATCTGTCTCTTTGCTATGCTCTTTCTGAGATCATAACCGATAGCCTTGTTTCTTTTGGGCTTCAGCTGAGGCATCACAGATTCAGTCATTTTAACCCTGTGGGACTGTTTTTAAAAGCCTGTTTTGGGGTAAATAATATATGGGGCTTTGCTTTCTGATCCAGTCTACTACCCTTCTCCATTTTGTGGGTGAGTTCATCCCACATGATGGCTGTATTTATCCACCCCAACCCCCATCACATCTTATTATAGTTTTTCCTCTCTTTGCACACCCTCCCACCCCCATTCTCTCTTTATAAGGGGAAGGGTATAAGGGGAAAGAAAAGGAAAGGAAGGAAAGAAATACTAGTGGTCTGTAGCTGAATGGTCTAAAAGGTCTAGTCTCCCTCTTCTTTCCTTTCCCTCTTTATCCTGCCCAGACCTAGATCACCGAGTCTTATCCTTTTTCCATCTCCTTTTAATCCTCCTACATAATCAGTTCTTTAGAGCTGAAGGCTGTTTTGCTTGTGACTATTTCTGTCACTGTGACCCTCCCTTCTGGGAAGCATTCTTAGAGCTTGCCCTCTTCTGGTGCCACATGTGTTATCTCTGGAGCTGAGTCTCTTCTGGTGACACATTTGCCCTACCTCTTTCCAGGTGGGACCCTCAATAAAAGAGACACACAGTCAAAGACTTTGGGTTGGTTCTCATGTGCCACCTACTCTAACTCCCATGACAGAAGGGCTGTGTTAAAGAGGACAAGACACAGAAATAAGGGTAGCCCACTCACTAGACTTTAGAGGGACAGACAACTGTTCTCTCTTCCTCTCATCTGAATCCGTGGCTTGAGACTCAGATCATTTTCTCTTGGACTTTCCACGGAGAAGGCAGTGTTCTCCTCCTCCTCCTTTCCCTGACAGCTGTGGCAGCTGGCATAGTGAGGGCATGTGCTCTCTAAGTGAACCTGAGACTGGAACTACTCCTTCTTTTTTGGGGGTTTCTTACCCCAATCCTGAAATGCACACTTACAGCCTTGGCAGCTAAACTCCATGGATTCATGGGGTCTAGAGTCATTGAAAGGTCTAAGTGACTGAGAACTGGAGGTGCTCCCTTCTGCTACAATTAATCCCTTAAGAAAAGAGGGCCCCACCGAGGGGCAGCTAGATGGCTCAGTGAATTGGGAGTTCAAATTTGGCATCAGACACTTTTTAGCAGTATGATCCTGGACAAGTCACTTGACTTCCATTGCCGAGCCCTTACTGCTCTTCTGCCTTGGAATTGATACATGGTATTGATTCTAAGATGGAAAGTAAAGATTAAAAAAAAAAAAAAAAAAAGATGATCACAGAGAGGAAAATGAGCCCAAATCATTGCCAGGACTGCTAGAAGTCATGGACCGTGAGGGAGATGCTCCCAGATTTCAGAGTCAAGGTGAAAGGTAAATGGCTGTCAGTAGTCCTACAAATAGCTCACATTTTAAGTATCAGTTCTTGGTTCTTCTTGAGTATTTTAGGTCTCTGACTCTTATGAGCCATCAGTGTTTTAGCATTTCTTTTGTGATGGAAGAAATAAGTAGCTGTCCTATATCTGATCTTCATATACCGAATACCCCCATAATCCTTTTTTGGGGGAGACCTAGACATGAGCCATGAGTAAGCTGTAAGCAATATTCCCTGGGGCTCCAGAGTGGAAGCATAAAGGGCCAAAGAGAAAACATTTAAATTAAAAAGCCCAATCCTTCTCTAGAGATGCCAGGTTCCTTCAGGATTGAACTGGTTCACTATTAGCCCAGAACTGGAGTCTCTCAGAGAGAGCAAATGGGTTTTTACATCTGTCCAACCCTTAGGTCTCCTTGGGAGCCACTCAGGGTCCTGTTTCTTTATTGTGTTTCTCTCCCATATATTCCCCCCTCCCTTTTTTAAACCTTTACCTTCTGTCTTAGAATCAATACTGATTCCAAGTCAAAAGAGCGGTAAGGGCTAGGCAGTGGGGGTTAAGTGACTTGCCCAGGGTCACACAGGAATTGCCTGAAGTCATATTTGAACCCAGGACCTCCTGTCTCTAGACCTGGCTCTCAATCCACTGAGCCACTGAGCCACTGAGCTGCCCCCACTTTCCCCCCATATTTCCTTGCCAAGTGCAGATGAGAATGAGATGCCTGCCCCCCCTCATCTTGACTCACATTTGTATATCTCCCATCATATCCCAAAAACAAAAATTAGATATGTTTGTCTATCTTTTGTACTCATTCCTTCAGCCAAGAATTCTTCTGTAGCTAGCGGATGATATAAGCACAGAGCTCCAGGTCTGGAGTTGGGAAGACCCAAGTTCAAATTTGACCTCAGACGTGGATTGGTTGTGTGACTCTGGGCAAATCACTTAACATCTGTGCCTTGGTTTCCCCATATATAAAACAGGGACAATAATATTCTCTTCCCTATTTTTCTTTTTTTAAGACAAAATAAAACAAAAACCTGTGTCCAGGCCTTGGGTTGTATCTCTTTGCTTCTTCTTTGACCCTTAAATATGGTGGGATTTTGAAGGGACAATAGTCTCTTCTCCCTCTATCAGGGTATAAGTGTCTGATCATCATCCAGCCTTTTCAAACTTGAATACTTTTCTGGGTTTTCCCCTTGTTACCTGTGCTTGTGTTCCAAAGCTTCTGCCCAGGATTGGTATTTTCTTTTCTTTCTTTTTAAAAACCTTTCCTTTCTGTTTTAATAATACCTCTAGGACAGAGGGGCAAGGGCTGGGCAAATGGGGTTAAGTGACTTGCCCAGAGTCACACAGCTAGGTGATACCTGAGGCTAGATTTGAACCCAGGTCCTTCTGACTCCAAGCCTGGTGCTCTATCCACTGAGCCTCCTAGCTGCCCCTGGGCATTGGTATTTTCATTAGGAATAAATGGAAGTACAGATATTAATTTTTCTTCTTCTGTTATTCTCATCATCTTTTTTGAAAGGCTTATAAACTTAATGATCAATGTACACAAACACTCCAACATACAAAGAGAGGCCAAAATGAGAATGGAATTATGAAACTCTGAATTTCTGTTTTCTGTACAAGTTTTTTTTTTAAAATATATGTCATGGGGACCAGCTAGTGTAAGCCCAGGCTGCTTACCACAGGGTAAGGAAAAGCTGGACCCCAGGGTGCATAGAAAGGGCCCCAGTGACTCCACCTGGGTCTCTTTCCTACCTGCTTGTGTAAGGAGGAGGCAGCAATGGGTGCTGTAAGCCTCAGGGTGAGGGAGGGGCCTTGGTCCTTGGGGGAAGATGCTTTGGAGAGAGGGCAGACCAGGCCTTGGCATTGTATACTTTGAAAGGTCAAGTCCATGTTAGAGTTTGCAGGTAGCCAATCCCAACGAGGAGTGAAGATGAGGAAAGGAAGGGGAAAGGAAAGAAATATTGATTAAGTACCTACTATGTGCCAGGCAGTGTGCTAACATCTTATCTTGATTATCTCATTTAAGAGGTAGATGCTATTATTATTCCTGTTTTATAAATGGGGAAACTGAGGCACAGAGATTTTAGGTGACTTGCCCAAAGTCACACAACCAATCCATGTCTGAGGTCAAATTTGAATTCAGATCTTCCTGACTCCAGACCTGGAGCTCTGTGCATTATAGTGTCCTCTAGCTGCAGACAAATTCTTGGCTGAACTATGGCAAACTAAGGAGAATTGCATATACAAATTCCTAAATGGCTTTTCCTCCTTTTTGTTGCCAAGAAGAAAAAAATTGGTTATATATTTGGAATTGGAGATGCTAAAGAAATAAAATGTTTCAATAAAATGAAGATAATTTTTTAAAAGAATAGCAAAAAAACATCCTGTTTCCCTGTCCCTTTCTGAACCTTTTCTTTCCTGAATTTTTAAATATTCTGTTGCTATTACTGTGTCAAAGTTATTATTAATTTACATAGTTGTATTACATAGTGTATCCATGGTGACATCCTCCACATGCTCCTGTTTGCAAATGACATTCTGCAGATTCTATGAAGCCTGGGAACCCTGCAGAGCCTTCTGAATGAGATCCAGAATCCCTCACAGGCTTTGAGTGGCCATGTGGCCCATCAGCTAGAGGAACTGGCCTCAGAGACAGGAAGACGATTCAGATTCTACCAGCGACATATAATGGATCTGAATTTTTGGTTGTCAGTTCTCCCTCAGCTCTGACATTTCCTGTTCTAAGCCCCCTCCCAGCCCTGACATTCCCTGTTCTAAGCCCCCTCCCAGCCCTGACATTCCCTGTTCTAAGCCCTCTCCCAGCTCTGACATTCCCTGTTCTAAGACCTCTTCCAGCTCTGACATTCCTTATTCTAAAGCTCCTCCTAGCTCTGCTGTTTCCTGCTCTAATATCTCTCCCAGCTCTGAACATTGTCTCTTCCAAGATCCCTCTGAGCCTTAGCTTCTATATGTAGACTCTCAGTAATTACATAAATGCTGTAGATAGCAAGCTTCTTTGCTTCTCTAGGCACAAGTAGGAGAGGTCCTAACCAAGTATGCAGGAAGGTGGGAAAGGAATGTCAGAAGGGGCTAGATGCCGAAGGTCTACGGAAGGCTTTCTGGCAGATGAACAGTGAAGACAGCTTCTATTTGGCAAAGGTCCGGCACCTAGTAGGCACAGAATGTTTATTGATGGGTTGGGGCATTGGTGGTCATCTGATGGTCATAAATCAGAGGCAATGAGTAAATTCCTCTTAGAAGAAAGATAGAGAAGCCAGAGGCAAACACAGAAGAAACTCACCATAGCAAATAAGGCATGAGGATGACCACAAGAGCAACCAGAGCCTGAGGATCTCAGTTGCCCCACAAGCAGAGGCCAAAGGACATTTTGCTGAAGCTTTCGGACATTTGTGTTTTTGCTAGAGTCAAGTGAAGCACACATATAGCTCTTCTGTATGCAGGCAGAGTATGGATGGATGGTCTCTATCCTAGAAGAGAAAAGGGAAGGTATAAAGAATGGCCCTCTACTCTCTAGGTGATCTAGAAGAAAGGGTTCCTTGGTGGAATGGAACAAAAGAATAAAAAGGAATCTTAGAGGCCCTGAGGGGACTCCTAAACCATGCCAGAAAGTAGGGGTATGGAACACTATGATGCAAAAAAAAAAAATCCTTTGGCACTTTCAGGGCATCTGAGTTACACAGTAGAGTGCCAGATCTGGAATCTGAAGACCTGAATTCAAATGTGGCCTCAGACACTTCCTAGCAATATGACCCCGACCAAGACACTTCATCCTGTTTGCCTCAGTTTCCTCATCTGTCAAATGAGCTAGAGAAGGAAATGGCAATCCAGTGCAGTATCTTTGCCAAGAAAGTCCCAAATGAGGTCACAAAGAGTCAGACACAATTGAATATGACTAAACGACAAGTTTCCAGCTCTTTCTCTATAAGGTACGAACTAGACCCCTCTGAGGAGCAAACAATTTTTCAAGCTCCAAGGGATAATGATAGTCCTTGTAATAGAAAGATTAGATAAGTGGTAGTTGGCAGCTTTCTGCTGAGGCGTGCCAAGGAGGTCATACATTTTATGCCTGGCACAAACAATTGAGAAGAATGCTATTTCCTCAGTGCATGTGTCCAAACCAGGAAGAACTTTTCAAAATTTATCAACTCTGATAAGCCCTACTTCTATTCATTCATGTTGGGGCAAATGCTGCCATTTAAAGGAATCTAGAAAATATTGTTGGAATTTTGTAGTCTTGGGCAAGAAATGAAAGACTTTTGAGACCACAGGTGATGTCCACATCTTAGCTGCCAACTGAAATTAGAGGATTCAAATGAAAAAAGAAGATTTAGGAAGTGAGCAATTGATTGAAAAGAGAGGGAGATTTGGAATTTTCTGTTTCTGGTTCATAGTTAAAGATACAGGAATGACAGGCACTTGACCAGGGATGGAGTATATCTAACAAGAGTAGATGAAAATATATTTATCTGGTGACTTGCAGATATGATCAGGAAAGTTTTTAATTGAAAATAGAATGTGGGAGAAAATTGTCCACATGTATCTGCCAAGCCAGAGACCACAGAAAATGACGGTTAGATCTAGGGCATTCATGTGTGTGTTTGTGTATATTGTTATAAAAACAATAAATAAATAGTTTTTGATAGTAATAGTAGTTGTAGATAGTAAGGTCTCTTAAGATGCTACTGCTTCTAGGGGATATTGGTTGGGAAGCTGTGCCTCTGTATTTCCCCTAGATAGCTGGTGCAAGGGACACCCGAGCCCTGTCACCCAGCAGGATGTTATAATTGCCCTATTCTATATAACAGTGCCCAGACAGGACCCTCAATGGTCAGGTGGATGGGTAACCCTTTCAGGTCCCACCTGGGGTTGGATTGATTATTAATATTGGGCTCTATTAGCCTTGGATAACGTTTTCATCTGACTGCATTGCTTCCTACCTAAGGGCCCTGATATAATGACCACTCAGGAAGGTACTTAAATAAAACTTTATCTATTGATGTTAAGTAGGGAAAGGAATAATCAGGAAGGGATTGGGGATAGGAGACCCTGTCACTAATAACTATGATCAATAATCCCTTAGGACTGTAGACTGTTGTTCAGTAAAGCTGGAGTTATTGATCTTTCCCCTCTGGTTCAGCTTGGCCACGGCCAAACCAGAGAGAATAATCTGCAGATGTATGGATGGTTTCTCTCGGCTTCCTTCCTCTTAGTTTGTAATATGTCAGCCTTACAGCCTTCAGGAAACACCTCCCTCTGCTTCTTCTCCTTCCCCCCTCCCAGGCCCAGATACCTAAATAGCTAATGATGATCAAATGTCTAAATATCTAGGGAGATTCAGAGCAAAGATTAAAGATCCAAGCTCCCAGATCCAAGCTCCAAAACCAAAAACCAAAGACCTCCTCCAGATCACTGTGAGGGCTATTTATATCCTCGGGCCAACCAACTTTCCCCTCTCCGAACAGCCTCTGCGAACATTCCGGGGTCTCCAACTGTCTTCCCCTGTCAATCAAGGTGAGACAAACCAACTCCCCAGAGTTTGAATATAACAATATTTATGATAATATTAAAATTATTTTAATTAAATATTATTTTAAAAATTTAAAAAACCAAAAACACCTGCACATCTACGAGGTATTTGAAGAAGTCTTTCAGAATATCCAGAAAGATACAGGCAGATGATAGCATAGTTAGGTAGATTTGGAATAGATTGAGTGGCGGGATCCTGACCATAGCGATTCATGGATTGATATCAATCTGGATGGATGTCTATGTTGGAATGCCCCAGGCATTTGTTCTTGGTCCTTTCCCATTCACCATTTTCATCAGAGACTTGAGGGCATAGGTGACATACTGCCCAGATTTGCAGATAGTAAAGAACTAGGAGGGATGACAGAATTGAGAGCAACAGAAGAGCCAGCTGGACAGAAATTATGATTTCATCTAGTGAGGGTAAATGTAATAGAGGCAAATGTGGGCTCAAGCAATCAACTGTACTCTTAAAGAATGTGAGAGGCATGGCCAGAAAGCAGTTAACAGCAATTATGTTTTTTTTTAAGTCTTTACTATGAGCTGGGCACTGAGAATACAAATATGAGGTATGAAATGTTGAAACATTAATGCAATAGGAATCTAGAGTAAGTAGCTAATTGGGGCAACCCAAAGAGCCGATCGTTGTCAATGGGCATCTAAAGGGAGTATCCAGTGTGAGTCTCCTTCTGTGCCCCGGCGTCATCAGATGAGATACAAAGTTTTATCTGTGTTCCTAAATGCCACATTTTAGGACATTGAGAAGCTGGAGAAAATAGCAATCATGAAAATATGCACCAGGGAAAGGACTTCAAGCCAGGCCAGAAGAAGATGGCTTGGAGGGACAGGGATACGGAAGAGAAAACAGAATTAGGAGGATCAACATCTGTTTATAAGTATTTGAAAGATGGTAAATAAACGCAGATTCAGGCCCTGCTGGTACCAGATGAGAGGATGATTGCCCATCATTCAGAGCAATGGATGGAAGCTTCTAAGAAGAGGGGAATTTCAGGACAAGATGAGGAAAAGTATCCCCACTATCAGCTATCAAGAATGCAATGCACTGCCTTAGGAGATGGTGTGTTCTCCATCACTGGAGAGCTCCAAGTGGAGAATTGTAAGAAATTCCTGCTTCGTTTGATAGGGTTGAAGCTAGAGGCCTCTCCAGCTCTAAGATCCTGGCGTTCTGGAGCAGGTAATGGGGAATTAAATGACCAGAGGCTTCGGCAGTTTAAAAAAAAACAGACAAAAACCCAACCCAACAAGATGGGGTGAGGAATTGATACAAAACCAGGGATTTCTCCTTATTGAGAGACCCTTCAGTTGGGCTGCAGGCAGAGCCCTCGCTGGCCCAGATTCAGTAACCGCTCTGGCTCGGTGTCATCCTTGGCCAGCCCAGGGGAAGTGAGGTGAAGAGCTTTGACCACAGACTACATCCTCCGCCTCTAGTGTGGGACTCAGTCCATGCTTGCCTCACTCTGCCCACAAGATGGCGCTCAAAGCCCACTTGGGTTGGCAGGTCTACAACCAGGTCTTTGAAGTTGGTGTGGGTGTCTTCGTGGGTCAAAGCTCACGCAGCCTCCTGGAGCTGCTGAAGGACCTTTGGGGAAGCTCTCAGGGCGGAAGGGCTTCCTGAGCAAGCCTGTTGCGCTTTTCCCTGGGGAGAATGCGTGAGCGATATGTAAACTGCTCGACTTGGGCGTATTAGAGAAGTAGAAGGATCCCCCAATTTCACCATTACAAATTCATTCCTTTGACTTGAGATTTCTCACTTCAAATGTATCCTGCTCAATTTCTAAATTCCTCCTTCAGGGCATTGCTTCCAGGGGTGCAGACGCTAGCTCTGGACACTCGTTCTTCTCCTTTCCCCCTGCTATCCCTGTTGTTCTACTAAGTCTGCCTAGAGGGTCTCCCTCAACGCACTGGAGACTTGCTCTGGGTCTTTGGACGCCGCGAATGCTGGGGCAGATCTCGGGGTGGCAGCCATTATCCTTTTGTCCCGTGAAATGGTTCTTCATTCATCTCACGATTTTTTTGACTCTGCTTCTCGAGGTCTTCTCGTCCCTCTTCTTTTTGGCTCTCTCTGGGGCTCTTTCCCTCGCCCCTACGGTTCCTGGGTCGTGGTGTTCCAGGCTTCCAGGCTTCACTATTGGCGCTCCGATGAGTACACATTCTTCGGTGGGACATTCAAAACCTTTCACGCTCCAACCGTGCTAGGGGTAAGATGCAGCCCCGACGCACACACACATCCTCTGGTCCAGCACAGAATGTCCTCCTCCTGGCTCCTCCCCCCTCTTCCCTCCCCCCCCCCCCAAGGGCAAGAAATAACTGGTCTCTAGGCTGAACCAAATCCTCCCCTGGGGTGGGAAGAGGATGGAGCATCTGGGCTGCTTTTCTCTTTCCCCCACCAGAGAAACATCTTGTCCCCTCTGTAGGGGGAGTCCGACTCGGTTCAATGGAAGGGCACCAACACTGACTAAGCACCCACTGGGTTCAAAGCCTGGTGGTGCTCGGGAATGGGCTCACACAAACAGGTAAGACACAGATCGTGCTCTCAGAGAGCTTCTGGTTCAATGAGGGGGACAAGGATCCCAACGACGTGACTGGAAGGGACCTTAGAGGTCATCCAGGCCAACTCTTTCATTTTACAGGAGGAAAATAAGGTCTAGAGAAGGACTTACTCAATGTCACACAGGGAGTAAGTAACCAAAACCAGGATTTGAACTCAAGGCAGGTGGAGGTCTATTCCAGGGGATCCTACCAAAACAGGTGGTCCATTGACTCTTGCCCAGAATCTTGAGGCACAGAGCTTCCTGAGTGCAAATCCAGCCTCGGACATTTATTGTGTGACTCTGGGCAAGTCACCTAACATCAGTCCACCGACTTCCTTAAAGTTAAAATGGGGATGATAACAACACTTACCTCCCAAACCCCTCGTGAAGATGAAATGAGATAATATTTGAAAAGTACTTAGTATGGTGCCTGGCACATAGTAGGTGCTATATAAATGTTAGTTATTGCTATCATTACTTTGGAAGGGACTTGAGATTCATTTGGTCCAATCTTATAGCCTATGGAGGAGTCCCTGGCCGGTGGTCATCTGGCTTCTGCTTGAAGACCTCTTGTGAGAGAACTCACAGGATGGACAGTCCACCCTACTCTTGATTTCTTTCCAGCAAATCTCGTTTTGTTACTTTTATTCAAAACACAAATTTTATTCAAATACACAAAGAAGAAAACCAACAGAGGCATGATATTTGGTCCACCCAAAGACTTCAGTTCCTGGGAGAAGGGCTCCCAATTTGACCAGAAACCCTGAGTCCAGAAGAAGGAAAACGAAGCACACGATTCCCTTCTGGACAGAGACGGGATGAATTTCCCCTCGGGAGAGACATGCTGCGCCTTCAGACCCAGCAGAAACAGCAGCACAACTTCTCTAGTGATAGCCCAGGGAAAAGCAGCTTTGAAACATTTGATCAATGAAACGATCACCTGGAATCACCTCCGGATGGAGAGACGATGAACTTAGAATGCAGAAAGAGAGCTCAAGATGGCTAACGTGGAAGCTGTTTTTACCACACTATGCAACCATATACTCAAAGACTTGGTTTGGGGCCTTCATTTTAGTTTGCTGAGCTGGCTCTGGGGCATAATAGAAGGATCAAGTTTTCAAAAATACTTGTTACTTGAAAAAGAAAAATGATAACATTATTTGTAAATATATGTATGTATGTACCCATTTAAATGGATTCTGTGCAGAAAAGGGATTTGGCATGTTCTGCTTATCTCCGAGGCATCATACAATGGTGAACAGAGAGAGAAGAGGGGGAGAGCACAAGGCACCATAAAACTTATTTTGTTTGAAATAATTTGATCTGGGTCACCATCGGCACACATGGATGGCCCTTCTTCCTACCCAGCCCTGAATTAGACACCTGGTCAAGAGGATGGTTCAGGTCTCTTTCCTCCCCCATTATCTTATTTGTTTTTTTAACCTCTATCTTCTGTCTTAGAATTGAAAAGGGCTAGGTAATAGGGCAGGGGTCGGCAACCTTTTTGGCCGTGAGAGCCATAAATGCCACATTTTTAAAAATGTAATTTCGTGAGAGCCGTACAGTGCTCACAGTGCCGCTCCTGTGACAGTATCTGAAAAAAAAATTGACTTTATGGCTCCTGCAGAAAGAGCCATACGTTGCTGACCCCTGCAATAGGGGCTAAGTGACTTGCCCTGGGTCATCCAGCTAGAAAGTGTCTGAGGCCACATTTGAACCCAGTATATCCCAACTCCAGACTCTATCCACTGAACCACGTAGTTGTCTCTCCCTTTTTTTTTTCTGATGACCTTCACCTGTGGCACCTCATTTTTTTTTTACTTCTTTTTTTAAATTTTTAAAATTTAATTTATTAATTTATAACATTTCTCCATGGTTATAGGATTCATGTTCTATCCTTCCCTTCCTCCCACCCCCTCTCATAGCCCACACACAATTCCACTGGGTTTTACATGTGTCATTGATCAAGACCAATTTCCATATTTTTGATATTTGCATTAGGGTGTTCACTTTGAGTCAATATCCCTAATTATATCCCCATCCACCTACGTGATCAGGCAGTTGTTTTTCTTCTGTGTTTCTACTTCCGCAGTTCTTCCTCTGAATGTGAATAGCATCTTTCTCATAAGTCCCTCAGAATTGTCCTGGATCATTGCTTTGCTGCTAGTAGAGAAGTCCATTGCATTCAATTTTACCACAGTGTATTGGTCTCTGTGTACAATGTTCTGGCTCTGCTCCTTTCACTCTGCATCAGTTCCTGGAGGTCATTCCAGTTCACATGGAATTCCTCCAGTTCATTATTCCTTTGAGCACAATAGTATTCCATCACCAGCATATACCACAATTTGTTCAGCCATTCCCCAATCAAAGGGCATCCCCTCATTTTCCAATTTTTTGCCACCACAAAGAGCAGGGCTATAAATATTTTTGTACAAGTCATTTTCCTTATTAACTCTTTGGGGTATAATCCAAGCAGTGCTATGGCTGGATCAAAAGGCAGATCCTCTTTTAAAGCCCTTTGGGCATAGTTCCAAATTGCCATCCAGAATGGTTGGATCAATTCACAACTCCACCAGCAATGCATTAATGTCCCAATTTTGTGTGGCATCCCATTTCAAGAAGTGATCGTACATTTTTTCTAGCTCATCTCTTTCTCCCTCCAAGTGGCATATTTTTATCTGATTCCCATTTATGGGACAGTACCTCGAATTCCTAGTCATACAATTCAGTACAAAATACAATAAAACACACATTAAATTCTTCCTTTGTGCAAGATGCTGACCTATGTGCTGGGGATAAAAAAAAAAACAAAAATAAAAAAAAAATTGTGTCTGCTCCCAGGGGACTTGTTCCTTTGTTCCTTTCATGATCCTTTGCCAGGCAGGAATTTCTAAGAGACAGTAGGCTTTTCTTCCTGCAGTATGTAAACAGAGAGTCATCCCATACTCAATTTTAGCGGTAGGATTTTTTTTTTAATCTCCTTGAGTTTCTGACCTTTGATGACTTTGCTCATTTTTTATTTTTTTACTTTCTTCAGGAAGAATGAATGAAAGCTCTCCTGAAAGAAGTTTTTTCATCTGAAGGAAGATGATTTAGCTTTGTTAGATGAGCTATTTGAAGGAACTGACTGATTTCCTTTGCTTTTTGGTTTAGTATATTCCAAATTTTTTATTTGTTATTGAGTATTACAGCATGGTTCAAATGACCGATTTTCAATATGTAAATTGCTAGTAAGATTCCCCCTTTGATATTGAAGTTCTGGTGGTCCTGCCTCTTGCAATTTAGGAGCAATGGTTTCAGAAAGGTAAAGAATGAAGGAGACATATGACTCTTTCAGTGATCTAGGGGCTGAATTATCCAAAACTCAGATTCTGCCCCTTTTCACAGAAGCTTAGAGTTGGAAGTAGGAATGTGCTGGGGTCAGCTCCATTTTCAGTATGAGCGTTTACATTTCAGAAATGAAAATCACTACCAATCAGGGCTTGATTGTCTTGCTGATTGCCTAGACTTTTTTTTTTTTTTTTTTTTTTTTTTTTTAATTTTAAACCCTTAACTTCTGTGTATTGACTTATAGGTGGAAGAGTGGTAAGGGTAGGCAATGGGGGTCAAGGGACTTGCCCAGGGTCACACAGCTGGGAAGTGTCTGAGGCCAGATTTGAACCTAGGACCTCCCGTCTCTAGGCCTGGCTCTCAATCTACTGAGCTACCCAGCTGCCCCCTGCCTAGACTTTTAAAAATGATAAAGGGAGAACATTACAAGATATAAAATGAATAATTTTGATTATATTAAATTAAAAAGGATTTTTACAAACAAAACCAATGCAACCAAAACTAGAAGGGAAACAACAAACTGGGGAAAAAATTTTATGACAAAAAACTCTGACAAAGGTCTAATTTCTCAAATTTATAAGGAACTAAGTCAAATGTACAAGAAATCAAGCCATTCCCCAACTGACAAATGGTCAAGGAATATGAATAAGCAGTTTTCAGGTGAAGAAATCAAAGCTATCAATAATCACATGAAAAAGAGTTCTAAATCCCTCCTGATTAGAGAAACACAAATCAAAGTAACTCGGAGGTACCACCTCACACCTAGCAGATTGGCCAACATGACAGTAAAGGAAAATAATAAATGTTGGAGGAGGTATGGCAAAATTGGGACACTAATGCATTGCTGGTGGAGTTGTGAATTAATTCAAACATTCTGGAAGGCAATTGGGAATTATGCCCAAAGGGCAGCAATATCACTACTAGTTTTGTACTCCAAAGAGATTTAAAAAAATGTTTGTAGTGACACATGTAAAGCCCAGTGGAATTGTACATTGGCTATGGGAGGGAGGGTGAGAGGAGAGGTGGGAAAAAACATAAATCATGTAAGAATGGAAAAATTTTCTTAATCAATTAAATAAAAAAATAATGCAGATTAAATTCAAAGACATGTCCTGAGCACATTTTGAAGAGCCAGTTGCCAAACATTTACCAACACTCCCTGGTTTGGAAGGGACTTCAGAGGCTAACCCCAAACTCCTAAACTCCCTCTCTATCCCCTAAGTAGTCATTCAACCTCTTGGAATTCCTCCAGAGATGGATGAATTCACTGCCCCTTCCCAAGACAATCAAATCCACTTTAATTAAGTAGTTTTTCCTTCCATCGATTCCAAATTTGTCTCCTTGTGACTTCTACCTACTGGTCTTATTAGCTATCATAAAGTCAGGTTTTTTATTTTACACAAAAGGAAATGGAGGCTTGGTGATGTTTGTTTTGAATTCAGGGGAGTGCTATTTGGAAGTGTCTAGCAGACTCCCTATGGACACGTGGGGGCTTTGAGACTACATTGCCCATGATTCCAATGGGTTTCCAGTCTTTGGGCATCCCCACACAGGGGGCAGCTTAAAATTCAGAGGAGGGCCTAGAGGAGGTCTCTTGGGTTTCCTGGTTAGCTGGCTGGCGTAGGAGAGAGAGAGGATGGGCTCCGGCGGTAAATTTAAAGGTAGTCAAGCGCGGCCATAGATATTTCACAAACATGACCATGGCTTTAATTAAACTACTAATTTCTCTTATTATATCAGTCATTATCATTTTTAATCTTAACAGTGATTTGTCCAGGGTCACACAGTACTTCTCTGAAGCAGGATTTGAACTCAGGTATTCCTGATTCCAAGTCCAGGGCTCTATTTCCTATTGTATGATACATTGGGGATAAGCAAAACACATCATATCCCTTTTCTGCATAAAATCCATTTAAATATTTAAAGACAGTTATTATGTCCTTCCAAGTCTTCCCTTCTTCAGACTAAATTGTCCTGGTCCCTTTAATGGATTCTCCTAATGGTCTGGTACTGAGGGGGCCTCATCATTCTCGTCCCCCTACTTGGAACTCTCCTGCTTGCCAATGTCATTTCTAAAAGGTAACACCCAGGAGTAATGAGTAATCATATTCCATAGGCAGAGCACCTTTGGACAAATACCTCCCTTATTCTAAATAAATCCTGTGTGCCTCGAGGCAGTCTTAGACTTAGATAACATTGGCTTTCTTGGCTGTCCTATCACACTGTTGATCTGGCACTCATTAAGACTTTAGGACTTTTAGCAATACCACTCCTAGGTTTGTGTCCCAAAGAGATTTTTTAAAAAATGGGAATGGACCTGTTTGTACAAAAATATTTATAGCTCTACTTTCTGTGGTGGCAAAAAAAACCTTGGAAACTAAAAGGACGTCCCTCCATTGGGGAATGGCTGAACAAACTGTGGTCTCTGATGGTGATGGAATACTATTGTGCTGTAAGGAATGATGAACAGGAGGATTTCAGAAAGAGTAGAAAGACCTTGGTCCTCGGTCCCAGGACATTCCACTCCTCCCCAAGCTTTTACTGATCCCTGAAGGACAACTCCAGCCCTCCAGTCTGCTTGGAAAATCTACCAGTCTTCCTCTGACTCTGGAATTCATTCCCATCTTTTTTTTTTTAAACCTTTAACCTCTGTGTATTGGCTCCTAGGTGGAAGAGTGGTAAGGGTGGGCAATGGAGGTCAAGTGACTTGCCCAGGGTCATACAGCTGGGAAGTGTCTGAGGCCGGATTTGAACCTGGGACCTCCTGTCTCTAGGCCTGACTCTCCATCCACTGAGCTACCCAGCTGCCCCCTCATTCCCATCTTTGATGCTCACCAGCGGTCACCTGGGTTCAAAAGTTAGCTCCTCCACGTATTTACATATTCATTTATTCACATTATGTTAATGCTATACCTAGATATGTCCTCCTTGCCTCTCCCATTTTAGAATGGCAAATAGGTGGCTCAGTGGATAGAGAGCCAGGCCTACAGATGGGAGGTCCTGAATTCAATCTAGCCACAGACATTTTCTAGCTGTGTGGTCTTGATCAAGTCACCCAGTTGCCTAGCCCTTACTATCCCTCTGCCTTGAAACTGATTGTATTGATTCTCAGATGGAAGGTAAGGGTTTAAAAAAGGGGAAAGGATGTAAGCTTCTTGAGAGCAGGAATCATTTCATTCTTTGCAGTATGCACATAGTAGGTGCTTAATACTCGATTGATTTTAGTACACTAAAATCACAGTATCTTTTGACACAAACGGAATTTGATTTTTTAAGGACTCAAAAATAGGGTATTACTTTGATTTTTATTGAATTGCGTCTTTGATGTGGCCCACTTTTCTAGCCATCTATTGGAACCCAGGATCTATTATGTATTAAGTTAGCCACAAATTAGCTTAGACTTTGGGCAACTTCCTTAACCTCTTTGGGCCTCAGTTTCCTTATTTGTAAAATGAAGGGGGTTGAACTAGATCATCTCTATGTACTGTAAGTGCTCTCTCTGATCTGATGATCCTCTCCCAGGGCTTATCTCTAAGCCATAATGGGGATGCAGTCTGGGTGGGAGGAGGGACTGGCACATCAGGAATTGCCCAGGTTAGACATAAATTCTTTAAGTAGTCAAATTACAATGAATGAAACCAGCTCTTCCCCATGAGCTTTGTGTGGTAGGCAGTGCAAGTGTTATTACTGACATTTCACTAGTGGGGAAGCTGAGCCTCTGAGAGGTCACATTATTTCCCAAAGGAGATAACTGTGATCCAGAGAAAGGGCACAGATCGGACTGCATTGTCACTGTTCTTATATCCATTATACCATCCTGCCTCACTGAGACCTACTGGACATTTTCTCATCATTATGAGGCTTTCTTACAGTTAAAAAAGATATGAAAGGTCACAGAGAAAGAAAAACCTTTTCCTGAGTGCAAAAAGACCTTCTCCTGGTCTTCAGAACTGACTTGGTTTAGCTATTCTTTTTTCCTTTGATGAAGGATGCTCACTTCCCCCTCTGTTTACCAGTCCTAAGAAAGCTGGGACCAGGGAACTGAGCCGAATACAGTGGAAATACTCTTTTCTCTTGTAATATAGCCCTAGAAACCCCACTTCTCCGGGTCTGGAGAAAGAAAAGAGAGATGGAAGACTAGACAACCAGAGATCTGGGGCGACGACTCGGGCAGCATCCTTATAGGCAGATAGGCAGACAAACATGTAGAAAGGTAGATAGAAAGATCAATAGATAGGCAGATACACAAATAGATTAGATATTTAGTTATGTAGCTAGACAGGCAGATATAACATGGATAGATAGGTAAATAGACAGATACACAGGTAGGAAGGTAAAGCATTTATTAAGTGTTGCCTATGTGCCAGACACTATTCTTTTTTTTCATTTCATTTCTTTTTTTTTTTAAGAATATTTTTCCATGGTTACATGATTCATGTTCTTTACCTCCCCTCCCTGTAGCCAAAGAGCAATTCCACTGGGTTTTACATGTGTCATTGATCAAGACCTATTTCCATATTATTGATAGTTGCACTGGGGTGGGCCAGACACTATTCTAAAGAAGCAAAATGCTTCCTACCCCCAAGGAAGTTCCATTCCAATGGGGGAAAACAATCCACAAGGGGAAGTTTGGAAGGGGGGGAGGTGGGAATTGTACTCCCCCAGGAGCCTGGTGACTAGCGAGGAGAGGTCTAAAGAGCTAATGTTGATTGAATGAGGGAATGAATAGAGAACAAGAATGAAGGCTCAAGTTATGGGTTGGGGCCAGGTTGTGGGAGAGAGTCTAGAATGTTGGCTGAGAGGGTGGGCTTGATTCTGTAGCCAGAGAGCTATGGAAGGCATTTGAGGAAAGGAGGGACTCCTATTAGGAAGAAGACTTTGATGTCGGTCTTCAACCAGCTGTACAGATGCTGCCAGCTCATTAGGTCATGGTGAAATCTTTCTGGGGGCTATGGCATAACCAGAAATCTGTCTGGGGGCATCTGGGATTGAGGATGAGGAGAAGAGGAACAGAGTGTCTAATAAGAAAATGAGAATGGAATTGGCACCGAGGAAACCCAGCACAAAGGGAACAGCTGCTACTGGGATCAGAGACCAGATGGGGAAAGGTGTCTGGTTAGGGGCATCTGGAGGGCAGGAAGGCAGAATCTGGAGCTAAAAAAAAAAAAAAAAAATCAGGACATGGTGGAACCACTCAAGGGAATTCAGGTTTGGGGTTAAAGTAATGGTGGGGCTATAAAAGAATTCACACCTTTTGATCCAGTAATACAACTACTACGACCCAAAGAGATTTTTTAAAAATGGAAAGGAACTATTAGTGCAAAGATATTTCTAGCTGTGCTTTTTGTAATGGCAGAGAATTGGAAACTACAGGGACATCCCTCCATTGGGGACTGGCTGAACAAATTGTGGTCTATGATGGTGATGGAATACTATTGTGCTCTAAGGAATGATGAACAGGAGGATTTGGGAAAGACTTACATGAACAGATAGATGCAGAGTGAAACAAGCAGAACCAGGAAAATATTGTACATAGTAACTGCAATATTGTGGG
Organism: Gracilinanus agilis; assembly: GCF_016433145.1. Taxonomy (NCBI): domain Eukaryota; kingdom Metazoa; phylum Chordata; class Mammalia; order Didelphimorphia; family Didelphidae; genus Gracilinanus; species Gracilinanus agilis. The sequence continues at coordinate 215,745,547 of NC_058134.1, read as the reverse complement.
ATGATCAATTGTGATGGACTTTGCTTCTCTCAGCAATACAATGATCCAGACTTATGAAAAAGAAGAGAAAGAACTGTGGGAGCAGGAATTCAGATGAAAGCCGATGATTCATCTCTTGTTTATTTAGGTATGATTTGGGGTTCTGTTTTTGGAAGATTATTCACTGGTAAGAATGAACAAATTGGAAATATGTTTTGCTGGATAATACACATACAACCCAAATTGAATTGCTTACCAGCTCCAGGAGGCAGAGGGACGAAGGGTGGAAGAGAATTTGGATTCCGTAACTTTGGAAAACTTAGATGAAAATTTGCTATTAAAATAAAGTAATGGTGGGGACCAAATGATGGGCTGAAGTTCAGTTTGGGAATCAGGGAGTCTGATTCTAGCTCTGCTCTTTTCTAACTATGCAACAACCATTGGCAAAATCTTTGCCCTCTGAGCCTCACTTCCCTCATCTGTAAAAGGCTCCTCCCAGCTCTGCCATCCCCTGTTCTACCCAACTCTGCCTCTGATCCAAGCATACCAAAAGAAATCCAAGCATGCAAAAGAATGAGTCACAGAGAAGGGCCTCCTTTTCTTTGGGGAGCTGAAGCTGGTGTTGGTGGGCACAGCTGACTAGGGTCCCTGCCCCAGTCTCTTGGCACAGACTCTGGACAGACTCTTGGAACGGATTCTCTCCAGCCAGGCCCCGAGTGGACATCCTTTCTCCAGCACGGCTGATGAGAGGTCCTCCAACTTCTTCTTAAAGACCTTGAGTGACACAGGGGGTCTCTCACCTCCAGGCGAAGCCTATTCCATCTCGGGGCTGCTGTGACTGTTAAGAAGTCCTCACCTTATACCCAGCCTAAATCTGCCCGGCTACAATTCTTTCGCCATCAACCTTCCTAGCGACGGTCCCCAGTTCTGCCCTTTGGGGCTTAGCTGAACAAGTCTAACTCCCGCTCCAGCCCCCAAGGATGAGAGCAAACAACCTGTGAATTTCCAAGGGCCTTCCCCCTTTCCTACTCAAATATTGCCTAGTACCAATACTGATCGTGGGAGGGGGACGTCTCTAAAACTGATTCTGGAAAGGGCTCATGGGATACCCATTAAAATGGGCAAGGCTAGGATGAGTCCAGGAAAGCAGCTCCCTTCACCCCCCATTCCCAGGTGCTCTCGGATGACTCATCCTTTTGTGGCCCTCCCAGGGGAATGTCCCTTTCCAGAATCCACAATCACCCCAGGCTAACAATAGAAAAATGTTTGACACATACAGTCATGAAAACAGACAGCCCTGGGGGTGCAGAAATACACAATGGTAATGATTTCCTAGCAGAGGGTGAACAATGACCTACTGTACTCACTCAGCACTTGGACCAACCCAAAGGTGGGCGGGGCCCTACCCTTTTTCCTTTGACTGTCCCAGACAGACAGCTGGATAGGTAGACAGTCTGAGGGACAGACGGAAAACACCCAGGATGAAGGGTGGGGCAGAGGTGACCATGGTTTGTGGAGGGGGATGATTAAGTCATGCGGGACAAATCTAAAGTGACCCAGAGAGCCCATTAGGGTGTGGGAATGGAAAATCATTTGGAAAAAGGGGAGATGGGAGGGGAGCTATGGGAAGGAGAGGGTGGAAGGGCTATGGGAAGAGAGACTAGGAGGATGGAGTCTAGATGGATAGAGCCAGAGAACAGGGAGAGAGGGATCTTTTTGGGTGGGGTGGTACCACCTTAGGGACTCTGAGGACTGGACTTTGAAGTTAGCCTTGTATGCAGTCTCTCTCTGTCTCTCTCTGTCTCTGTGTCTCTGTCTCTGTCTCTCTCTGTCTCTTTCTCTGTCTCTCTCTGTGTCTGTGTCTCTGTGTCTCTGTCTCTGTCTCTGTCTCTGTCTCTCTCTCTCTCCCCCCCCTCCCCCCTTGGATCATACAGTTAGTACCTGAGGCAGAAACTGAACTCAGATCTTCCTGACTCCAGGTCCAGCACTTTACTGCCCATATATGGGAGCCCAATCCCCCGTGAGTCTGAAAATCAAGTATTCAACCAATCTTTATTAAGACTTACACTGTGCCAGGTATTGTGCTAAATGCAAGAAGATCCACCTGGGGCTGATCTTAACACCTGACATCCATTAAATGCTTGGCAAGTGTTCTTGAATCCTTGATAACCTGTGGAGGAAGTGCAATTATTATACCCATTTGACAGATGAGGAAGCTGGCTAAGAGCTGGCTGCTCTCTGGACCTCTTAACTCTTCTCTTCCTGGTCTCCTTCCAGGCTTGCCAGCACCTACCCCGACTACAAGAGTTCTCCAAAATTAGCCAGATCCAGACATACCAAGCTGCTATTGGGCCATCTTGGTGCCTGCCAATAGTCTTCTGAAATTCCTCCTCCCCTCCTCCCTTCTCCGCCTCTACCTCTGGGCACGATCTTCACATCCCACTCTCTGTGCTGCATAGGACATGGCAGTCAAGTGTACTTTGACTCCAATCACCATTCCCTCCCACATCTCTGTCCAAAATGCCTTGGTGGAGTCACTCTCTTGTTTACTCCTCTGGACTTTTTCACCTCCTCAACACTGATCTTCTCACCTGGGAGAATCCTTGACCTCCTCTCCTCCTCACCGGTAGCCTCACCCCTGCCAGGGGTGGGAAGGGAGTTCCCTTCCCTATGCCCCCTCCCTTTCCATCTGCCCCCAAGGTGCTACCTTCCTCTAGTACAGTGAAAGTTCCTTGAAGGCAGGAACTGTCTAGTTTGCTTATATTTGTACCCCCAGGACTTGGCACAGTGCCAGGCACAGAGAAAGTGTTTAATGCTTAGATGATCTATTTATCCATCCATCTGTCTCTCTGTGTGTCTATCTATTCATCCATCTGTTTTATCTTCTGTCTACCTATGCACCTAACCTTAATCTGTCTGTCTCTCTGTTTATCCCATCCATTCTCTCTCTCCATCCATCCATCTGTCTAACCTTCTAAATCTATCTGTCCATGCATCCATCTACCTACCTACTTACCTCTGTTGTCTCTGTTAGAATAGTGCCCGGTCCTTGAGGAGAAACATTGTTTTGCTTTTTCTGTTTGCACTCAGAGGGCTTAGCAAAGTGACTGGTATGTGTTGTTCAGTTGTTTTAATTTGGGCATTGTGGAATCAAATGAGATAACATGTTTGTTTTTTTAAACCCTGACCTTCTGTCTTAGACTCAATACTGTGCATTGGTTCCAAGGCAGAAGAGTGGTAAGGGTAGGCAATGGGAGTCAAGTGACTTGCCCAGGGTCACCTAGCTAGGACGTGTCTGAGGTCAGATTTGAACCCAGGACCTTCCATCTCTAGACCTGGCTCTCCATCCACTGAGTCACCCAGCTGTCCCCTAAGATAATATGTGTAAAGCACTTTGTAAACCTTTTTGTTGTTCAGTTGTTCAGTGGTGTCTGACTCTTCATGACCCCTTTTGGGGTTTTCTTGGCAAAGATATTAGAGTGATTTGCCATTTCTTTCTTCAGCTTATTTGACAGATGAGGAAAATGAGGCCAATAGGGTTAAGTGACTTGCCCAGGGTCACACAGCTAGGAAGTGGCTGAGGCCAAATTTGAACTCAGGAGGAGGAGTCTTCCTGACTCCAGACCTAGGGCTCTACCAATGTGCTGCCACCTTGCTGGCTTGACTGGCACATAGTAAGTACTTAATAAATGCTTTTCTATTAATTTATTCATTTGGTCACTCAGGAAGTGTAAAGTGGTTCAGCTGGGTCACATAGATAGTATTTGTCTGAGGCAGGTCCAATCCAGGAGTCCCCAGCTCCAAGTCTGGCCTGCTCTCCCTCTGCCTCCTTGCCTTGCATGCCATGTAACTCCCAAGATTTAGAATCCATCAGACGACCTACTACTCAATGATGGCAGTAGAAGTAGGTAGTGATTTGGGGGCTCTGAGAAGGGGTGAGGAACTGAATGGAGTTTGAGCTTGGGGTCCTGAAAGTTTATCAGAGGGAATGGGGGCCAGAAGCCTGTCAGCTGGCCCACAGTTCTCTGTCTCTCTCCCCCTTTCCTCTCTCCCTCTCTCTTTCTCCTTCCATGTCTTCCCCCTCTCTCTGTCCCTCCTCCCTCCTTCTCTCTCTCTCCCTCTCTCCTTCCATTTCTTCCCCCTCTCTCTCCCACTCCCTCAATCTCCTTCTCTCCTTCCTCTCCCTCCTTCCCTC
>NC_058134.1:215676263-215721484 GCF_016433145.1 Gracilinanus agilis | reverse complement strand
ACAGACAGGGACATGGGGGGGGGGAGAGTTACAGAGACAGAGAGGGAGAGACAGAGAAATGAAGTGGAACTGGGGGAGGGGGAAAGACAGAGACAGAGACACAGAGACACAGGCAGAGACAGACAGACAGGGACACAGAGAGAGAGAGGGAGGGGGGGAGTGACAGAGATAGAGAGTGAGAGACAAAGAAATGGAGAGGAACTGGAGGAGGGGGAAGACAGAGAGACACAGAGAGAGAGACACAGAGACACAGAGAGGCAGAGACAGACAGATAGACACAGAGAGAGAGAGAGAGGGATGGAGGGAGGGAGAGACACAGACAGACAGAGAGAAATGGAGAGGAACTGGGGGAGGAAGACAGGAAGAGATGGAGAGAGGCAGACAGGAAGAGAGACAGAGACAGAGACAGAGAGAGACAGAGAGAACAAGAACTTGACTCAGAATCAGGAATATTTGGGTTGAAATTCCATCTCAGACATTTAGCAGTTGTGTGACGCTGGTCAAATGATTTTCTTTTTCCTGGCCTCAGTTTCCCTCCTATGCGATGTTGCCAGAGGACATGTGTGTGAGTGCGTGTGGCTGTCAGAGGGCCGTGGGTGGTCACACTTGATCGCTCTGAGCTCCTGGACACACACAAGGTTAGAGCCGTCCCGAGGGCTCAGATGGCAATCAGCGGCGCCAATGGCAGCCTCGGTGGGGAGTGATGACATAGATGGAAGCTGGGCTTCTCCCCCTCCGCGTGGTCCCTGGCAATAAGTCCATGTAGCAGCCAGTCACAGAGCCCCGTCCAGGTGTTGCTCCCTGGGCAGCCTGTGCTCGGGGCCTGGAGGATCCTGGGTGTCTGTGAGCCCCGTGAAGATGCACACAGTTACCAGATGGCACCTCCTGTGCCGGCCGTACCCCAGGATGTCCTGGGTTCTGCCCTGGGTCTCCCTGAGTTCGCTCAGGTACGGGCTTTCCGGGGGGCCCCATCAGACATCAAATTGCCTGTCTGAAACTGGTGCTGTAGAACAAGCGTCTCCGGTGCCAAAGACAGAGGGAAAGGGGAATGAGCTGCCTGGCTGGCTTTGTTCTCGCTGCTGTAGAGCCTCGGTATAAAGCCTCCCCGGTTAGAGTCGGCTGTAAAAGGAGGGGGTTGGCTCTGGCCTTTGGGTCCCTTTCAGTTCTAAGCATCAGATTCTGGGACTTTAAGGGGCTACGGTAGACGGAGGATTGGGCTCAGCCTCCAGAAGCTCTGGGTTCAAATCTTGTCTCTGCCACTTGCTGAGTGAAGGGGTACAAATCACTGACCCTCTGCAAAGTGGACAGACTAGGGCCTGGGGGAGCCAGTGCACAGGGCTGTGGTGGGGCTCAGATGGGAGAAGGCACGTAAAGGCTTTGTAAACTTTCCTCAGGGCTATTATTATCCCAGAATCTGGGGCAGGAAGGGGCCCCGAACGTCATGGAGTTCAGCCCCTTCCTTTTACAGAGGACAAAGCTGAAGCCCAGAGGAGGAATTCCATGTGGGCTATGAGGAGTAGGAGCAGGATCCGAACCTGGCCCCTCTGCTGCCACCGCTAGTGCATCTCCCCCCACGGGATGCTCCGGGACAGGACAGTGCGGAGGTACCCTGTATCAGGGATGAGAGGCAGCCTGATGTATTGGATAGAGAAGTGACCCGGGGGAGAGAAGAGTTCAATCAAGCCTCTCCTCTGCTGCCTCTCAGCTGTGGGACCTTGGATGAATTACTTAACCTTTCAGTGTCCTGGGAAACTCTCTAAGAATTGACAGAGAAGGGCCCTAGGCCACTCAAAAGTGGAGAGGAGGGGGCATCTGGGTGGCTCAGTGGATGGAGAGCCAGGCCTGGAGACAGGAGGTCCTGGGTTCAAATGTGGCCTCAGATACTTCCCAGCTGTGTGACCCTGGGCAAGTCACTTAACCCCCATTGCCTACCCTTACTGCTCTTCTGCCTTGGAACCAATACCCAGTTATTAATACTAACATGGAAGATAAGGGTTAAAAAAAAAAAGTGGATAGGGCATCAAGCACAGAGTCAGGAGGACCTGGGTTCAAATCTGACCTTCGATACTTCCTGGTTGTGTGACCGTGAGCAAGTCACTTAACCCTGTTTGCCTAGTTAACTAGTAAACTGCTCTTCTGCCTTAGAATTGATACTAAGACAGAAAGGAAGGGTTAAAAAAAGAGCTCTGGCTAGAGGGAACTCCTCACTGGCTCTTCTCTAAGCCAGTGAAGTGATTTGCATTTGATGGGAGCCTTCAGGAAACAGAATACCTTAACCCCAGAGGATGCTTGCAGGGGTGGAATTTGGGGGACTGTGACAGGCTGGGAGAGAACTCTGGGAGCGTTCTGTGAGGTCCAGAGCACTGCAGTATATCTGCTCGTTGGCGGCCACATCGTGGAGGCTAATGCTGAACTAGAGGGTTCCCCTGGCCATCCCACAGCCAACCAACCCACGAGGGGAGGAGGAGACTCAGGAGCCCCATCCATTAGAACTGGGGAGCCAAGACACACACAGGAGAAAGACCACCTTCGCCGTGGCTGTGGTTCAGTCACGTCTGACTCTTTGGGCCCTTGGGTTCGGGTTTCCTGGCAAAGACACTGGAGCAGTTGGCCAGTTCCTTCTCCAGAGGATTAAGGCAAACAGAGGAGAAGTGACTTGCCCAGGATCACACAGCTAGTGAGAATCTATGGCCAGTCTTTCTGACTCCAGACCCATTGCTCTATCCATCAATCCATTCAACCACCTACTTGCCTCTTAACTTGATCTTAGCAAGTCCTTTCTTTTTAAACCCTTACCCTCCATCTTAGAATCAATACTGTTTATCAGTTCCAGGGCAGAAGAGTAGTCAGGGCTAGGCTATGGGGGTGAAGTGACTTGTCCACAGTCACACAGCTAGGAAGTATCTAAGGCCAAATTCAAACCCAGGACCTTCTATCTCCAAGCCTGGCTCTCTTATCCATAGAGCCCCCCAACTGTCCCCTTTACAAGTCTTATAGAAGAGAATAGCCAGAGCTTTAGGGGACTGGAGGATGGAGACATGATGGGGAGGATCAGGGAAGGCTTCCTGGAAGAGTGAGGGCTTGAGTGTGGGTCTTGAAGGAATGGCAGAAGTCCCATGGTTTGTTGGAGAAGGAATTCAGTTAGACTCTGAGATTCCCTTGGGTGGGAAAGCCAGCAGTGGGAGGGGTGGGAGAGGGTGGACGAGGAGGATGGGCCACAGCTGCTTCCAGCTGTTAATCATGGCTGCTGTTTAGACAGCGGGAATAAATGACAGACAGAAAGAATTTACTAAATGCCTACTCTGTGCCAAGGGCTGGGGATGCAAAGAAGCAGACGTCCCTGCTCTCAAGCAGCTTCCAGCCTACAGGCGGAGAAGATGTGCAAAGAGCCAGGACTGGGACAGGAAGGAGGGGAGACCAGCTCAGAGAGGAACAGAGGGAAGCTGGGAAGGCCCTGCAGAGAGAAGATTTGAGCCATATATTGATGGAAAGAGGCTTGTGACCTAGAAGAGAGAGAGAGAGGAGAGCCCTGAGAATTCCAGGCCTGGGGGACAAAGAGGACAAAGACCAGGAGTCCGGAGTGTCCTGTTAGAAGAACCTCAATCAGGCCAGGGTGGCTCCTCACAGAGGCTTGGCGACCACGGAGGAGGATGGAAAGTTGGGAAGGGGCCCAGACTGCTGAAGGGCTTTACATGACAGAGGAGTCGATATCTGATCCAGAAGGTAATAGGGAGCCAGTAGAGGTTAATGGGGGAATGACTGACAAGGTCACACCTGGGAGCATGGAGAGAGGCTTGAGACAGAAACATTGGTTAGGAGGCTCTTGTGGTTCCATATATGAGGGGATGAGGGTCTGCATTCAGGTTAGAGCTACAGAGGTAGTCAGCCTCAGAATCAAGATGACCTGAGTTCAAATCCCACCTCTGACATATCCTGGCTCTATGATCCTGGGCACATTATTTGGTTTCCCAGGACCACATGCTCCTGGGGAAGACAACCTATAATAAGGAGATGTGTACAAGATACAGACCGAGGAGACGGAAGGCAACCTTGAAGGGAAGGCCTTAGTTCCTAGGAGGACCAGGAAAAGATTCCTGAAGAAGCTAGAATGGGGGCTGAGGGCTGAAGGGAGCCTGAGTGGCTAAGAGGCAGAGGACACTGCTGGGGAAAAAGTGGTTCTGATTTGGGCTCTTGGGGCCTCAGCTTCTCCCTCTGCATGATGAGAGAGAGGGAGGAGAAGGTCTCTTAGAGCCATCCTGCTCTGGCTTCCCTGGCTCTGAAGTCTCCCTGCTTTTTGCAAATGGCTTGCCTTGAGTTTATAATGTTATACCCCACATACAAAACCGTTTTTTCTCTACAAATACCTGTAGTGGCTTGTGGTTCCACTTTGAACCCCCATTTGGTTGTAAAGAAAAAAAATTGAATGTTTTTCACGGTTCCTGCTTCAGCAGCCTGTCTTAGGACACATTCAAAGGGCCTAGCCTGGTGCCAGAAAAAAAGAAAAGAAAGCCTATTCCAGCCCTGACACTCCCTGTTCTAAGCTCCCTTCTAGCCCTGATATTCCAGATTCTAAATCCCCTCCTACTCCTGATATTCTGGGTTCTAATCTCCCTCCTAGCTCTGACATTCCCTGTTCTAAGCCCCCTCCCAGCCCTGATATTCCAGATTCTAAATCCCCTCCTACTCCTGATATTCTGGGTTCTAAGCTCCCTCCTAGCTCTGACATTCCCTGTTCTAAGCTCCCTCCTAGCTCTGACATTCTCTGTTCTAAGCCCCCTCCCAGCCCTGATATTCCAGGTTTTAAGTCCCCTCCCAGCCCTGATATTCTGGGTTCTAAGCTCCCTCCTAGCTCTGACATTCCCTGACTCTAGGTGCCAAGGTCCATTCCTAATTCTGACAGTCTATATTCTAAGATTCATCTCAGCTCTGGCATTCTGGGTTCCAAGCTCCCTCTAGACTCTGATTCTCTGTGTTCTAAGGTCCTTCTCAGCTCTGACATTCTATTCTATTCTGGGCCCTGGGCCTGACCCCTCTCCGGGGTGACTCATTGGGCCTGGGATTACACAGGAGGGGGTCAGGCTAAGGCTAGTCCTTCGGTCAAGGGGCAGGGCGGAGTGGGGAGGCCTGGAGCCAAGCCAAGGGGTGAGTTGAAAGAGAAGGAGGGAGGCCAGGGCTAGGCCAGGAAGGGGGCAGGGAGGGTGAGGCTGGGAAAATCCTCCTGGTCACCCCCAAGCCCACAGAGCTTGTCTTCCCTGCACCCTCCTATGTAAGCAAACACACACGGCACACATGAGAGCATGAGCAGAACAGCTGCAGTTTGCACAAAAGTTCTTTCCTTATTACGAGCTACCTAATATCCCTGGGACTCAGTTTCCTTTTCTGTAAAATGAGGATGTTGGACCAGATGATCAAGTGGTCACTCAACAAGTGTTTATTGAACAACTGCTATATGCCAGGCACTGTGCCAAAGTCCAGAGATACAAAGAAAGGCAAAACTAGTCTAAGGGGAGAGACGCCAACAACCCTTCAGAGTAAAAGGAAGGTCACCTTAGAGGGGGCCATGCCAGCCTCTGGGAGGACTAGGAAAGGCCTTCCATTTCCTCATCTATAAAATAAGTTGGAGGAGGAAATAGCCAGCCACTCCAGTATCTTAACTGTGTGGCCTGGACAAGTCACTTCACCCTGTTTGCTTCAGTTTCCCCATCTGTAAAATGAGCTGGAGAAGGAACTGGTCATCCACTCCAACAACTTTGCCAAGAAAACCCCAATGGAGTCACAAAGATTTAAACATAACAGTAAACCACTGAACAATAAATGGACAAATTTGAGAGGGAGCTAAGGCCAGTGGACAGTACCAGGGATTATTTTGGAATGACCTGATGATCCCAGGCAGATTTCTTTAAAAATTGCAATTCTAGTGAAGCCTCTTGTGGGTTATCTAAATCTTTGATTTCGTTTAGGGAACTCCCAGTGAGGAAATTTCCTCTATTAAAGCAGATCAGCATCTACTCCTCAGCAGAAAATGGTAAGAAAGCTGCTCAGTTTTCCCCCTTTCTTTGCTTCCTTTGGGACTTAGCATAATGCCTGGTTTGTTGTTACGTGATGACTAAATATTGCGGGCTGACAACTTATTGAGAAGTCCCATGCCCAGAACCAGGATTCAAACTCAGACCTCTCTCTCCTCCCCCTCCCTCTCTTCCTCCTCCCCCTCTTCCTCTCTCTCTCCCTCCCTCCTTCCTTCTTCTCTTCCTCTCTCTCTCCCTCTCTTCCCCACCCCCCCTCCCTCTTTCTCCTGAGAACGGATCGATGCTCTCGTCCCCTGTAGACAAGCCCCAGAAACCTTTGGGTCCAGAGATGGGGTAGAAAGGAAGGGAAGGAAGAAAGTGGGTGCTGGCACTGTACAGAGCTGGAGAGATAAGGGGAGTAGAAGGGCTTCAAGGTCAGCCAGAGCCATCCCTAAAACCCAGCCTGGGCTGAGGCTGCAGGGCTGCTGCTGCTGCTGCTGCTGCGGCTGCAGAGGGCTCAGTCAGGGTCCAAGCCAGTCAGGGCTGGGAAGGAGCCGCCTGTGGAGCTGTCCCACGCGGAGCAGGAGAGACACACTCCATCTAATAGGCTCCCAGTTGGCCTAATTACTCTGACTAACAAGGTGCAACACTTGCTGGTTTTTGGTTCTGTTTCTGGGCTAGCCGTGTCCCTCGGTGGAGTCTGGCGCCCTGGGCCGAAGCCCCTGTCCCCCCAGCCTCGTGGATGTTGGGAGCAGGGTTCTAGAAACTCAGTATTTCTTTTGTTTTGGATATTTCCCCCAGTTACATATTTCACGTTCTTTCCCTCTCCCCCAAGTCCCCCTAAGCCCCTTAGCCGGTGCACGGTTCCCCTGGGTTTTACATGTACTGTTGTATAAAATCAGTATTTTGGACTAGATCATAGGAGCACACAGGGCCCTAGCCACCTTGCTTTACAGATAGGGAAACTGAGGTTTAGGGCCGTGTGGGTGAGATGGGGATGGGGGGTGGGGCAACAGTCCTGGGCCCCTTCTCCGACCTCCCTCCCCGACCTGCCCCAGACTTTCCAGCCCAGCTTTGGACAGGTGGCCACTTTTCCAGGGTTGGGGGAAGTGCCGGCCCCCAACTCTCCCTCCTCCCTGGCTCAGCCCCATTTGCTCCGGTGTTTTCCTCCTTGATTAGCGGAAACATTCCAGCATCTGTCACGGGGAAGGAAGGCCCTTTTTTCCCTCCTCTTCCATGCATGAGACACAAACACATTCCAGCCCTCCCCCCTCCCCCTCCGAGGACCCATTCGGAGATGGGGGCAGGGGTGGGGGAGGGGCATTCCCAGGGCTCAATAGGGGGCACCAACAGGCCGGGGAGGGGGAGGGGAGGAAGTGGGTGGCTTGGAGGACTGGAGACTTTGGTGTCTGCCTTTAGTAGGGGCTGCAGAGTTCACAGAGCCAGCCAGAGGCTTTTCTGTTTTCTCTCAGCACACCTCTAAATTATAGCAAGGGGACCCCAGTCTAGAGACCGTCAAGCCCAATCTCCTTCATTTTACAGGCATGGAAACTGAGGCCGGGAGGGCAGTCAAGATATTTCCCCAAAGTCACGCTAGTAGAAGAGGGGAAGGGAGGATTTGAACTCAACTCCTCAAGACTCCAAAGCCAGAGACCTTTCTATTGTTCTGCTGGCCCAAACCTACTGCCCAAGGAATGTACTGTTCCTAGTGGCCCAAGTGGAGATGCAGAATGACTCAGAGCCTCTAAAATATCCACATAGTAATTCCATACAAATACCCAAATATGGCGCTCAAGCAATAAGCACTGTTTTCTTAAACATTTGTTTTGAGCTCCGTCTGGAGTCAGGAAGCTTCCTCTTCCCCAGTTTGAATCTGACCTCAGATGTTTCCTAGCTGTATGACCCTGGACAAGTCACTTTACCCTGTTTGCCTCCGTTTCCTCATCTATAAAATGTACTGGAGAAGAAAATGGCAAACCACTCCAGTATAATCTTTTTAAACCCTCGCCTTCTGTCTTAGAGTCAGTACTCTGTATTGGCTCCAAGGCAGAAGAGTGGTAAGGGTAGGTAATGGGGGTTAAGGACTTACCCAGGGTCACCCAGCTAGTAAGTTTCTGAGGTCAGATTTGAACCCAGGACCGCCTGACTCTATTTTGCCAAGAAATCTCCAAATGGGATTATAAAAAGCTGGACACGATGAAAAAATGACTAATAATGACAATTGAGCCAGGCACTTGAGTTTCTTCATTTTTCTGGATCTCAGTTTTCCCATCTGTAAAAAAGGTATGTGTGTGTGTGTGTGTGTGTCTGTCTGTCTGTCTGTCTGTCTGAGTGTATCTCTCTGTTTCTCTGTGTATGTCTATCTGGGTGTTATCCATCTACTTCTGTATGTGTGTATCTGTCTGTCCCTCTAAGTGTATTTCTGTTTCTGGGTGTGTGTGTGTGAGGGGAGAGGCAGCAGAGAACTGGATGACAGATGAAGTGGACACACGCTGTTGCCCAGTGACAACCCCCCCCCCCCCACACACACACAGAGAAATGGGCACACCCTGACAGACATCTCTCAGGAGGGCCACCCAGAGCCCAAGGTGTCTGGACTCGTGAGCCTATGAGGATCCATTGAGGAGGTTTGTCCTGGGAAGCAAAAATGGCGGTGGGGGCTGGGAGGGAGCATGAGGGCACCTTGGGTGGCTGAAGAGCTGTCCGGCAGAAGAGGCCCCCCAGAGCCAAACTGGAAGCCATGAGTGCAGCCTCGAGAGGCAGACTGAGGCTGGATTTCAGGAAAAAACACACCAACAAAGCCTCCTTCCTCCCAGTGGGAGCTGTCCCGAGTGAGGAGGGAGAGAGGGCTGCTTTTTCCACCCTCCTTTAGCAGCTGTGTGACCGCAGGCAAGCCACTTTGCCTCAGTTTCCCCATCTGTAAAATAATGAGTAGGATGAGCTGCCTCAAAGTGGAGGGCTTCTGGCAAAAGCTGGGTGAGCACCTGTTGGGACACAAAGTGAGGGAGGGAGGCGGGCTCTTCTTTAGGTGATCCTGGCCCTCAGGGACTTCGGGAACACAGGGCATGCGCAGAGAAGTAGATAGACACACACAGACAGACACACACACACAGAAACAGAGAACTACCGTCAGACACACACACAGACACACAGGCAGACTAACCGCAGGCAGGCTGAGATACACTCACTGGGACATCCCCCTCCGGGCCACCTCGGTGTTTGTTCTGCGCCGGGGAGTCCCCATTCTAATACGGGGTCCCGGACTCCTCCCCGGGACAGATGGACGCCCGCGTCTCCTCCTCCAGAGGCCACGCCTAGCCCCCCTCCACCCCGGGCTGCCCCCGGGCCCCCGGGGAGCAGCAGGCACCATCTAGCATCCTGAAGCCTCGGCCGGTGTTTGTCTAAGGCTGGTTCTCCCGGGAGCTCAGACATGATCTCATCCCGTCCTCCCCACCGCCAGCAGCTCCCATCCCTGCCCGTCACACTCCCGGCCGCTCCCCCACCTGCGCGGCAGGTGTGCCTCCCCTGTGGAGGCTGCGGGAGAAAGTCTGCCCTCCCTCTCGCCCCTCCCCCCTTCCCCCTGCCCCTATCTCCAACCGCATCTCCAGCTCCCTGCTGAGCTCCCGCAGGCATCCCGCCCACAGCACTGCCTCAGTGTCCCGTCTCCCTCAGCCCTCTCGGCTCAGAGCTCTTTGGGACTAACGGCTGCCCCCCTCTTTAGAACTCTGGGGGCTGCAGAGAAGGACCTCCTGCTTGGTAGAGGAGGAGGGGGAGAGGGAGGACGGGAGGGGGAGGAAGGGAGGAAGAAGAAAACTGAAAAGGAACAAGAGAGAAGTGAAGAGGAGACTTGTCCATAAGCATTTATTAAATGACTGCCAAGTGCCAGGCCCCGGATAGAAAAAGAGGCAAAACAAGGCAGCAAGGTGGTTTAGCAGATGGCCAGCCAGGCTAGGAGGTCCTGGGTTCAAATCTGCCCTTAGACCAGTCCCTAAAATCACTTCACCCCAGTCCCTGCCCTCAAGGAGCTCATCGTCTGACTGGGGAGACAACACGCTAACAAGAATATACAAGGCAAGTTCTCTACAGAATAAATGGGAGCCAATGAACAGAGAGAGGGAAGGCAGCAGCAAGTTGGGCAGGATGGTCTTGGAGGCTCTCCTCCAGACCCAGGATCCTGTGAGCTGTCTGGAAGAAATGGCAAAGGCCATCAGGTCCAACCTTCTCATTTTACAGGTAAAGAAACTGAGACCCAGCCAGGGGAAGTGACTTGCCCAAGAGCTCTTGCTGTTCCTTTGGCAGATTCCACCTTTGTCAGATAAAAGGGTTGAACTCCATGTGCGTAAGGCCCTTCCCAGCTCTGAATCCTGTGATCTATGAATGGCCATCCCTTCTGGAAGCTAAGCTTCCGTGAAGACAGCCCAAGACCGGAGTAGTTTTTTGGCTACCATAACATGTTGGTTTTCATTTAAATGGAACATTTTTTATTTTTCCATATCGCATTGCTGACACCCATTAAACTTGCAGTCCAATAATACTCCCAGATGGTTTTCACACAAACTATCTGGCCCTCTCCATTCTGTATTTATATGATTGGGATGGGGTGGGCAATGGGGGGGATTGAGTTTTTGTTTCTTTTTTAACCCTTACCTTCCATCTTGGAGTCAACACTGTGTACTGGTTCCAAGGCAGAAGAGTGGTAAGGGTAGGCCATGGGGTTCAAGTGACTTGCCCAGGGTCACACAGCTAGAATGTGTCCGAGGCCAGATTTAAACCCAGGACCTCCTGTCCCTAGGCCTGACTCTCCGTCCACTGAGCTACCCAGCTGCCCCTGGGTTTGTTTTTTAACCTAGCTTTTAGACCTTGAAATTCATGTGTACTCACTTTCCTCTTTTTAGGCCTAGCCATTGTTTTGAGCTCTCCTAGACCTTGGGTGAGCCTCACCCCAGCCTTGTGAGGAGTCCTGGGTGGCCAATTCCTGATTTCTAAATGGTCTTCTTGAGTAGCATAGCAGCTGTGACCCAGATCTCCAGATAGGTCACACCTTTTGGGGTCATCCCCCGTTTCTGGCTTCCTTACGTGGACTACAGACACTTGGCTGAATCCAGGAGCTGGGACTGGACTAGACTCAGAGCTTTCCACTCCTGGGGGACCGGAGGAGGCGAGGTGGCTTCCTTGGGGCCACGTGCAGTGGGAGTGTTCGTTGCCTTTAATGTATTTTCTTCATATTACAATGCTTTCTGTTTTAGGGTACAATTGTTCTTGCTATGATATGAAGTCATGTGATAAGTCCTGCCCAGCCTGAGGAAGGCGAGTCAGTGGGTAGGGGCTCGGACCCTCGTTAGGATGAGTTTGGAATCAAATACAAGCAGATTCCTGGAGCAACTTTGGATGACTTGGGGCAGTGGGAGATGAGGGTGGATAAGAGTTTGTCCATTGAAAAGAGCATTTCAAGGGCAGGTAGGTGGCTCAGTGGATAGTGACCAGAGGTCCTGGGTTCAAATCTGGCCTCAGATATTTCCTAGCTATGTGACTCTGGGCAAGTCACTTACCCCTCATTGCCTTTCCCTCATCACTCTTCTGCCTTGGGACCAATACACAGTATTGACTCTAAGATGGAAAGTAAGGGTTTAAAAAAGCCAAAAACTCATTTCAAAGCCTGAGCTCTCAATGGCAGCAAAATTCTGAATGTTGGTAAAGCCTAAGATGTGACCTAGTCAGGTTATGGCCAAAACTTTCTCCCTGAGAAACCTGGGGAATAGAAAGGCCTCTTGTCAGAGGGGTGATCAGCAGAGGTACCGATGGCTTTGGGGATGACGATGATGACCATATTAACAATGAGCATTTCTATAGTGCTCCAAAGTGAACCCGAGGGGCAGCACGGTGGATAGAGTGCTGGGCCTGGTGTCAGGCAAACTCATCTTTCTGAATTTAAATCCTGCCTCAAACACTTCCTAGCTGTGTGACCCTGGGCAAGTCGCCTTGCCCCGTTTGCCTCAGTTTCCTCATCTGTAAAATGAACTGGAGAAGGAAGTGGCCAACCACTCCAGTATCTTTGCCAAGAAAATTCCAGATGGGATCTTGAAGGGTTGGACACAATTGAAGCCACTGAACAACAAAAAGTTTTGCAAAGTGCTTTACATACATCATCTCGTTTGAGTTCACAACACCACTGTGCACATTTTTCAGATGAGGAAACAGAGGCTGAAAAAAGTTAAATGACTTACACAGGGTCATAAAATTAGTAGGAGTCTGAAGCTACTTTTGAACTCAGGCCCTTCCTGACTCTGGATACTATTATCCTAAAGAAGGAGACCACAAGGCCAATGACATTGGACAAGTCTGAGCCCCATTTTCCTCATCTGTAAAATAAAAAAGGTAACTTTCATAAAATTCCATGCTATGATGCTTAAAAAAAAAACCCTTGCCTTTTGTTTTAGAATCAATACTAAATATGGATTCCAAGGCAGAAGAGGAGCAAGGGCTAGGCAATGGGGGTCAAGTGACTTGCCCAGGGTCACCCAGCTAGGCAGTGTCTGAGGCCACATTTGAACCCAGGACTTCCTATCTTGGCTCTCAATCCATGAGCCACCTCTCTGACCACTGTGATGAATAACAGCCAGTGAGAGCCAGGTTATTCCCGATTAAAGAACAGGATGCCTAGCTGGAGGATTCCTTCTTGCCTCCTCCCTGAGGTTCCTGCCCCCACCCGCTTATCCTAAAGGCATATCACAGAAGAGGGAGCCATGGCAGAGACTGGCAGCGTCCCAATAACAAAAATAGCAGCTTCCCACCTCTCCACCACACACACACTTCACAGACACCAACATTCTTCACACTGTCTAAAAGACAAGACTCAGAACCCTGGATTCGGAGCTCGGGCTGGAACCGGTCTTAGAAATCATCTCTTTACTCCTCCCTTTATGGATGAGGCTCTGAGGCCTGGAGGGGAGAAGTCCCTGATCCAAAGTCTATTCAATCCGGCATTTACTAAGGGCCCGTGACGTGCGCCACCACTAAGATCCCAGTCTCCATCTCGGGGCTCCCGATTCCATCTGGAACATTCTGAGGCTGCGTGTTCAGAGAGAGAGGAGGGGGAAGACAAAAGACCTTCATGTCGAGAAGCGAAGAGATGTGCATGTAGACGTACGTCATACACCTGGATGTCCACATGGAGGTCAGCAGCTGGGCGGTGCAGTGGTTAGAGTGCAGGCCTGGGATGGGAAAGACTCATCTTCCTGAGTCTAAATATGATCTCAGACCATCATTAGCTATATGATCCTGGGCAAGTTACTTCATTCTGTTGGCCTCAGTTTCCTCATCTGTAAAATGAGCTGGAGAAGGAAATGGCCAGCCACTCCAGGATCTTAGCTGTGTGACCGTGGGTAAATCACTTTGCCTTGTTTGCCTCAGTTTCCTCATCTGTAAAATGGGCTGAGAGAAGGAAAAGGCAAACCGATCCTGTACCATAGCTATGTGGCCCTGGGCAAGTTATTTCATGACTCTGACTCAATTTCCTCATCTGTAAAATGATTTGCAGAAAGAAACGGTAAACCAATCCAGTGTTTTTGCCAAGAAAATCCTAAATGGGGTCATGAAGAGTTGGACATGACTGAAAATACATTAACAACCAAAAAAAAATATGCATGTTGGGGGAGCAAGGTGGCTTGGTGGATAGACAGAAGATTGGAGGGCCAAGGTTCAAATCTGAGCTCAGACAATTCCTGGCTGTGTGACCCTGGGCAAATCACTTAATCCCAACTGCCTAGTCCTTACTCCTTTTCTGCCTGGGAACTGATACTTAACATCAATTCTAAGACAGAAGGTATGTCAGAAGAGAACTTCAGTGAGCTACGTGGTGGAAGCTAGAGAGCTGCTTTATTTTTATTTATTTTTATTTATTTTATTTTTTAGAAGAATTTTCCATGGTTACATGATTCATGCTCTTACTCTCCCCTTCACCCCCCCAAACACTTCCCCCCATAGCCAATGTGCATTTCCACTGGTTTCTCCACGTGTCATTGATCAAGACCCATTTCCATCTTATTGATAGTTGCACTGGGGTGGTAGAGGGCCAATTTTAAAGGAAGGATAGCCTAGCTTCAAACCTGTCCTGCTTGTGCCATGTACTGTGCCACTGGGTGACCCTGGGTAAGTCCCTTTAACCTCCCAGTGCTTAGACCAGAGGTCTGGGCAAGCAGCCTACCACACTCCTGAGTGCAGCCTGAACCAGATTTTAATGTTTTGAAGTATTAATTTTTTTAAAGAAGAAATCTATAAATACATACTTTTCTAAGTCAATAAATGGTCCACAGGGAACCTTATGTAAGGGCTAGTGGCTCCATTCCATATTTGTTCAACACTATTGATTTAGGCAACTCTGAGGGTTCTGACCTGCATTGGTCCACCTGAGTTCCCTAAACCAATGAAATTCAACAGGTATAATCCCCATTTGAAGAACAGTATAACCTCATGTCTATCAGCTTTTTTTTTTTAACCCTTAACTTCTGTGTATTGACTCCTAGGTGGAAGAGCGGTAAGGGTGGGCAATGGGGGTCAAGTGACTTGCCCAGGGTCACACAGCTGGGAAGTATCTGAGGCCGGATTTGAACCCAGGACCTCCCATCTCTAGGCCTGTCTATCAGCTTTTGACCAAGCAGGTTCTGGACACGTAGGAATCGTTATAATCGGAAAAGATTCCTTTCCCACGTAATTGATGCACCTTATGTTTAAGTGAGCGGACACTGCCATGCCTCTCCGGGCCCTTGGGGTGCCACCGCATCTTAGACTTCAGACATCTAGTCAGTCCGATCTCTTCTTTCTCCTTTGGTCACCAGAGTAATTCCTGCACACAATCGGTTCTCTGATAGCTGATGCTGATGAGAGGAGAAGTTGGGTTCTTCAGGCCTGCCCGGGTCCACTCGCAAGGAAATCCGCTGGGTTTAGAGCTTGCGAAAGCACTTACACCTGCTGTTCAAGGCCCATCCTGGTTAAGGACGAAAATGGCTGGTCACCAAATGGTGGTTTTTTTGCTTCTGTGGCTGGCTAAGTAGCCGGGAATTTAAGAGGGCCTTCACTCCCGCGTGCTTCTCTTCTAGGTGATGGATAGTGGCTGAAAGGGGGCAATTCCCAGACTGGCTCCGTTGGTCTTCTTAATGGAGATGTGAACACATGACGGGAGGAAGTGAGCTCCTGCTCTGTTCTCACAAGAAATGAAATCCGATGGTAGAACCGAGGACAGCTTACAGATTCCCCTTGAAGAGATTGTTCAAGAAGGGGTTCATTCCATCACACACCCAAAGGCGATCAGGAATACTACGTGGAACATTTGGCCAGACAATCAGCCTTTCTTGAGCTCTTAGTGTATGCCGGCTATGTTGCTAAGGATGGGAGATACAAAGAAAAGATTCTTCTGCCCAGGTCCATGAGCCTCAGCCTTCAGGATAGTCCTCATCCCATGCCATGCCTTTTCTCCTCTCGCTATCACTTCCACCTCCTCCCCACAGGTTACGTGGACTTCACCATTGGGTCCCTCCACTCTTTTTTTTTTTAAACTCTTGCATTCTATCTTGGTATTAATTCTAAGACAAGAGTGGCAAGGTCAGGTGACTAGCCTGGGATCACACAGCTAAAGGGTGTCTAAAGTCAGATTTGAACCCAGGTCCTCCCAACTCTAAACCTGACACGCTGTCCACTCTGCTACCTGGATACCCCAGGTCTCTCTACTTTTACAGGTAAGCTTTTGCCTTCCTTATCTTGTCCGAGCAGAGGTCTCCATGCCATTTCCCCAAAAGCTTCATGCCTTGCCTACTTACATGCTGCCCCCTCACCAGCTCCCTTCATCAGAAATGTAAGCTTCCTGAGGGCAGAGGCTGTCTAGGCTGCTTATAGTTATTTTTTCTTTTAAACCCGTCTTGGAGTCCAAGACAGAAGAGTGGTAAGGCAATGGGGGCCAAGTGACTTGCCCAGGGTCACACAGCTAGGAAGCATCTGAGACCAAATTGGAACCTAGGACCTCCTGTCTCTGGGTCTGACTCTTAATCCACTGAGCTACCCAGCTGCCCCCTAGTTTGCTTATAGTTATAAACCCAGTACTTAGCAAGATGCCTGACACATAATAAGTATTTAATAAAAAGTATGCTTACAATTTAATGGAGGGGACATTATGCACATGCACCTTTGGTTATACAACCTCTATTCATAAGGAATATATATAAACCAGTAGCCCCAGGCATCCTGGTGTGGGAGAAAGAGCACTGTTCTGGACTGAGGCACCTTAGTTCAAATTCCACTTCTAAAATTAAAAAGTCAACTTCAATCTGCACTCAGACTTCTCCATTTCTCTCTCTGGAGGCTTTTTACCATTGGTCCTTTGGAATTGTTTTGGATCAATGTATTGCTGAGAAAGCCAAGTCTTTCACAGTTGATCCTTGTATACTACTGCTTGTTACTATGTACAATATTCTCCAGGTTCTGCTCACTTCACTCTGCATCAGTTTATATAAGTCTTCCCAGGTTTTTCTGCAACTATCCTGCTCACCATTTCTTAGAGCACAATATTGTTCCGCGCAATCATAAACCACAATTTTTTCAGCCATTCCCCGATATTTTTCTTGTTTTTGTGTGTATGTGGTCTTTTTTTGCAACATAGCTAATATGGAAATATATTTTTCATGACATCACAAGGAGAACTTGGAACTTGAGGTTTTCCAAAATGACTGTTAAATTTTTTTTTACATATAATTGGAAAGTATTTATTGAAAAATGAAATAAAATAAAAACATTTAAAAACTTTTTTAAAAGTGGAGGTTAGTAGTAGATGGAGCACTAGGCTTGGATTTGGGAGGACCTGGGTTCAAATTTTGCCTCAGACACTTCCTAACTGTGTAACCGTTAAGTCACTTAACCCCAATTGCTTAGCCCTCAACACTCTTCTGTCTTAGAATTACTACTAAGACAGAGGGTAAGGGTTTAAAAAAAAATTCCTCTGAAATTCTCTGTACCAGGGGCCCCGAGGTCCCACATATGTCAATATTCATATGTTTCTGGGAGGCTTTCTACATGCATTTCAAAGGACCTCTGTGTCCTTGTACCCAAAATTTCTCTATCGGGCCCATTAATTAGACAGCCGGGAGATGAATACCGCCGGAGTGATGTGATATGGGGAAGTTCCCTCTACCAACATAGACCAGCACCTTTTCTGCAACTTATCTAGGATCTGGGCGGGTTGTCTAGAGCACTGAAAGACAAAATGACTTGTCCAGAGTCACCCAGCCAGCATGTCAGAGGCAGGACAAGGAGCACAGAAGGCTCCTGAAGAGGCTGTTCTCTTCCTGAATTTTTATCCTCATGTTTCTGATAGATTCAAGATGGAGAAGGCTGAGAAATAAGCTATGGCTCCTCGTGGCCCCGTCTGAAAAAGACAGGAAACATGTGGGATTATCATGACCAGTCTTGGCCTTGGAAAAGACATGAGGAAATGCATCCTCTTCCTCTCCTTGGGGCAGTAGGAGACAATGTGTTTGGAACGCAGCATGCATCATCAGACACGGCTCTGTCTTGCTTGGTGGTACTTTATCTTTGTTACATGAGAAGGTGCACAGTGCCGTGTGTGTGTGTGTGTGTGTGTGTGTGTGTGTGTGTGTGTGTGTGTGTGTACGCATCGGCATGTATATGCTGAGGGGAAGGCTGTGTATATCCGGAAATGACCATGATGTAAAAACAAAAGGCATAAAAAAATTAAGGCAAACCACAGAGATGATGAGATTATGCCGTCCCAGGCAAGAAAATGAAAGCCTCCAGGGACCCAGGTGGTGTTTTCATCAGCAGCGATGATGATGAAAGGTTCGGAAGGGGAAGGTAGATTGGAACTGGAGCCAGCTGGTGAGATAGATGGGATCTGACTCTCTGGGCATGCCATTTTGGAAAGGATTATGATAAGCTGAAGCATGGCCAAAGAATCATGAACAAGAGGAGAAGATGGGAGCTGTGTTATACAGTCATCAGTTAAAAGAAGTCAGTTTGGGGTAGGTTCAGCCTCCAGAAAAGATTTAGGGAGATGTGACGTGTGAAAGAGGGTCACTGCCAACCCAGATCTGTCTCTGGAGCCCCACTAATGCTTCACTAATTGGCTGTGGGTCATTTTCTAGAATTCCGTACCTCAAACTCAATAGATTTTCTCTTAAATCGGCTCTTCTTCTAAACTTTCCTATTTCTCCCAAGAGCCTTATTCCCTTCTCTGTCCGCCTAAGTATGTAACATTATCATTGTCCTGGACTCTGTCCTCTCTTTCACTCCTTGTGTTGAGTCAAGAGTGGATTCTTCTCTTGCATTTTCCCTTTTCTCTGCTTACAAACTACAACTGTAGTTTGAGCCCTCGTCACTTCTGGTCAGAATTAGCCAAATCGTCTCCTAGTCTGTCTCTTGGCTTCCAGCAATTCTTCTCTACCATCCATCCTCCACAGAACTTCTCCAAAAGGACAGAATTGGTGGTTTCTAAGGCTTGGTGTGACCATATCATCCTCCATTCAGGAATTCTCCATGGCTTCCTATTGCCTTTAGGGTAAAAATACAATTTCTTGGTGTGGTCTTGTAGGCATTTCAAAATAGCCTCCAGACACCTCTATAAGTCTTATTTAACCTTGCTCCCCTTCACATACAATGGCTATTCAGTCATTTCAGTTGTGTCTGACTTCACATGACCCATTTGGGGTTTTCTTGGCAAAGATACTGGAGTGGTACTCCATTTCCTTCTCCAAGAATGTGTTCCCTTCTCTATCATATTTCATCTACCATATAGGGGCATAAAGTCATAAATTTAGAACATGAAGAGACCTCAGAAGCCATCTAGCCCCGTCCTTTCAATCTTCTACACAAGGAAACAGTCTTTGATCAATGGAGTCAGAGCTGGAAAAGAGCTATTGAATTCAAATTTTTCATTTCATTTTACATATGATCAAACTGAGGCCAGAGTTGTTAAATGTCTTGCCCAGGACCACACGGGAGTATGGGTCTGAGATGTTATTGAACCTAGAGCTTCCTGGGGATGTTCTGGAACTTGACAGCACCTTTCCCACAGCCTGTCCCCGTGGTTGGCATCCTTTGCTTTCTCTTCAAATAATCAATTTCCTTTTGAATCTCAGTTCAGGTATCACCACCTCTGTGAAGGCTTCTGGGATCTCTTCCTCACCACCCTTCACATTGTTGGTGCTGTAGCTCTCCTTAAATTACCTTGTATTTACCCACTCTCCCTAACCCTCTCCTACTGGGGGAATAACAGTCATATGAATGCTATCATTGCTATAAGAAAGGGCATGGAAAGTGACCACCCTATGACTTCACTCCCCTTCCCTGTGACTGCCCAACTTTAGACCAAAGCTTCCCCTCCTGTGCTTGTACTCCCTAGTTAGGCTGTGAGTTTATTGAGGGAAAATAATTCTTTTCATTTGCCTGACACTTAGAAGGGATTAAGCCAAGGGACTGGACCTTCTGTTTCACTGATAAAGGGAATAAAAAAAGGCCCAGGAGGAAACTCCCTCTAACAATACAGGGAGCACCTTCTCTGGAACTTATTCTCTTAGATGCCTAGAGCACTGAATGGTTAAGTGAGTTGCTCAGTCATATAACCAATATATTTCAGAGACAGGACTCCAATCCAAGTCTCCCTGGTTTTGAGACCAGCTTTCAATTCCCCTCAGTACATAGTAGGTGTTTAATGTTTGTTGATTGGTCTACTTCTCTGTTTATGTTGAATCCCCAATAGAAGGTAAGTTCTTGGAGCACAGGGACACTTTTATTTTTATCTTTAGGACCCAACTTGGGTGATGCTTTCATGGCAAAGACTTTCCTGTCTCCCTGAGCCTCACTTTCCTTCTCTGTAAAATGAGGGCCTTGGTCTCCATGGCCACTGAGGTCCCTCCCAGCTCTGGAGCTAGGAGCCTATGTTTCTTCATTCCTCTAGCCAAGGAAAATGTTCTCTTTCTTCTCCAACTTTTCTGAAATATTGTTCAGGATTCTTCCTTTGCTCTATTTTACCTCAAATCATATTTTCCTCTTTAAGCTCAAGATCCTCCTAACCCAGGAGCTTTTCAATAGTCATTTTGCTGGGTTGATGGGGATATGATCTGGGATGTAGACTCTAAACAACCACTCCAGTGCAACTATCAATAATATGGAAATAGATTTTGATCAATGATACACGTAAAACCCAGTGGAATTGCACATTGGCTGGGGGGGGTGGGTTTGGGGGAGGGAAAGAACATGAATCATGTAACCATGGAAAAATATTCAAAAAAAAACTAAAGCAAAAATAAAAAAATAGTTACTATTGTGCAAAAAAAAAGTCACTTTGCACTCAAGAATGTCATTTTTTTTTGTTGTGTCTCTAACACGTAGCAGTATTTCTTATACACAGAAGGCACATAAGCCTTTATTGAGTTGAAATTGAAATTAACCTACGGGTGTTCTAAAAGAAGAGAAATTTAGAGAGGTGGAGGACTACTGGGGTGGAATGGCATATACATCATCAGACTCAGTTGATGTTTTGCTTGGTTTCGATGAACTCTGTGCCCCCATCTCTTCCATTTTTATTCTTTGTTACAAAGGATTATATCACCCTCCCCTCCTCCGGGGGCAGTGTGTGATATATTTAAAAGAAAAGGTGACACAAAAACAAAAGATATCAACAAATTTAAGATAAGTTGAATCTAGGACCTTGTCCATTACTTATCTAAATCTTCCCCATTTTTCTACATGCACTCCTTGCTACCCAGAATGTCTTTGACATCATTGCTTTGGACCTCTTCCTACCCAGTGATCCCTATCATGACCTATTTGTGGGAGAGAAAAACCTCTCCCCGATATCTGTATCCTCAGCCAATGGGATTGAAAATGAAGGCAGTAGTGATGACTTGGGTGAGAGTGGAATGAATCAACAGTGACAAGGGATCGAATATAGCCTCAGGCTGGATGAACAGAAGCTTAATGTTCAGAGCAAGGGAGGAGATATTCCCATCATCCTCTGCTCTGGTCAGACCCCTCAGAATTATTGAGCTAGCATCTGGACACTAAACTTCAATACCCCAAAGGCCCTCTAGGTTCTTATTTTCCACAAAGGGGGAAATTAGAGTTTCCCTAGAGATGGGGTGGGCCAGAGCCCAGATTATGTCTATCTAAATATATCCCTGGAAATCCGGCCAACTGGCTCCCTGTTGGCCAGAGTTTAAACTATTACAAGAACCATTCTACTTTTCATGTATTTAGCAGAGTTGAGGAGACTGAGGCTCAAGGAATTTGTGATATGGGTCATGGGGCTCATGGATTTAGAACAGTAAGGGAACCTCAGAGGCCGAATGATCTAATCTCCTCATTTTAGAGGAAGAAACTAAACCAGCTTCTGGTCCTGCTTGTTGAGAATGAAGGAAGTGATTCTGATCTCCCCAAAGTAATGAAATTATCCTTGTCTGTTCTCTTCATTGGAATTAAAGCTGAAAGGGACATTAGAAATACTCTGGCGTTGTTCATTTTTTTTCTGTAGTGTCCAATTCTTTGTGATCCCCATTTGAGGTTTTCTTGGCAGAAAAACTGGAATGGTTTGCCATTTCCTTCTCCGACTCATTTAAAGATGAAGGAAGTAAGACAAATAGTTAAGTGACTTGGCCAGGGTCATACAGCCAGATTTAAACTAAGGAAAGAAGTCTTCCTGATTCCAGGACCAGTTCAGAATCAAGATCAGAATGCTAGGCCCAGAGTCAGGAAGACTCATTTATGTGAGCTCAAATCAGACCTCAGAAACATACTAGCTGGGCGACCTTAGGCAAGTCACTTAACCCAAAATCAATGCTTTTTGCTTGATTCTACCATATTTGGGTTAAATGACTTGCCCAGGGTCACCCAGCTAGTGTTTCTGAGACCCGACTTGAGCTCACATAAATGAGTCTTCCTCACTCCAGGTCCAGTGTGCTACCCACTGCCCCAGAAATGTCTTTCTTTTTTAAAATTAATTAATTTTAATACCCTATTTCATAGATGAATGACTTATGCTCTGAGAGGGTGGTGACTTGCCCAAGGTCAGTTTAATTCAATATTTATGAATCTGATTCTGGGTCTGTCTTTTGCTGGGCACCAGGGAAGACAAGGAACATATCTGCCACATGCATCATGGCTGAGATTTGAATGCAGATCTCCAGATTCCAACTAGGCTTTAAATCAAAACCTGAAGTGCTCCTGACAGAGTCCTGACACAACTAGCCACAGGGAACAGAAACATTGACAGTTCTGCCCTAGGGTTAGTGACACTGGTCTTCTTACTGTTCTTGGAAGCAGACACTCCATTTCCAGACTCCATGCCTTTGCACCGGTGACCCTCATGTCTTTCTTCAAGTCCCATCTAAAATCTACAAGAAGCCCTTCCCTCAGTCAGGGGTAGGAGAGGAATAAAGGTTCCTCCTCAGCACCCATGTCTTCCCCTTGACATGATCTCCGATTTCTCCTGTATAGAATTTATTTGGCTAGAGTTGCTCGCAGGTAGTCTTCTTCCCTAGAATGTTTCTTTGGGGAAGGGGAATGGTTTTTTCCTTCTTTTGCATTCGAGGCTCAGCCAGCATCTGACCCAAAGACAGTATTTAGTCCAAGCTGCTCAAAGAATGGGCTGCCCTTTTAGGGAATGAGTTCTCCAACTCTGGAAGTATTCAAGTAGGAGTTGGATGACTTCTAGCATGTGTGTGGGGAGATGGGGTGCCTCCATTACTTAGAACAGAGTTGGTCTAAGCCAGACGTATGGCTAACACTCCAGAGTAAGTGAGCCAGATTAAAATGTAATTGAGAAATAGTTCAGATTCTGGGTTCAAATGTGGCCTCTAGTTGTGTGACTCTTGTGCAAGTTGCTTAACCTGAATTGCCCAACCCTTACCACTCTTTTCTAGGTCTGATATTGATTGATAGGAAGACAGATGGGAAGGGTTTAAAAAAAATACAATAGAACACAGATAATGTTACTCTGTGGTTTTCTAAGTCAATATGTGGCCAAGGGCCCTTAAAGATACAGTTGAATGTCTCTTCTATTTGAAGTTTTTTTTTTTTAAACCCTTACCTTCTGTCTTGGAATCAATATTGTGTATTGGCTTCAAGGCAGAAGAGTGGTAAAGGTAGGCAATGGGGGTCAAGTGACTTGCCCAGGGTTATACAGCTGGGAAGTGTCTGAGGTCAGATTTGAACCTGGGACCTCTCATCTCTAGGCCTGACTCTCAATCCACTGAGCTACCCAGCTGCCCCCTTCTATTTGAGTTTGACAGCCCTGGACTAGGGAAAAGACAAGAAGAATCTTAGGATCTTAGGTTTAGAGTTAGAAAGAGACCTTGGAGATGATCTAGTCCAACCTCTCCACTGATGAGGGAAACCAAGGCCAGGAACACATAAAGCAAAGCCAGGATCAAAGCTGGGGACCTCATAAAAATAAATGGAAATAGGTATCAAGTGACAACATTTGTACAACCCTGTGGAATTGCTTGTCGGCTATGGGATGGGGGAGAGAAAATGAATCATGGAAACATGGAAAAATATTCTGGGAAAAAAAAGATCACTGAGCAGGAAAAAAATAAAATAAATAAAACCTGACTCCAAAGCTAGCTATAGAGGGCTTACTACTAATTAACTCCAAGGTTCAATATGGGAAAGGTTCTAACCTTGGGCTTCTTGCCAGTCCTACATCCTAGATGCCTCCCACCAGACCCTGGGATAGAATGTAGGGAAACTACCTTCCCAGGAGCCCGGCTGTTTATAGGTCCTGAGGTGTGTCTAAGGTTGGACTTGAACTCAGATCTTCCAGGGCCCAGGTCCAGTGTTTTTCTGCCACA
This sequence comes from Gracilinanus agilis, assembly GCF_016433145.1. NCBI lineage: Eukaryota > Metazoa > Chordata > Mammalia > Didelphimorphia > Didelphidae > Gracilinanus > Gracilinanus agilis. The sequence goes on along the minus strand of NC_058134.1, from coordinate 215,697,630 downwards.
GTGTACCACCTTGTATAACATTTAGAACTAGGAAGACCTTTAGAGATAAGCCAGTCCAATACCGTCATTTTATAGATGGGGAAACTGAGGTCCAAACAATAAAGTGACTTATCCAAGCTTTCACAGCTTAGATTCAAATCCAGAACTCTCCTTTAGGGACTACAAGTCAAGAGGACTAGCTTGGGGGCCCAGAGCAAAGGGCTACTTGGGGAAGGCAGCCAGCAGTCCACTGACGAAGGGATGGTGGGAGAGAGGGAAGAGAAAACTTCTTATACAAAGGTGACAGAGACCAAACAAGTGGGTTCATTTGCTTTTGTTTCATATGGTTTTTTTTTACAACTTTAAATACAGAATATAAATTAATTTTACATTTAAAAAATAAAAGAAAAGCCAAAAAAAAATAATCACCAACTTTACAAACTGAAGGAAGCGGATTTCAGAGTAGGGAAAAGGGCTGCAGAAAGTGGGAAGGGAAGCCTGGGGACCCCTGAACGAGCCACCCCAACCCATTCCTTCCCCCAAGAAAACCAGAAAGCTGACCCTGGGAGAAGCCAGAGGGCTGGTTTCCAAGTCTCAGAAGCCTCTGGGAATGGCAAGTGAGATCCTTTTTGGTTTTCTTCTCTCCCCAGGTGCCCTTCCCCAAAGGAGGCCCAAGTAGGTAGAGCCAAGAATGCTCTGGGACGGACTGTACTTAAGAGTTGGAAGAAACCTTAGAGATCATCTAGTCCAACCCCTTCATTTTACAGATGGGGAAACTGAGGCCTGGAGAGGGAAAGGATTTGCCTAAGGGCACAGGGTTGGGATGAGGTTGGGGGTGGATATGTTAATGGCAGAAGCCAGAAACAGACCCAAATGTGGATCCATCAGACTCTAGCCTCCATCACACCATACATCTGGGTTCCCCTTCTTTAAGGAGCCTGAGCCTCCCACTCATGCCCCCTGGGCATGCCTGAGCCAGGGCTCTGGTGGGGGCTGAGCTTAGTGTAGGAAAATGAAGGCAGGGAGAGGGAAGAAGGGAGGAAAGGAGGAGGGGAGGGTGAGTGATGAAAGACAGGACAAGGAAATGACCAGACTGGGTCCCGCTTCCCTCAACAGGACAGTCTCCAGCCCACCTGAGACGGTGCTCTGAGGAGCAGGAGGTGAGCCCCCATTGGCACTATTGGCCACGGGCTGCTCTCCCACGGCAAAACCCGCTTCAGAAGAAATTATGTGCATAAAAAGTGAAATAACCGAGCAGGGGATGGGCAGGACATGGGGAGTGATGGCCTCGTCCAGCTCCGTGCTCCTCGCGCACTGGCCAGGTTCCGAGAAGTCTTGCCTGAAGCCCACACACACAGTCCAGGACCCTCGAGATGACACTCGGGCTCGGGGCCCAAGTCCTTGGGGGCCAAATCTGGCTTGGTGGTCCGATGCTTGCAGGCCCCCACTGGGGGTGTCCCATCTGTCACCCAGGCCAGGCCTCCGGGAGGAAAGCGAGAGGGATGGAAGGAGAGGCCCCTCTCACCGAAGGTGTCCTCCGCTTCTCCCTTTCCTCCCCACCAGGACCTTCACTGCCAGTGGGGAGGGTGGGGGTCGGGGTACAGGGCCTTTGCCGGGCCCCAGGAGCTACTGGACGCGAAGGGTGCGAGCCGGGGTGCCGCTGAGCTGGGAGGGACAGGAGATCCACTGCAGGGCCGTGGGGCGGGGGAAGCACCATTTGCCATCCGAGACGGACGGACAAGAACAATATTCTCACTCCAAGAACCCCATGGGGGCAATACGAGAAATACATTAAATAAACCTGGAAACCAAACAGAGAGAGGAACATGGCGGTCAGAGATCCCAGAGCTGAGGAGCCTTCCGTTGTGCGGTATATACATTTTGACTATTATACTCCCTCTATGACCGAAGGCAAGTCCCTTCCTTTCCTTAGCCTCATTTCCACCATCTGAGCAATAGAGGAAAGAGTCAAACAAAAGGACGATGGAGATTCCTTTTTATTTTTTAAACCTTATCTTCTGCCTTAGAAACAACACTGTGTGCCAGTTCCAAGGCAGAAGAGCAGTAAGAACTTGGCAATAGAGGTTAAGTGACTTGCCCAGGGTCATGTAGCTGGGAAGTAAGGTCCCCTCTTACATTAGATCAACAAGCCTATCATTTATGATCCCCTGAGCCACATCAGCCTTCTGGGACAAAGCTCAGAGTGAGTGCAAGAGTCAGGGGGCACACAGGTCCCTGAGGCATTCCAGAGGAAGCTGGGGGGGGCTGGCACTCCTGAAAAAGCCAGGAAGAAGAGCTGGAGGGGTGAGGGACCAGGGACCAAGGAGGGGGTGTCTTGTAAAACAAAGTGTCTGGGACATTATATAACAATTTCCCTTTTGGTGACATTGCAGGGATTACAGAGGGGAATAGGGCTGGCTGGAGATAGGACCTTTTGACCATTATTGTGTGGTTAATCCATCCTTCTCACATTAGAGAAAACAGAGGTTCCACAGAAGGGGAAGTGAGTGGCCCAAAGTCACACAGGGAGTTCATGGCAGGGTTGGGATTTGAATCTGAGCCTCTGACTCCACATTCATCACTCCTTCCACTTTACCATCTGCTTTAGTCAGGGATTATCCCAAGGAAGAGTCACCAGGGTCAGGTGCAGAAGAAAACCTAGGGATTGGGGGTTTTCTCACTCATTACCTGCCCATCATGCTCTCCCTGGAGGGTGCCCCTATGCGCCGAGGCTCTCCTTCAGGGCCGTCTTGTCATGGGTGTGCTTGAACTTTCGGTGCTTCCCTTTGGGCGGCCGCCGTATCCGCACCCTCCGCACTGTCACCTTGTTTGGGATGGGTCCACCTGTTCAGGAGACAAGAGAAAAAACCTGCCATTCTACTCAGGTCAAAAGGAGCGAGGAAGTAACTCTACACACTCTAGACAAGCAAGAATCAGAAATAATTGATAAATCAATTCCCAAAACAAATTCTAATATAGGAAAGTATTTTTCATATGACAAGAATTTCTGGGAAAACTGAATGACAATTTGGCAGAAATTAGGGTTAGACCAGTATCTTACACCCTGCATCATAATAAACTCAAAAAAGGGCCATGACCTGAATTTTAAAGGTCAGATTGGGTATCTTTCATAACCGAAGTTGGAAGGGAAAAAAAATGTAAAGTAAACATGGGTGGGGGCAGCTTGGTGGCTCAGAGGATAAAGAGGTAGGCCTGGAGATGAGAGATCTTGGTTTCACTGGCCTCAGACACTTCCAAGCTATGTGACCTTGGGCAAGTCACTTAACCCTCATTGCCCAGCCTTTACTTCATATTGATTCTAAGATGAAGGGTAAGGGCTTTAAAAATGAATAAAAATAAAAATAAACATGAGGATAGAGATTACAAAAGATAAAATGGCTATTTTAAATTATGTAGATTTGATAAGCTTTTGCATGAATAAAATTAATTCAACTAGGCCAAGAAGGAAAGTTGATTCAAAAGAAATCTTTCTATAACTTTGATATAGAAGATATTTAGTCAATTAATGGAAATATACAAGGACAAAAGCCATTCCCCAAAAGATAAATGGTCAAAGGATGTGAACAAACAATTCTCAAAAGAACTGCAAATTATGAAAAACTACATGTTTCAAATCACTAATAAATAAGACAAATGCAAATGAAAACAACACTAAAGGTTTCACCTCAAAGCCAGCACACTGGCAAAGATGATAAAAGCGGAGAATGGGGAATGTTGGTGGGAGCAGGGAAGTGCGACTGAGGAAAGTCTGAAACTATCTTTGTTGGCAGAGTTGAGACTTGGGGTTGGTTAACCATTCGGAAAAGCAATTTCAAAGTCTTTGAAGAAAAGAGTCCCAAATGCCCATAACTCTTCGATCCAAAGACACCTCCTGCTGCTAGGTATATATCCCAAAGAGGTCAGTGACAAAAAGAAAGCTCCACGGACACCAAGAGTGCCGGCAGCCCTTTTTGTGGTAGCAAAGAATTGGAAACCAAGCAAATGCCCATCCCGATGAATGAATATAACAGTCTGGATGATTACCCTTAAGAAACATTTAATAGGAAGCCTCCAGAGAAGCACAGGGAGACTTACGTGAACATCAAGTCAGCAGAACCAGAAAAATTCTACACATAAACATACACTGGCAAGAGTGTACGAAAGAAAAACCAGCACCAATGAGACTGAATGCTATGGAACTATAATGAGAAAACATCCTTCTTTGCTGAAGTAGAAGAGTCTGGGTGCGGAATACTATAGATGTGAGATTTCTCAATAAGCCAGTTTTGTTGGGTTTTTTCCCCCTTAAACCTTTACCCTCTGCCTTTGTACCAATTCTAAGACCTATGATTGGTAAGGGCTAGGCAACTGGGGCTGACTTGCTCAGGGTCACACAGCGAGGAAGTGTCTGAGGTCACATTTGAACCCAGGTCCTTCTGACTCCAGGCCTGGCACTCTTTATCTATTGTGCTCCCTAGCTGCCCCATTTTTTAAAAAATTCTTTGTTATCCAGGATGCTGTCTGAAAAAGAGGCATACACTGTATGTAGGTGATGTAAAAATAAAAAATGTCAAATTTATTTTAAGAAACTTCAACACACACCACACACACACAAAATGTGGTGTCTTTCCAGACTAAAAGGTGTCCCTGTTGAAGAGAGGGCAGTGGAGATGGCCTGATCAGCTCCTTTCTTCATTTCATTCAATTCCATAAATATTTCCAAGACATCTATAGCATATGCTAGGTGTTATGTTAAGATGATGGGGCTGCACGCATGAAAAAGAACCAGGGACAACTTGGTGACTCAGTGGATAGAGAGCCCGGATGAGAGATCCTGGATTCAAATCTGACCACAGACACTAGCTATGTGACCCTGGGCAAATCACTTAATTCCCATTGCTTAGCCCTTACTGCCCTTCAGCCTTGGAACAAGAGTGATTCCAAGATGGAAGGTGAGGGAAGAGAGGGAGGAAGGAAAAGAGGAAGGAATAAAATTAAAAGGAAGAAGGAAGGAAGAAAGGAAGGAGGGAGGGGAGGAAAGGAAGGAAAACTTGTTGGGGAGCCCTTCTGCCACCATCTTGACCTCTGCAGGGAAAAAGCTCAGTACCTCTGTGTCCCTGGGGGCTCCCAGAGCTCCGAGGAGCTGCTATGGTTTCACACTTGCAGGCCAAGTGGTCCTCCAAGGTCACTGTTGCCTTCTTAAAGGTTGGCTTCTTCCGTACAATTTCAATCTTCCTGACCTGAAGGAGATGGATGGAAATAAGAACAGAGCGGAGCAGACTTTTGACCATTTCTGCCTTCCTCAGAGCCTAATCTCTCCCCTCTCTTTATTCTTTCCGTCTACCTAGACTTGCCCAGCAGCCCCAGCAACCCCCCCCCCAAGATGAGAAAAAGGCATTTCCATCTCTGAGGGGCTCAAACAGAGATGGTGGGCATCCGCGCTCCTGCGATCCCTAAAGTGCTAGCCAAGCTCACAGGGGTTGACTGTGGGGGTGACGGATGGGACAGGTGGCTGTCTGGGAGGAAGTGAGGGGGGGAGTTTGGTCAGCTGTCAAGTGTCTGTTTCCAGCTGACTGGAGAGGAAATCCATCGGGGAGAAGGGAATGGATGTTCCAGGGAACACTCCAGCTGGTGAGGACGTCCAGTTGGGTGAGGATGATGCAGGGACACTGGGGTAAGGGTGCAGGGGGCAGGGGCTGCTCAAAGCGTCACCGACACCCACCGAGTTCCCTTTTAGCAAGGAAAGGGAGCAGCTTGGGGAAGTCTGGAGGTGGTAGGAGCCAGGAAAATCAAGGAGGAAGACAAAGAGGAAGAGGATAGAATCCCCAGCTTCCTTCACAGTTCGAGCTGTGGGGAAGCCTCTCCCGGTGGCTAGGGCTCCCCCAAATTATTTTATATTGACTTTCTGTATACATGTTCTTCTCCACCAAGAGAATGGAAACTCCCTGAGGACTAGGACTAGGGTGACATTTTAGTGGATAGAGAGCCAGGCCTAGAGATAGATCATGAATTCAAATCTGGCCTGAGCCACTTTCTCCCCACGTGATTCTGGCCAAGCCAGCTGTTTAAGCCCTTAGCACTCTTCTGCCTCGGAGCCAATAGGCGGGATCGATTCTAAGACAAAAATGCTTACTGAATGGATGGATGGATGGATCATTAATATTGATAGAGCCTCGTCTGGTTTACAACATGCTGAGTGAGCATTTGACCTTGGTGAGGGGATAGCAATTTCTCCTGTTCCTTTCCCTTCTCGGGACAATAACAGAAGCTAATGTTGATATAATCACTCGGCGGCTAAGTGTCTGAGGGCGGATTTGAACCCCAAGCCGCCCAGCTGCCCTGATAGCCCCCCTCCTTGGAATTCCCAATGATCATGGGATTTGGAGAGAGGACCTTGGGATCGAAGTCTCCTAGTTTACTTTATTCATTTATTTTTAATCCCTTACTTTTGGCAAGGGCTAAGCAAACAGAGTTAAGTGACTTGCCCAGGACCACACAGCTAGGAAGTATCTGAGGGCATATTTGAACCCAGGATCGCCAGTCTCTGGCTCTCTCTCTACTGTGCCCCCTCATTGAGAATCTGTCCCGGCGCTCCCGTGTTTCTTTGTGCAGGCCCTCTCCTCCCAGAGAAGGAGCGGCGCCTCGCCGGAGCCCCGCCATGGGCACGCACCTGTACGTGGCGCAGCTGCACCTGGGTGGGGCGGCACTGGACATTGCGGTTGTTGCAGCAGCCGGAACAGCGCTGCACCTCCACGCAGGGCGGCCACACCAGGAAGTTGGCGTTGGTGCGGTCGATGAGGCGCCGGGAGATCTCAAACACCTCCGTCCGCGTCTTGCACTCGGCGATCATGGCTGGCTCGGCCGCGGTCACTGCGGCTAGGGGACAGGAACGAGGGCTGTGATACAGGGTCCTCCTGGGTCTCCAAGAAGACCCTCACTTCATAGAGGAGGAAGCTCCCACCCAGATGAGGAAAGTGACTTGTCCAGGGAGATACAGCTCAGTCCTGGAGGTCCGAGACCACCTCAATCCAAGCTAACTTATTCTTGCCGTCCTGCGGCATAGTGGAAAGGCTGGCAGCAGCACCCAAGGCCTCAGGGAGAGCCTAACGGCATTGTGAGCTTAAAGGTCATTTAGTCCAAACGCTTCATCATACAGATGGGGAAACTGAGGCACACGGAGACCCTCTGCCTAGCTGGCATCGCCCAGCTTTCGAAAGTAGAGGAGAATTAGGACCCAGGTCTTCCTGACTGTCTCTCAAAGCCCCCATTCCCCAAAGGCCTCTCTGGATGAGGTCACTGGATCAGATTTCTAAAGGAGGGTCAGTATGCCCAACCCCTTCATTTTTCTTTAAGAGATGAGAAGAGGGAGGGCCGGGAAACGAGGGACCCAGTGGAGGTCCCCAAACGAGTGAGCGGCCGAGCTTGGGTTCAAACCCAGGTCTTTTGACTCCCCAGGAAGGAATGGAATGCCTTCTGTCTCGACCAAGCTTTGGGGAGTCAGCGCACCATTTGGGGTGCTTCCAGGAGACCACCATTTCCTTCTTACCTACGTTCCTCCTTTCCCGGGACAGGACCACGGGCTCACTCGGGAAATGTGCCCGAGTCAGGTTCAGGTCCACTTCTGCCACATCTTCCTCTGCAAGAGAAGAACCATTCAGATACTCTGGCGCCCCAGAAACGAGAGAGCCAGAATGAGAGCCAGGGGGCCGCTGGGCTTAAGGGTGGGAGGAGGAGGAGGAGGTCCTAGAACCTCGCTCCTCTCTTTCCCTTGTTTCACCGCACGGGTGGTGCCCTCAGGGAGGACGGATGCCTTGTGGGAGCAGAGAGCACCGCCGTGTGGGCATGGTCCCGAGTGGCTACCAACGAGCCGCTTCCCCCTCCCCGGCCTCGGCCTCCTTGTGTGCCAAATGGAAGCGTTGGACGGGATGGCTTCCGAGGTCCCTTCCAGCTCTGGAGCTAGCTAGGGTCCTCTTCTGTCCGACATGAGTCCTATCCCTGCATGGGAGTATGGGAGGGTGAGGGCAGAGGGAGTCTTGGGAGGAAACATGAGAGGGGGTGGAGGCAGCGGAGGCTGGGGCTACAGGCTTGGTAGAGTCGAGCCTTCTTCCCCTGGGGCTGCCAACCCCACCCTCTGTTAGAGTCACATTTTTGGCCAGAACCCATAGAAATGGAGTTAAAAATAGCCCTTCCCCTCTGCTACTGTAAGTGAAACCTCCGGTCCCGCAGGCCAGGCTGGTGCAAGGACCCTGAGCAGTCTGTTGTTTCCAGTGCCCCCAGCCACCCCTGCTTTCCCACAGGAAGTGCTGAATGGAGAAATTCCCAGAATCCCCAGGGGGGAGCCCAAGGTGGGGGGGGGGGGGGGGGAATGGCGGTGTTTGGAGGGAGATTTCTCCCAGCAGAGGGCCTTCCCAGCAAGGCCTGGCCTGGGCATCAGTGATGAGGGCTGGGAAGGCTCTACGGCTACCCTAAAAGAAGAACAGGTGGGCTCAGGAGGTCAACTCGGGCTCAATCAGCCGCCCAGGGGGCCAGAACCCCAACAGGGGACACCCGCCTTCCTCTGTGCTTTAGAACCAATGAAGCACCTTCCACAGGACCGCTCCCATGGAATGAGAGGGCCGCTGCTCCCCAGGACCTGGGCGTCTGGCCTCCAAGCCCCCTGCCTTCCCGAGACTGGGAGGAGGAGGGAACCGACAGGTTCCAGCCATGGGCCACCCGCTCACTTCTGTGGTGGCTAGGCGTGGAAGTTCAGTGGGACTTCATGTGCTAAATCCCAGCTCCTGCTCTGAATGGAGAGCCTCTTATTCTTAAAAGAGTCCCGAAGAATTCTTGGAATCTCTCCTTCCCTTTAAAATCCACTTGTCACCTCCAAGAAGCCTTTCCTGATCTCCGCCAAGCTGAGTGAACCCCAGAAACTACGACTCCAACCTTCTTCTTTTCTCTTTTAAGTCCTTACTTTCTGTCTTAGAATCAATACTGTATATTGGTTCCAAGGTCGAAGAGTGAAGAACTAGGCAGTGCGAGTTAAATGTCTTACCCAGGTTCACATAGCTAGGAAATGTCTTGAGTCAAGATTTGAATCCAGGACTCTGCCTCTCCAGGCCTGGCTCTCTGTACCCTGAGTCATCTACGGGCCTCCAGACCCTCTTCTCTTTAACGATAAGGACACAGTAAGGCTACCTAACTTGTCTCGTGTCACCTGAGGTCTAAGCATCAGAGACATGATTTGAACTCAAGACTTTTAAGTGACAAGTTCACCATAGAACAGAAGCTCCCTGAGGGCAGACACTATTTTATTTTTTTGCTCTTTGTCTCTCCAGTGCCTGGCTCAGAACTTCAAAAATAAAAACAGCTCACATGATTATACACAGCGCTTACAGACACTGGGTGAAATGCAGCATAATGACCTCATTTTATCTTCACAACAACCTTGGGAAGTAGTCTTATTATCCCCATTTTACAGATGATCCTTATCAAGGGGGGCTCCAAGGATTAGGGGCTGGAAGGAACTTCACACACACACTAGCCAAACCATTCACTTCTCATTTCTCAGAGAAGGGACATACGTGGGCAGATCATGCGAGAGGCAGGACCCAAAATCCAGGTCACCCAATTCCTCTTACAATGTCACACTCCCCTGGAGGTGATCTGGGTTCAAAAGCCGCGCAGATGCTTAGTATTTGGTGGCAATAAGCAAGCCATCCCTCTCCTCTGGGCCTCATTTGAACCTCTGGTAAAGGAGGGAGCCGGGTTGCCCAAACCAGACACCCTCCAAGGTCTGATCCTGGGCTTCCTGACTCACTCCCACACCTTCCCAGCTCTCCTTTCCCTCCTCCTCCGGCCATGTGTCTCTGCTCAGAGCCCCAGCTAGCCGGGTCCCTTGAGGCTAAGAGCAGAGCTCCCTCCTCTAGCTGGCCGGCCAGGCGGCTCTCTCAGGGGAATCCGGTTTAGAAAATGTCTTGCCGGATTCATTTCCGTCCTCCTAATTAGTCCCAAGACAGTGTCTGTCTGTCTGTCCCCACCCTGCTGTCTCCTTTCATTTTTCCGCTCCCTTCTTTGGAATTTCACTGGGGTTGGGGGGGGGTGGTGGAGAGAGGTGGGAGGAGAGGGATGGATGGAGCGGAAGGAAAGATGCCTTTAGAGAAACGAAGTCAATTAGGAAAAAAAATATGGTTGCCTTGAGACAAATGTGCCCTTGCGGATCGGGCTGCCCCTCTTAGCCAGAGGGTGGGCGGGTGGGCAGCGGGAAGGCCGGGAGGCGGTTGGCGATGGAGGAGGTCTTGATAACAGGAGGATGGCTAAATTTGGAGGCTGCCCCATTGTGTGACCAGGGCTGGAAGGGCACGGGGCTGAGGGTGGGCTGCAGGAGGCCGCCGTTGGGTGGGGAGCCCCTGTCTCCTCTCAACAATAGGGGAACACAGCTGGTGCCCCCTCCCGCTCTCCCTCCTCCTCCCCAGAGCGGGCCAGTTTGAAAGGGAGCGAGAATGCCTTTGAGAGGACGCCAGTGGACCGACTGGTAGAGGGAACAAAGGGAGGAAATTCTGTTCCCCCATAGATAGTGTCTCGGCAAGGATCACAAGGCCACAAACAGACAAAACCCTAGAGAGGAGAGCTGGGGGAGGGGATGGGCAGGGGGGGTTAGAATAGAATGGAATTTGCCCTGAAGACCGAGTTTATAAATATATTCCTGCCCCAGCCCGCTGGCCCTGGCACGTGTGTGCCAGGGAGCACGTGCCTGAGATTTGGGCTCTGGCTGGGGCAGGGTAACTCTCAGGCTTAGCCAGGTGTCCCTGAGAGACCTCGGAGAAGGGGCGAGGGGCCAGCTAAGATGGGGAGACTTTCCCAGAGAAGCCATCCTTTCCCTCACCTCTGGAGCACGGACTTGCCCAGGGTCACCCAGCTAGGAAGTGTCTGAGGCCAGATTGGAACCCAGGACTTCCCATCTCTAGGTCTGGCTCTCCATCCCGAGCCTCCCAGCCCAGCTGCCTCCTCGTGTGGATGATGGGATGACTGGCTTCCAGGTCCAGCAGCCCTGCCACCCCGAGCCAGGCGCTCTGGTCCCCAGCGGGAGGTGGGGAGGGGAGAGGAAGCGTCGGGATGCTCAGGCAGATTGGCTTTACCTACGGAGTCTATCCGAAGCAGGTGCTGGAGGTCACTGATGGAGCGGAGCGAGGGCTGACTGAGCAGCTCATAGATCTCCTCAGGAATGGGGTCCCCCTGCCAGGCAAAGACACAAAGCAGAAGAGGTGAGCTAGGGAGCAGGACGGGCACCGCCCTCCCTCCTCCCCCCGAGGAGACGTGATGTGGGGCACCAGGGGAACCGGAGACCTGGCAGAACCAGCAGGGAGGACGAAGGAAGGCGAAGGCAAAGACAGACACACTCAGGGAAATGGCTCAGCTCTGGCGGGGAGGCACCGTAGAAAGGATGCTGAAGGCTCTGCCACTTACCGGTGGTGAGACCCTGATGAAGAAGTCACTTCCTTGGGCCTCAGTTTCCCCATTTGTAAAATTGGCAGAGATGACATTTAAGGTCCCTGCCAGATCTGGAAGTATCAGCCTGCCAGCTGCTCCCGAGCCCTATCCTAATGACCCCGGGCCCGGGGCCGGAAGGGACCTGTTCTTCACCTCTACATACTGAAATTCTTCTCTTCCTTCGAGGCTCTGCTCAAGAATTCAGGAAGCCCTCCCTGATTCCAATCTTCTCCCTCACCTAGACCTCTCCTTTGGCCCAGGGGCAGAAGGTTTTCTCTTTGGTTGTTTATCTTAATATTTTTTTTGAACCTTTGCCTTCAGTCTTAGGCAGAAGCGTGGTAAGGGCTAGGCAATGAGGGTTAAATGACTGAGCCACCCAGCTGCCCCCTAGGATGGTAGTGGAGAGGACATCTAGTCCATCAGGAGTAAGGAAAACGAGGGTCTCTGCTGTACAAGATGCATCTCCGCCACTAGACCCTTAGCCCCGGGAGGACCCGCTATGCCATTCCCAGGGAAGAAGGGCCCATTGAGCTCCATCACTTCAGTTTACAGAGAAGAACACTAAGAGCCAGGGAGAAGTGACTTGTCCAGGGTCACACAGATAATTGGTGGCAGCAGGACTCTTTGAACATAGGCCCTCCTCACCAAACCCCTTCATTTCCCACTGAAGCTCAAAAGTCTCCCATGTTTTTCACTATTGTTTCCCCATCACTCAATACATGCTTTGCATGCAGTAGGTTGTTTCCTTTAAAATCTTATCTTTTGGGGGCAGCTGGGTAGCTCAGTGGATTGAGAGCCAGGCCTAGAGACGGGAGGTCCTAGGTTCAAATCTGGCCTCAGACACTTCCCAGCTGTGTGACCCTGGGCAAGTCACTTGACCCCCATTGCCTACCCTTACCACTCTTACCACCAGTCAATACACAGAAGTTAAGGGTTTAAAATTAAAAAAAAAAAAAATCTTATCTTTTGTCTTAGAATCACTACTATGTACTGGTTCCAAGGCAGAAGAGCAGTAAAGGGTAGGCAATGGGGGTTACCCAGCTAGGCCCAGGGTCACCCAGCTAGGATGTGTCAGAGGCCAGATTTGAACCTAGGACCTCCCAGTCTCTGGGCCTGGCTCTCAGACCTTAAATATTTGCCATTGAGAGCCAGGCCCAGAGATAGGAAGTCCTGGGTTCAGACCTGGTCTCAGATACTTTCTACCTGGCGGAGTGACCCTGGGTAAGTCACTTAACCCCTACTGCCTTGCCCTGACCACTCTTCTGCCTTGGAACCAGTCCAAGGTCCTGATTCTAAGGCAGAAAGTAAGGGTTTAAAAAAAGAAAGAAAATGCAGGCAGCCAGCCTCTTCCTTTTCCCAGGTACCCAAGCCTGAAATCCTCCCATGCCCTGTGTCCGGCCAAGACTATTTTCAGAGCGCTGCTCTGGCCTCTCCCCAGAAGCACATGAAACTGAATAAGGGGGTGAACCGTTCCCCACCCATGGCCCAGTTTCCTCCAGGGAAGCCGTCCACGCTACAACATCGCTTCGCCAGTATCCGAAGGGCCACATGACATCCCGGGCCATAATCGCATGGGGTTCAGGTTTCACAAGCCACAGCGGGGTGGGGGCGGCCCCCCAGATCCCACCCGGGTGGGGGGAGGGGAGGCAGGCCAAAGGGAGGGCTGGCTGCACTAGAGCAGCTTCCAGAGCAGAGCAAAGGAGGTGAGAGGGACGGACGGCGCGGCTCTTTGAGCTGCCTGATTAATTAGACTGCTGGGAAAAGATGATGGCAGGCGGGCGGCCCGACCCCCCCAGGCTCCTCTGAAGGGCTCCTCGATGCTAACTGAAGGAGCCTAGGGAGGGGCGCCTTCTCTGCAAATATTTCCTCCATTAGGAAGGTCCTTTTCCATGGAAGGCGCCTCCACTTCACTGGGGCCCAAGCAGAGTGGTGGGCATCCCTCCAGGGCTCACTCAGACCTTTCATTAAAGCCATACCCAGGAGGCAGCTGGATGGAGAGCCAGGTCCTGGGTTCCAATCTGGCCTCAGATACTTCCTAGCTGTGTGGCCCTGGGCAAGTCACCGCCTAGCCCTTATCACTCTTCTGCCTTGGAACCAACATACAGCATTGATTCTAAGACAGAAGTTAAGGGTTTTAAAAAGCCATATTTTAGCCAAAAGACCTTACATTTTTTAAAACATTTATTAATATTTATATTTTAGAAAAGTTAACATGGTTACATGATTATGCTCTTACTCTCCCCTTCACCCCCCGACTTCCCCCCCCCGCATAGCCGATGCACATTTCCACTGGTTTTAACATGTGTCATTAACATACATTTTTAAAAAATTCTTACTTAGTAACAACTCCAAGCCATGAGAGGACAAGGGCTAGGCAGTGGAGGTTAAGTGACTTGCCCAGGGTCACACAGCAAGAAAGTGTGTGAAATTTGAACTGCATTCTATAGATAATAGTTCTGTAAGGGATCTCAGAGGTGATTTGGTCCAACCCTTTCCTTTTTTTTTTTTTTTTTTAAACCCTTAACTTCTGTGTATTGGCTCATAGGTGGAAGAATGGTAAGGGTGGGCAATGGGGGTCAATGACTTGCCCAGGGTCACACAGCTGGGAAGTGTCTGAGGCCGGATTTGAACCTAGGACCTCCTGTCTCTAGGCCTGACTCTCAATCCACTGAGCTACCCAGCTGCCCCCCCAACCCTCTCCTTTTACCAATGAAGTACCTCCCACAAGGTCCCATGGAAAGGCAGCATCAGGGGCAAAATCCAAACCCCTCTCTGCTGACTCCAGAGCCAGGGCTCTTTGCACCGTACCCTGGTGCCTCCCTCACTGTAAGAGCTGCCATTTCCCTGGCCTTTTCCAGAGCTCTGCATCTGCCATCTGCCTCAGTCCTTCTAACAAGCCTGTGAGGAGGCTGGCGGGTGGTCCGAGCATTCCTGCCTAGCCATGGTCACCTAGCCAGTAACACCCAGGTCTCTCCAGACTCCAAAATCGAATGCTCTTTCCCAGATTTCCCAGCCCCCAACCTCAAAGGGCTCAAGGCAGTGGGTCAATGAGGGCTTGCTGGAAAGGTCTCTTATCTCCTTCTACCAATAAGAACACTGAGGCCCAGGGAAGGGACTGGCCCAAGGTCATAGCACCAGGTTTCCCTGCACCTGGCTGGGGCCAAGCCCAAGGCCTTTCCTTTCTGTCTTCCCACCCCCAGCGACTCAGGACCAGCCTCCCCACACAGTAGACACAGAGTAAATGTTGACTGACCCAAAGTTTGGTTCCTGATGTTTAGTTAAGGCTAGAGGGAGGAGCTGTTTTCCCATGACTTGGTCCTAGAAACACGGGCTGCGGTGGGGGTAGGGAAGGGAGCCAGGGCAAAGGCTAGGGCTCTGGGAACTTGAGGGCCTGAGGAGGCAGGAACTCAGCCAGGCCTTGGATTCTCAGCTGAGTTACAAAGCAGGGTCTGAGGGAAGGGACACTCTTCTGCAGGGGATGCTGAGGGCTGTCCACTCTGCCAAGGCCTGCTGCCAAGTTACTACTTGTCCCCTGGACGGGCACCTGGCAGCAGGACTGTGGGGCATGAGAGGAGGGGGACCAGCGGGGTCCTAGCCCTAACCATGTGGCAGCAGGTACAGGATAAGGCACTTCCCATTCACGGGCATTGTCAGTGAGAGGATTGTAGGCAAGGCACCTTTCTAGGTCACACTAGCGGTGGTCTCTTCTGCAGCCCCCTAGAAACACCTTGTCTCACCTCCTTAGATTTCAGGGGCGACATCCTCCAGAGCTTGGGTGCTCTTTTGCTCCCTTTGTATCTCCAGTGCTTAGCACAGTGCCTGGCACGCAGCAGGTCTTTAATGAATGCTTGCTGACTAGATGGGTCTTTTGAAATCCCTTCCAACTCTGATGTTCCCTGTGCTAAGGCCTCTCCAGCTCTGCCATTCCCTGTTCTAAGGCTTTTGCATGTTCTAATCTCTGACCTGAATTCCCCAAGCCTGATCACTTCCTCTAAACTCCTGGACTTCTTCAGGCCTGTCCCCCTGTCTGTCCAGCTGCTGCTCCTACCAGCTCTCACTTGTGGACCACTTTAAGGTTTTACAAACACTCTCCATAGACCATCCCCCTTACAATTTTAAGAGACAAGAGCTATTATTGTCCCCATTTTAGAGATGAGAAAAATGAGCACACACTGCTTGCTAATAAGTTTCTGAAGCAGATTTTGAACTTGAGTCTTTCCGATGCTAAATTTAGCCTTCTCTCCCCAGCTAGTGCCATCCGGGCTATTAAGTTAGCCCTTGGAGTATGTTACCTTCTACTACATGCTCTCTGAACTATCCCTTTGGTGGCGTTTCACACAGAAAGGATCTCTGGAGCTCAGGAGTTCTGGGCTACTGGCAGGTTTAAATCATTCAGAGGCTGCAAACTAGCTCAGGTGGGAGGAAATGAAGCAAGTCAAAGCTTCCTTGATGCTTAGCAGTGGGGGCAGCCAGGGAGTGGCCACTGTGCTTCTGAAGCCTGGCCAAGACAGGGAAACCCAGTCTGGGGAAAAAATAAAAAAAGAAGGACAATGGAGAACCTCCTTTGTAAATGTAAAATCTGTTGATGGATGATCACCACTGAGACAGCCAAGGAGTGTGACACGATGGCCAAAGCCCAGTGGATCTTGAGTCCTAATTAGAGGCTGAAGGAAAAGTCCAGAACAAGTGTTGAGCCTGACCAGACCATAAAAGGAGGACTGGGGTTAGTTCTGCTGCCTACCTTTTAGAAAGGATGTTGATGAGCTGGCCTCCGGGATGAGGAAGAGAGTCATATGACCGATGCTACCAAGGAAGGATCAGTTGAAGGAAGTAGGAAAGCTATAGCTTAAAGAAGGGAAGGACTTTGAACCCTCATCAAGTGAAGGCTAAGGGACCATCCATGGGGCATGGTGTGGCGGTGTGGCAGCTCTGAGATTCAAGGAGGCTGATAAGGATGGGGATAACCAGGGAGGTGAGAGCTGATGCTGCAGAGCTGACCTCCCCAGGTGTCAGATGTTGCCCATGTGCTCCCCAAGCAGGGTTCCTTCTGCTGTTGAAGGCCTCCAGTGGGAGGCAGCCCTGGGTTGCCAGAATGGCATTATCCCAAGCCAGAGGGCACTGACAGCTCCCTTCTGGGCTCTGGAAGGGGAGAGGCAGAGCCCCTGGACTATAGGGAAGGTGATTGGGAGTTAGATAGGGGCCATCTAGCCTGAACCCCTCTTCCTTACAGGGGAGGAAACCAGAAAAGGGGAAAGAAGGGACTTGCTCAGGGCCATTCAGGCTAGACTGCCTCGACTTCTACATGAAGTCATCCACTGAAAGCAGGAAAATCCATGGACATCCTTTAATCCAACCTCATCTTATAGATGAGAAAACTAAGGCACAGAGTGAGGGAAAAAAAGGTCTAGATTATCAATGCCAGAATTGGGATTTGAACCCAGACCCTCTAATTCCAAATCCTGTCTTCTTTCCACTGTACTACTTTGCCTTCCCAGAGCACTCTGGGGATCAGGGACTAGTTTGTTCTGCTTGGCTTGGCTGGGCTGGGCTTGGGAGGGGGAAGATGGCAGGAGCCCAGGTTTCCTGAGAGCAGCTGGTGATTTGACTAACACTGTTAGCACAGCTGGGATGAAGAGCACCCTCCCTCTCCAGAAAGAGAAGAGAGGGGTGGCACTTGGGGCTGGGTCCAGGGTGCCAATCCCTGATGTTATCACACTGTTCTACCTGCTCCCAGGCCTGGGGTAGTGGCCAGGGTAGGGGCAGGGGTGGAGCAGGCGGGCAGGCAGGTACACAGGCAGGTACCTGAGGCCCAGCCAGTCACCTGGGCCAAACTAAACAGCTCTCTCCTCCCTGGAAGATGACAAGAGAGGCCACATGGATCAGGGCAGGGTAATTACCTCCCTCAGAAACAGATCCGCCCCATCAAAGCGGCCTGATCCCCCACCCAGCTGCCGGGCACCAGGAGCCAAAGCCACACACACTGTGGCTGCTTCTCCCTCCATCCCTCTGGCATCAGAGCTGGGTGGGACAGCCTGTGGCTCTCCCCCATCCAAGCTTGTCATGTCAAGTCACCAAGGGCACCGCCTACTGGGAAAGAGAGGGGAAATCCCTCATCTCCCTCCAGAATCGGTTCAGGACACTTGGCCTGGGGCTCCTCTGCCCAAACACATCCTTCCTTTCCCTTTAGTGGCCTGGGAAAATGTTGCTTGACCCCATTAGGCTGTAAGCTCCTTGAGGAGTCAGTCCCTTACATTCTGTCTTAGTAACAGAAGGACAAAGAGGGTAAGAGACTTGCCTAGAGTCCCAAAGCTAGGAAGTGTCTGAGGTCAGATTTGAAACCAGGACCTCTCATCCCTAGGCCTGGCTCCTATCCACTGTGCTGACTAGCTGCCCCTGTATTTTTGTTAATCCTAGTTTTCCTCCCTCCTTGCCTAAAGCCTGGCAAACATCTTTCAAGCACCTGTTGTTTTCCAGATTGCACTAGGCCCAGAAGGGATGCAAAAATAAACTTGCATGCACACAGAAGGTGTTTAATAAATGCTTGTGGAATGGAATCACAGCCCAAAAAGGCAACCCTCCTTTCCTTCTCAGTTCTAGATCCTGTGTAGTCTTCTCAGATAGCAACACAGAACAATTGCAAAGACTCCCAACTGGAAATCACCCCAGTTCCTATTTACTCCGAGTGTGGAGTTGGGGTACAGCATAGTCAAGGCCTTCCCTCTCTGGGCCTTATTTTCCTCACCAATGAAACGGCAGGAGAACCTCCAAGGTTCTCAGGCATCTCTGGGACAACCAACCACCCAAGAAACTGGGCCTGGGTGATCCCTTTCTAACCCTTCCACCACTCTCCAGGCTCCTGTTGCTGCCACCTTCCTGCCTCTCTGATGCCTCCTCTGGCTGCCAGGAGCAGGTCCCCACTCTCTTCCCACCAAGAAGCTGGGGGACCCATGATTCCAGCTGGCATAGAACTCCCAGGGATGGGGTGATGTTCTCCTCTCAGGGCAGATCTCTCAATCCAGGAGAACTCAACCAAGGACCTCCTCCTTCTTTATCACTGACCAACAGTCAAGAAAACCAAGAAAAAACTCATGGATGCAATTTTAGGCTTTGTTAAGAGAAATAACACATCCAAGGCACATCCTGGGCAAACGGTATTTGGAATATTGATTGCGGTTACTTCTGGGCACTCCCTTAGGAGGACACTCTGAAAGAGGGGATGCTGATGGCCATGCCATAGAGGGATCTGTTGGAAGAACTAAGGAGATTTCATCTGAATAAGAGAAGATTGGAAGTGAGGTTAGGGTAAGGAGAAGGAACACTTGACGACTGACCAACAGATTGTCAAGTGGGGAAGGATCCGTTTTGTTCTGCTGGCCCCAGAGGAGGCCAGGAGCAATTCGTGGAAGAATGAAGTCTGGAAAGACTTTCCAGCCACCCCTAAGAGGGAAGGGTGCCCCCCTGAAGATCCTCAAGCCTTCTTGTGGGATGTGGGAGGGCCCCTGCTCTGGGTTTCTGTGACCCAAAAGGGTGCTTAAGAGCAAGTCACATGAGGGCTGTAGTCATGCTCCCAAGTGCTGGCATCAGCTGATGACAAGACACACCACACTCAAGATTCCCTGAGCACTTCCTTCCCCTCCCTGCCCTCGGTTTCTCCTACCTGCTTCCTACAGGGCTGGCTGCAGGATGGCTCAAAAGACATCTTACAGAGAAAGATGCCCCCCTCCCATAACACCTGGGGGCACCATAAAGACAGAAGCCAAAAATCCCCAATCCTAGGTTTGCCAGCTGACTATGGATGGGGTGACCCTGAGCCTGTTTCCACCTCTGGAGAGCTGACAAGAGTGCTGGCATGAAGAAGGCAAGTTCTAGAGTGCCATCCAAGTGGGCATTCCACAGGGGTGTGGGCATGGACAGTCTAGTTCTGCCCCAGGGATTAGGATATGGGAGAGCGGCTCAGAACAGAGAGAGAACTGGGAAAAGCCCAGTCAGAGTATCAAATGGCCCTTCAGACTTCCCAACCCAGAGATGAGCTCATTTTAAAAATAAAAAGCAGAACCAGGGGCAAAGGCAGGGCCCATGTGCAAGCCAGCCAGCTCCTAGGAACCCTGGGTCTTCTCGGCCCATGATCCTTCTAGGGAGGAAAACTAAACCACACAAAATCACAGAATGTCAGCACTCTTGAAATCATTTGGGACATCCCCTTCTTTTAGAGAAGTGGCAA
This sequence comes from Gracilinanus agilis, assembly GCF_016433145.1. NCBI lineage: Eukaryota > Metazoa > Chordata > Mammalia > Didelphimorphia > Didelphidae > Gracilinanus > Gracilinanus agilis. Next base: position 215,677,961 of record NC_058134.1, on the reverse strand, counting down.
GCTGGAGGAGCAGTGAGGCAGTGATTTACCCAAGGTCACCCTGCTCCAAGTGGCAGGCCCAGGGAAATGGACCCAGGGCTGCTGACCAGGGTGGTGTTCTTTTCAGCATCCTGGCCATCCTTTAGATGCCATTTAGTCCAAATTTCTCATTTTGCAGATAAAGAAACTGAGGCTCAGGGAGGTTAGGAGGCATTGCTAATATTTCTAAGAGGAAGTGAACCCAAGCCTTACTGACTTGCCCGGCCCCTGCACTGCCATCACCAAGCTGAGTGGAAGGGTTCCTGACCCCTTGTTAAGATTCTCCCACAACACTGCAGTGATAATAATAGTAATAGTGACTGTTTGGTAGCTCATGGTCAGAAACCATCAACTAAACATCTCTACTGACTCGAGAGTCCAGCAGGGCTCCGCCATGATGCCTCTTCATCCCCATTAGCGAATCGAGGAAAAGTGGACTCAGAAAGAGAGCTGCTGCCTGGCTCAGGGTCACAGAGCTGGGGAATAAGAATCCTGGAGTCTCCAGACTCCCAAGCCCAGTGCTGAGGTTCAAGCGCCCCCCAGGCAGGGCCAGGAGGGAGGATGAAGGAGGGGAAAACTGCAGAAGGACCCTCCCCTTCCCTGGAAAGCAGGGCAGACAGTGAGTGGTGATGGAGAAGGCCGAAGCTCTGGGTTGCCCTCAGTACCAGGTGGCCCGGGCTGGGACCACCTGTTGGGTGCCGAAGCTGCCTAGGTCGCTGCAGAGACTGCCCTAGCCCAAGGCGGGTGGATGAGGTGGGGCCGCGTGCCGGTTCTGGAGATGCGGGGGCCGCAAAGAGCCGGGGCACACAGCACTGCAGCAGCAGTCACGGGCGAGGGGATGGGGGTTGGGGGGAAGCACGACGGCGTGCGTGGCCAGGCCCAGGATCCACCTGGCACGCTTAGGGTGAGTGAGAGGGTGGGGGGGGGCGTCCCTGGCACCAGCTGCCGGGCCTCTTCCGCCAGCTAGCTGCGGGTCAGACCGCGCCCGGGGGTGGGGATGTGAAAGAAGGGAAGGGGGCCCTCCTGCTGCTGCCGCCCCGGTGCTGCCCAGGGTGGGGCTCCGGGAGGAACTGGGAGAACAAAAGGAGACGGCGGCGGCTGCGGCTACTCCGAGGTCCAAGCTGCGTAGGCTGGCGGCTGCCGGACCTCCCGTCCCCGCCTCCGCCCCCAAGGCCCTCTCCCACGCCCCGCCCCGCCCCCCCGCGGCCAGCGCCCCCTCCCCACCCCGCGGCGCAGCCGCCCCCTCCTCCGTGCCATGCGGCAGGAGCGCGCAGCATTGGTGCGGGCTTCTGCGGGAGCCCGAGGCCCGGGAGTCGGCGTGCGCGCCCCGCTCCCCTCCTGGGCTCCTCGCGCCCGTCCGCCCCGCCCCTTTCCCACCTGGATTCTCCAACGACCGGCCAAGACTCTACAGCGTTTAGAGGAAAAAAAGTAATCCGACCTGATTTGCTTTCTCCGCCGACGTTCCGGTAGCCCGCCTCCCCTGCGGCTAAATATTGGCCACGGCCCGCGCGCGCTCCCCGCTGCGGGGCTCTGACCCCGCGGGCCGGCAGGCTGCAGGCAGCGAGGCTCAGGTACAGGCCAGGCCTCCGCCGCACTCTCGCCTCCGCCTGGGGTGGGAGGCGGGGGCCAGTCTGAATGCCTCGGAGATAGACGCGCCCCCTCCTCCGCCGCTGTCCTCCC